>NC_092838.1:6127922-6479729 GCF_039878825.1 Excalfactoria chinensis | reverse complement strand
GTTTAGAGAACAACCTCAGATTCAAGTTTTCAGATGAACTTCCATTTTGCCATTGAATTGTGCTGCAATTTTTGCACAAACTTGCATTTACAACTGAATGTCAAAGATTTTGATTGCCCCTTTGCAAATCAGTGCATAAGGAAACTTTTTTTTTTTTTCCTCTTGCATACAGGGACCCAAATTAAACATACCCATTCAACAAGGAAATTACTTATACAAGTGTGAACTGAAGCAAAATTTCACTTAGAAATGGGTTGGTTGCATGGGGTGGGGGGAAATATGTAATGATTAATTAACTGCATTCTGATAAGACCATGAAGAAAGCTACATACATCAAGATATCCTGATTACATATTGCCAATAGAGAGCAGAGAAAAAAAGAGAACAGGGAAACCATATCTGAGGATGGAGCTAGAGAAGCATACTCATATGTCCTTTCATCTCTGGCAGAAAACTCTGAGATCTGAGAGTTCACCTTAGCAATCTTATTATTAGCTCACAGGCTAAAATGCACAGTGTAGTGAAGAGTGAGGGAAAGGAAATTAACAAAAAAAGATGCATACACCTTGCAGAACAAAACATCTTATTCCACTACAGTCTATGTATTACAGAAGGACAGTGACATTAAAAACAGCAAGATGACCAGCAGCAGCCCCCCTGGAGCAATTTGGTTGTGACAGCTGGAAGGAACGTGAGAAGTAAAGAAATTCTGCAAGTCACATTTGCTCCTTTGATTTTATATTAGGCATTTTCTAGGAGTAAGTGAAACGAATATGAAAGCCTGTGCAAGTCATATCAACCCCATGCTTATTGTCTTGGAAAAATAAACCTTGGACCAGGTCAGATATCTCAACCAATTGAGAACAGAATTGAGAATTATGTCATGGAATGAAAACAATAACTTCTCTGATCCTGAATAATCCTTTCCAAATGCAGTTCATAAAACACACTGGATAAAGCACATCTACCCTCTTCTATCCAAACCACTTTTGAAGGTGTCTCATCAATCCAGCAGAAAAATGTGTGCAAACAGCTGCTTATTTTCACCTTTTTTCCCTCCCCTTTTCTACCCATGAAGTAGTAGAAATAAGCATACTGGTACAGGAGTGGGAGGGGCAAACATTACTTTCTTCAAACTTTCTATTTGTGAAGCTACACCATTCATAAATCCAAGTGTTAAAAACTCCAACTCTTACATTTTTAATTCCACAACTCCAACTGTGTGCTGCTATCACCACTCAGGAGTTTAAGCCCGAGTTCAGCTTCTTTCCATCTCACAGCATATGGGTCAAATCCTTTCATGCTTTACCCAGCATTACTCCTACTTGGAGTACAAGACCTAATACACTGGAAAAATCATGTACTGGTGATACAGTAATAAAATACTGTAAGCTATTCTTAAGACCAGAAAGAAGAAAAGCTGATCAGTGAATATACTATTATTAGGCCTTTCCTGAGGTTGAAAGACTATGGAGGATGCTTAGAGAGAAGAATCAATGGTGGAAACTGCATGGTATCACAAAGCAGAGGTCTACAGAAGCACTAAATGGCCTTCAGCCCCTCAGTTCAGCTGCCCTCTACTGCCTATACCATCTGGTTTCAAAACTGTGTAAAAAATATGTATGTAATAAGATTTTAAAGGTTGTGACAGGGAGGGGAAGCAGCAGAAAACTGAGCTTAACAGGTGAACTGTCAGACTCCTATGCAATTAAGCTGCAACAAATATAAAAATAAATAAAAATAAAAATTTAAATTAAACTAAGTCAGCTAAATGAACTAAAATTAGTACTGGGTCAAAGAAAAGCATCTCCATTGCCTAAGAGAGTTGATGGATGATGCAATTACAGCAGCCAAAAAGAAATCAGTATTCCCCACTCCAAACCTTGCTTAACAAATAAATCAGTCACGTTATCAAAAGCAGAGATACCTGTGCTTCCTTATTGGCTGATTCACAGGGGTGAGAGCAGATGGTGTTAGATGGAACCGAGCAGGATTCAAAATGTCACATCATGTAGAATCATCAGGAAACTGAAGTGCTACTATTTCTGCCCCCACAGTACTTACAGTGCTGTAAAACTTGCAGCATTCACTATTATTGCCTCCTGTCTGCTTTTGCAATAAGTTCCAAGCAATTTTTACTCCTGAACTATGCACTCAGTATTCTCCTGTTCTTTTAAATATCTCTTTTCTAGTCTTAGCATCACAGGACAGGAGCAAAACCTTTTCAAATTGGTCTCCTTTCTAGTCCTAAGCACTAAACACAGGTACTCAACAATCTCTACACAAAATATTAAGCTATTGCTTCAAGTTCTAGCCTCTCCTACAAAAAAACTCTCCCCAAAAGTAGCTCAGTTGCCTTTAAATCACAGCTTTTTTTTTTCCATGTAAATCTAGGGTTATACATTTATAGCACTGGATTGCACTTCTTGATACCAATAGGTCTACAGCCAAGCTTGGTAGATGTGAAAGCCTGAAGGCTTGATCTTGAATTAATTGGAAGCTGGTATCCTTTAATTTAAGGAAAGCAGCCCTCCAGCTGACTTGCTCAATCCATCCTTCGATACCTACCTCATCCCGGTGTTCTCTGCTTGTAGGAGAACTTTGCAAGTTGGCTGCTCTACCACTTTCAATAATACAGTGGAACCCATGATGTCTTACCCAACAGGAAGATTTACTTAATCTGAAATTTATTCCTTTACATAATATTATCCAAAGGAAAGCTTATTATCTTAATTGAAAAAAGATAAAAGAACATAGGTATCATTCTATTGTCTCCTATGCACCCTGAAAGATGAAATTCAGTGAGTTATAGCTTCGAGGCCTCATTTATCTAATGCACTATTGAAGATAATTCCCCATTTTCTGAATTGTTTTGCAGGAATATAAATCCAGTTTTCATGAAAAGTCATTCTGAATGCTAAAGCCATTCAAACTTGCTCCGTTATCAATACTACAGAACACATTTCCCATGCATGTCCCTTCTTCACCTTTCTTTTTAAACCCTAAGATGTGCTTCTGTATCAATATTAAATGAATTTGTTTGCTGCCTAGAGCCCAAATTAAATGTATTTCTATACTCAGCACACACATAACAGAGAAATAAGAATAAATGAGAACCATTAATTAAATCTCAGAGGGAACTACATTACTGCAAACGGAAAAGCTATTTTCTTTCGTAACTAGTATTTTATGCTAAATGCATCATACTTGCTATTCAAGACCAGGTTTGTTTTTCCAACTCACACTTAATTTGTGATCAGATTGCACGCTAAGTCTGACTATTTCCATTCAAAACTAAACATTAGTTCTTTGAGTCATGGATATGCCCACATGTGTTCATATCCTGTGCTTTAGGGCATGCGGCTTCATAAAGAGTGTAGGTCAATAGCTTTAACAACATTAAAGTCATCTTCAGGTTGAGCCCTAAAATGACCATTTCCTTGCTAGCAGACCTTCACTTTTAAAAGTGGCTGTAATAAGCAAGGCTTTCCAAGTTTAAGATGTTAGGAAGGTAAATTTTGCTGAAATAAAAATATAGCAGTTTTGCTTTGTATCCATTTAGATATCTCTCCCTACACACTTTCCCCACCCACTCACTCCAAAAGCAGATCAGACAGAGCAACCTAAACCTGTAAAAACTACACCTTGTATGAAACAGTCCTTTCTCCCTCCTCCCAATAGTGATACATCCATGAAGTTTTCCAAGCTCATCTACTTCCCTTATTTTGTTACTCATATGAAAACCTTTCTAATCTTGCAGCGCTTCTACAACTAATAAATTAGAGCAGGGTATTTAAAATCAAATAGTGAAAAGCACAAACAACAAAAACAACCCACAAATTCTGAAAACTGCCTTGGGGCAGTGGACCTGCCCTAGATTCCCTTACCAGTTAACACTTTAAAACCCCCCCACTCCTTCCTGCCCCCAAGAAGCCTGGCATTACTATGACCCCTCCAACCATCTGAGAGGAATTACAGCTCTCTGCAATCTTTGCATCCTCACTTTGCATCAAGCAGGGATTACTCACAGACAACAGTTGAAGACAATCTTTCCCCCTAGGCTTACTCAGCCCGTTTAATACTCCTAATCCCTGAAAGCCTCAAGTCTGGCTCAAACCAAATAAGAAAGGATTTTTATTAAAGAGAGGATCCAAGATCTGTATTCTCAAATTTAAGTGCTAGAAACCAGCAAAGAGAATACAATCCTCACACACTTTTAGTCCCAGAAAAGGCCCAGCAGTTCTTGTGAATGTCCCAACAGCTGCACAGATGTTATTTATTATCGTACTTCCCATCTGAGCAAGTAGTTAAACAGTACAATTCTATCCTCCAAACAAAAGAAGTTTCAAAGCCAAGTTCTAACAGGTGATAGCTCAAACTAGATGAAAGAAAAGCTTACACTAAAGACACAGCAAGAAGATACTTTGTAGTTTTACAGTGACAAGAACTGACAGTTATATAACAGTCTCTACCCTCTGGAAAATGGTAACCAGGAACGTGTGACCAGCAAAGCAAAGAAATTAAGTGTGTGAATGCTCTCAGCTAGACTTAGAGATAGAGCTCTCTTTCAGTATGCACAAAGAAAGTCAGAAAATTCCATCCTCAGGTGTAATATTTTGTGTATGTACACATACGAATGCTACAGAAATTGTTTTTGTCAGACAGCAATCCACACTTCCTCACTACAAGATCATAGAAAATAGTATTGTAATCTCTTTCAGCAAGACTGTATTGCAGGCAGCAGTTATACTTTCAGTTGCAGTACAGCCTGTCAGTCAGTAGCATTATCAATTACTGTGCATACTGCCATAGGATCAAAGGTGGGCTTTTCAAGAGTTCGCTGCTGATCTAAGCCCAAAGCAGTTTTACAGGCAGTGTAAACGGAGTTAGGCATTACTTCACTGACAGTTTGAATGGAAGTATCATTAGGCCAACGATATGTCCAGCAATGCTAAGAAATACAAGTTGGCTGCAAACTGAGCACAAGAATACTGAATAAAGTGGATACAGAGCCACAAAGTCTAATTAAAGACTTGAGTCTCATTTTCTTTCCTATAATTATTTCATTCTCTTAGAAGTCACTGCATTTCTTTTATTTTTATTACATTTATTGAAATTTCAGATATTTTTTTCTAAGCCAAGAAAGCTGCCACTTGCATGTTGAAAATGTTGAAATGAGATGCAGTTGAAATCTGTTTCTTAAAGCTTCTTTTAAAGAAAAAAAACAAAAACGGATCAAGTCAGCCCTTTCCCACACAGTTCCGGTTTTGACAAATTGGCACTTCTAGCTGAAGTATGTTCTTCTAAAACATCCTGTTCAGCTCTATTTAAATACACAGCAAATGTGAACAGTGAAACTATGTGCTGCAGCACATTTCATCTGGGGCCCGAATCACCAAATACTGAACGTGGTTACAGGAACCTTGTTCAATAAAGACCCCAAAGAAACAACGGAGAGCAAATTCTTTTTCAGACTGAAAGGCAGACAGCTCAAAGAAAGTACCTGTGCTGCAAATAGAATCATTTTCACCTCGTTACTCTCACACAGAGATGTTTAGAATACCCCAGTGCTATTCCAAGTGGAAGTGGGGAAAAATGATGCGTTTTAAAACTTGATAGTTGTGAAGCTCTCTGGAGTCTAAATACAGTTAATTTAGAATGGTGCCACACAGCAGATGGGACAACAATTATATTCACTTTTTACAGCTAATTTAGACCTCACTACATGTTGTACAAAATATTCATTATTAGCACAGGACTGGCTATTGTACCTTAAATTTTTGGATGCAAGATCTTTTCAAGAGTCCAATATGTCAGACTGTTACAAACTAATTATATCCAGCAAGCTTCACTAGACTAATTAATGAACATTGAATAGATTGGAATTTTAATAAAAAAAAATAATGCTAATGCTTGAAAATTAAAAAACAAAAACAAAAACACAAAACAACAAAAAAAAAACATTAGAGAACATCATTGAGTTTTGTTGATCTTCACTAGTTTGTTACACTTTATTTAGTTTAATAATCACTTTATAAAGTAGTTCATTTGTCTTACAAACCTATTGCATTGCTATTAACAAATGATATGATCAAAATATTGTAACAGGCATTTTGCAGTGATGAAAAGATCTACAAGTAAATCAAGGAGACAATGACAAATGCAGAGCTTAAGTGTAAAATTTAAACATTAGGTATGCCTTTTTTTTTTATACTACAGGTGACCAATTATGTGGCTAAACAATGGGAGATCGTTACCTGATCTTCATTTGTTTCTAAAACTTTTATCTAGGATTCTCAGCCATACTCAGAAAAAAAAGCAAATAACCACTAGGCAGTCCTCATCAGTCATTACAGTAATCAATTATAAAGAATGGCCAATAGTTGTAGCTGGCTATGGGCAAGTTTGTACCACTTTAAAATCTGGCAACAAAATTTCCCCTTAAAGATGAACAGGAAAAAGCAATCAACAGAAAAATTCAAGTCACTTACTTCAGCCACAGAGATATGACATCAGGCTATAATCAACTGAACAAATATGCAAACAGAGAAGATGACCTTCTTTTATATTAATACTGAATAACAAGCTTCTCTGAACCTGTAAGCTAGTTGCTAAGCCCCTGTACAGCTGTTAGATGTCAAATCAATACATGCTCAAATCAGATCTTTATGTCCAAATGAGACCAATTCAGGGACCCCATCTTTTATCTCTAGAATTTAGATTGCCCAGAAAGGAGGAGGAATAGGAAATCAAGAGTGTAAGAAGAACAGGCAGGAAGTATGGGCATAGAAATAGCCACAGAAAAAAAACATAAAACATCACTGCAATAAGACTTAAACAGTCACTTTGCTTCTTATTCACCTCTAGACTGCTTTTCAGTTTGAAACTGAACACAGCCCTCCACTGCTCTGCCCTGATCTCTCTCAGATTACCATTACAGGATGAAATCCCAGACATGTGCAGAACTTCTCCATATCTGAAAAGCACTATTAATTCCCAATTGCAAGCAATTGATAAATGACTTGTCACAAAGGCCAAAGCAAGAAACTAAGATGAGAAGCAATGATAGATATACTGTTTTAACCTCACGATCAAAGGATGAACTCACGGGAACATTCAGAAACAGGCAGGTAATTATCATTAAGAGAACTTAGGTAATCTAGTTTGCTTGCAACTGTGACAAAAATGAAAGCATATGACAGTACTTGTGGACAGAAAGAGGAAGTTACTTGACTCTACAATTATTATGAAGATTTCCCTTCCCCTCTTCATATACATAGAATGCCTTTTTGCCAGGTTTAGGATCTATATTCACTGTGGGATTTTTCATAAACTCAGCCATGTGAACCAAGATACGCAACTGCCATCACATGCCTTCCTGTGGGTATCTTTCCAGGGCAGCCAATTACAGACCTCCGAAATCTCAATTTCCAGAAGATACATACCTTGTTTTGGCAACAGAACTAACTCAAGAAGGATTTTGGAAAATAACATAGTAACAGGAAGTACAGTGCCACCAGTGAAACCCAGTGGCATAACTCATTGGTAAGAACAGACTAGACAGAACACCACTTGATGCAGTACAAGGCAAAACAGAAGACAAACCTGCCACCTGCTAGGGAAGAGTATTAAGGGAAGTATTCTTAAAACATATTCAGCAACTGGACAAATGGTTTGGGAGAAAGAACGTAGGAACTGGTGGCTGGTACTGCCAACTTGCTGGCCGAGTCATTTATTTGCTAATGTCTCCACTATCACTTCAGAAATAAAACTTAGTTGAGCTATAGTAGAACAGAAACACCAATGGACTGCTGGAATACCCACATCTGCATATCATCATTTAAAGCATCATGATCCAGTAAGGGCAGGTCAGACAGACCAAAGTTTCTCAGTTCTAACAGTCAATATCAGCACCTTATTAGATCCCTTCGTGCCCTGACATATCTTCTATAAGTGCATGTGCTCTCTTCACCCCTGCATACAATTGTATTATTCAAGCATGTGCTGAGCAGGACCCAGAAGAATAATGTAGCCAAAGCAGATAGCGTCTCCAATAGTCTGAATGTCAGGAAGCAATCTGCATTGCCATTTAACCTGACGCAAAGCTCATGACACTCACTTTCCTATTTGCTGTTCTCTGAACATTTTTGCTTATTGTGAATAGTGCAATCAATTCTTTACTCCTTAAGTAGTGCTGTCTGCATAATTGGTCAGGCAAGCTGCATGGCACCCTTTGAATCCATTGCAGCACTGAACTGTTTTCCTGATTCATGGGTGTTAGGGATTCAGACATAATTATTGGTAGGAATGATAATACATGTGATGTTGGAATTCATGCATAAATTATATATACCACAACTGGTTGGGAAATTCACCAGATAGACTATTCATTATTATTATGCTGGCTCTAAATTTTCTTTGTGACTTATTTACACCTGAGAACAGCTTGTTTGTCACTGGGACAGAGACCACCAATCCAGCCCAATCTGTATTTGACGTATTAAGATACTGTAAGAGGTGTACACCATTTCTTGCATGATATAGGAGTGTATATCTAAAAAAAAGGTCTGGGTTTAACATCACCATTAGTAAATGCCTTTTACATAGCTTACAAACCAGAATGAATTAATGCACATTGCAGACTCTTTTTCAGTAGAGGCAAAGGCATAAAAGAGGCTATAAAATATAACAATGTAAACAATGATATTCATGAGTGGAAATATCTGTCTGAATGTGTAATTTACTGATTTTATTAGTTTCCATATACCTGTAAAATAAGTTTGACCTTGTTTTAGCCCTCACATTATGGTAGGCTTTTGTTTGATCAATCATCTCTTTTATATGAATAATTTAGTTCCAGTAATAGCACATTACTCTGAAAAATATAACAGTAGGACTGTCTGTACTTAAAGATCACAATAATGTTGTAAAAGAGAGGTTGTTTCCACTTGACAACATTTTCAGAAATAGTGAAAGAAAACAATAAATCTAACTTCTTTTTTGATCCTTCCCCCAGAATGCATTCATTTTAAGGACAAAAATATCTGAGCCTTGAGAATTTCCCTTTTCACCCCTCTCCCTTCCCCCTCACCCCTTAATGAACAGAAGAATTGGGTGAACCAGCAGCATTCTAGTTTCCTGGACAACTAGAAAACAATGAAACAATAAGAAATAGTTTTGGGTCAACCTGATTCAAACAGCACTGGATCCAGATTAAAATACTGCAAATCTCTTCCCATCAGTTTGGGCTAGATGACCTTTAAAGGTCCCTTTCAACTCAAACAATTCAATTATCTTCCTTCCAAATTTAATTAAAGGAGACAAAATTACATTTTAAAAAGCCAAAACATTTAGAAGACACTTTCGATTAAAAGGAAAATGAGTATGGCAAAGGATATAATCGTTCTGTTCTGATTCTCTGAAGAATAGAATTTTTCAGTTTACTCACACTTCCACTCAACACTCATGAATACTGCCAAAGATCAGCAAAACAGGATGACATTTCAGCGGTCATTACATTAATTTCTTTTTCACCCACAAGGTTTCCATTCCAAAGGAACTGCCTCATCAATTGCACTGAAAAAGTTGTGCTGTCATTCAGCAAGCTCATTTTGGCTTCACTTCAGCCAGTCCGTACTAGAATTTGCAAAGGTGCCTGAAAGAGGTAGCTCTGGCTCAGGATCTGTGAAGCCATCCTGCCTTTCACAGCTTTATCGTAACAGTATGCAACACTATTTAGATGCAAATCTCTCATTGCCTTCTATGCTGTCTATCACACGTGCCTTTGAATTGCAGACACAGACACATCAACATAGTTTAGAATTAGTTAAGCACTCTTAGTAACCTTAAAGCATAGGTTAGAGCCATTTGTTAAACTCAGATTGCAACCGCAGATAATAAGGTTGAAAAACAAAAACAAAAAAACAAAAACAAAAAAACAAAAACAAAAAAAAAAAACAAAAAAAAACAAAAACAAAAAAACAAAAACAAAAAAACAAAAACAAAAAAACAAAAACAAAAAAACAAAAACAAAAAAACAAAAACAAAAAAACAAAAACAAAAAAACAAATATATATATGAACACGTTTCAAATGAAGACAAGAAATGGAAAACCCACCTTCCCTGCCTGCTTTTCCTTAAGACCTTACACTCATACACTGCAGCACTCCAGGCACACAAATAGGCCCATCAACACTGTTACTCCAGTGATGCGATTAGTTCTCCATTTCCTAGGCTTTGTACAGTTCTGTATGCACGCTTCAGACAGGCTTCTTTCCACCCCATTTTATCCTCCTGGGGTTTTTCCCATTTCCATCACCCTACATCGTTCATTTTCTATCTCTGTCCGCTGTCTACCTTTGCACCGGTGTAACATGATGGAAAGTGCAACAAAACAACACAGCAGCAAGACCATAGACTGCAGCAAGGAAGGATCTGCTCAGATATGATAGCAACAGACACAGAAACAAGGGGAAAAAAAGCCACTTACCTTCAGAAGGCCTGCGAGTTCTTCAGGTAGACAGAAATCTCTAGATGGCAAAATGAAGGCTGGGAAGGGGTGGATCCTGGCTCCACCTACTCCATCAATCAGATGCATTGTTTGCACCTGTGCTCCCCTGGGTTGGCCCTGCCTTCCTACCAGGTGTTCAATCTCTGCTTCAGGCTGTGACTCAGCATTTCCACTACAGCTGCTCTGTAACCCCCCTAATTAAAGCTCCCTTCACCAGGCTGGCAGTCAGCTAGCTTAGGTGCTTTTGTCCCTCCTTTTCCAAGTAGATCCCATCTGTCCTCAGCAGCCTTTGGTTTTCAGAGAGGGCTCCATAGCTGTAAAAGCCAAATCCCAATCAGCAACACGACCTGCACAACCCAGTACTGATCAGTGAAACCCAGCAGCTCCTCTCCAAGCCTTTCTCCCTTGTGAGGAAATCGAGGATTGCACACCTGGCTCCAGGCCTACCAGAACCTTCTACTGACTGACAGGAATAAATAGAAGGGGTTAGAGCCCCAGATCTGGGCAAATCCCAGCAACAGCTCCACAGCAAGCTGGCCCTGGATCCCAACAAGCACCTGGGCAGTAGGCTGGGGCCTCTGTGCTTCACAGGAGACAGCCACCCTTCTCTGTGCCCAGCCAACGCAGGTGTGTGATGCTGGGGCAACTCCCTCTGCTGCCTGCCACAGCTTTCACCCCTCAGCAGTTACCAGGCAGACATGGCTCTCTTCTGCAGCTGCATTTCTGCAAGAGAACGAGCTGTCTCTCACAAGGCTTGCTGAACTTGCAAAATTAAGACTTCTGCTGCAAAAGTGATTGGAAGAGCCCCTGACATCCTCCAACTTCTAATTTGCTGAGGTAGTTTCAGCAAGTTGGCTTACATTGCATGGCTGCATTTACAACCAATCCATGACCGAGGACTACCCAGTTAGATATTTATCAAGTTGTGCAAATCCAACAATGTGTTGGTCCAGAGATTTGTATTGATACAAATATTCCTCTATGGTCATTTTTCTGGCTCAAACCTTGCCACGTCGATTTGTAAACTTAATTAACTGTAGTTTCAATAAGAGCCAAGATTAGGAACATCATGATTAATTAGATCCTTTTAGGTAATGCAGTGGTTGAATTAGCTAAATAAAAATATAGTAGAGAAGCTGGCAAGATAATGCTCGACTGATGGATGTAGGTTCATCCTGCAAAAGCAGATACAAGAAGCATTATGCATTAGCACAATAGAAATAACCAGAGCATTAATCACTGCAAGTATTTAAGGTATAAACAACTCTTTCCTACATAAAGACATAACTAGTCTAATGATATCTCACTGTAGAAAAAAGGAAGCTTGAACCTCTCCATATAGTGTCAGAATTTAAAAATAATCTTTAACCTCAGACACATATTCAGGGACCAGTCCTACTAACCTGTATTTGTGAGACAAGTTATTACACAGATAAAGAGAATTCACTATCTTGTGTTTTTGTATTATGCCTTTCATTATTGTGTTTAACCAGTATTGCCCAGCAATAGCAATTATTGCTGTAATATTTTAAAGTTCTGTAATTGAAGTTTTTACCATTTTGATCACTGCAGAAAACTCTGGGAATAACACAGCAAGCATCATAGCAGAAGCCTGACCAGATCCTTCCTTTCAGGAGTTCAGAGTTTTACCAGTGCAGATTTATGTGATGTGATGACCGATATGCCATGTTCTACAATGTGTCTTTTCAAGTTAAAGTCTCCATCTTTTGCATACTTCTACTGTAACAGAGTTTGACTCTGCTTGGAAGGCATTTTAAAAGCACAGAATATTACATGTTTACAAGAAAAGTTGCAACACAGTGATCCAAATTTTGTTGATGTTTTAGAACTCCGGTTTACCCAAATCAAGAATAAACTTCTAAAGCTGAAGTAGTTCAGGAGGATTTAATCAAGCCATTGTATATGTTAACGTTTAGGAACAATACTTTATTGGCAAATTGGATGGAGAAAATATCTTTAGGTCAGCAAGTAATTGGTAAGAGCCTAATGGATTTAGCATTGCCCTCAATCTATCCTAGTTCCACAAAGACCTTTAAGACATCATCTTTCATTTGTCCCCATTTCACTTTCCACCCTCTCTTTTCCAACAGTTAACTAGGGCCAAAAGTCTGTTTGATATGGGTACAATTAAACTAAGTGCTTGTCTTCTAGGAAAATAAGCCTTCCATCTATCTCAGGTTTTCTGGATAGTAAATATAACATAAAGCAAAAGATAATGATTGATTGCTTAATGATTGATCAAAAGAGGCAACAAACTCAGCAGCTCCTCATACTTTTATTTGTTTCAATGGAGGCTGAACTCCTAAGGCAGGCACACACCTCTCCTAATGAGAATAGCTGAGAGTCATTTAGCACAGTTACAGAAAACTCGGCACAATCCCTATTTCTGAAGTGCAACCACTACTGCTACAAACTTAAGGAAAAAAATAAACTTTCATACCAAATGGCTACAGCCTCTTTTTCTTGTCTTTGCTTATTTTCAGCTGAAGACATAGTAAGAGCTGTACCTGATGGCATTATTGTTTCCACCCTTTAGCAAGAAAGATGATAACATTTCAGTACTACTTACTCTATTGCTTCCCCTTCCCAAAGGCTCTGCTGCTTTCTGCTTGCCCTGTAAATAAGCATTATGTCTCCCATCTAATGGTCAAACTCCAAAGCTGACAGCCAATTAACCATTTTTGGCTGCTCTTGGAGGACGTGTCTTCTGCCAACATCTGAACCCAATCCATGAAAATCAGTTTGAGCTAAGCACAGATGTTTTCCTGATTGCTGCAGTGAACATAGTTGCCTATTTGCAAGTGCATTTCCCAAATGTGAGCTGGCCTTTCTGTGTGAATATGCATTTCATAATAAGAGAACCAACATGAGCTGGAAAACTTCTGTGTATGTATTGATTATACAAGGAGAACATTGGAAAAAAAAATAATCATCAAGAAATAAAAATACTTAAAAACTTTAACATCATCCTACATTGCTAGTTGATAATTTATTAAACAATAGAAACTTTTGGTACATGGACCTCAGAAACATTAGCCCTAGGGAATCTGTTAATATTTATAATACTCTTTCTCGTTAAGAAACATAAACAATTCAGAACATTTTGATATTACCCTGTCACAGTTGGGAAGATATTTTCACATTAACTATTTAAATTTTATGGCACTATCTGAACTATTTTCTGCTTTGCAACAACAGAATTAAAGGACCAAGGAAAAATTATTCTCTCCCATAGAGCTGAATCCCTGACCTAACTAAAAGGCTCTGGTGTTACACATTCATGGAGGAATGATAAAAATCTTTAATAACTCCATGGAAGTACGCCCTGAAGGGATGAAACTTAAATGACGTGAATAGGTCATCTAAGGGAATTTGCATTTGAAACTGAAGAAATGTTGATAGTTGCAAAGGATTAGTGACTACACATATTATCCAGTGATGTATTCACACAAAATACTTGGCCTTGGGAACCGAGCAGCCTCAGGAAGCACTTTCTTATTTTCCAAATCTTACTTTAGCCATTTAACTGCGCAGTCTTAACTGTGTGGACTGAAATGGCCCCTCATCCCTCTCACCTTTCACCTGGGCCAAGTAGACTCCTCTCAGAAAGAGGTGTAGCCCTGGGTTTTAGTTTTGAAGTTCAATCTAAGCTGCATAATATTAAAAAAAATAATAATTAGGTGCTAGTTGCATCTGGCTCAGATAATATGCCTGTACTGATATAAACTCATATGCATTTTTAAATGTTGTATCTTTTCTGTTGTCTGTGAGAACGCCACCAATAGTTTCACTGTTTTTCCTCTCTATTTGGGAAAAATGTTTAGAAAATGAGAAAGCAAAATTTCTCCTATTAAAAAATATATATCTTAGCATTAACTATTAGTAAAAGATGAAGATAAGATGCTATGCTCGCTGTCTTCACACAACATATGAATATATAAGTGGATACACATGAAGGCACTGCAGAAATGAGTGGAAATTTGCACAGCCCTTCATTTTTTAGTCCTGCTGTGTCTAGGCACATACAGTGATGCACTGCTGTGTTGTTACATAATGACTAACTAAAATCAATAAACTTTCCACTCTTTATTTTAATCTCCTATAACCGTTGGGATAACCACGAGGCAGCACCACCACTAACCAAACACACTATGTGTGCTTCACACACAATAAAGCCATTTTCAGGCTTATAGATGTTTAGCATTCAGAAAGTAAGAGGCAAATAAAGATGTGGCACTCACCTCTGTCATGAGCCCATTTAGCTGCAACCCTAATCTGCTCCAGTGGCTGTACACACTGATACTGATTCACTTGCAGCATCAAGTGCCTCATTCACAGTGTCCGGTATGTATTATAGTAAATACATGACGAATCAGTTTATAAGAATTCAGTCTGTTTTCTGAGTCTGACCACAACATGGAGCTGTGCTGAATGTGCAGCTGTTGGTAGGAGATCCATCAACTTCAGTCACATTTGATCTCCCCTTGGCCTTGGCATGCGTACAGGAGCCATAAATATCATATATGCAGCTCAGGTGTAGTGCGGGACGCTTCTGCTCTTACTGCAGGTCTCAGCAATCAGAAGTGCTGGTGCCAAAGAAACCCACT
Source organism: Excalfactoria chinensis (assembly GCF_039878825.1). Classification (NCBI taxonomy): domain Eukaryota; kingdom Metazoa; phylum Chordata; class Aves; order Galliformes; family Phasianidae; genus Excalfactoria; species Excalfactoria chinensis. The sequence continues at coordinate 6,464,591 of NC_092838.1, read as the reverse complement.
CCATTTAATTTAATTTGCGAGAAACAAATGCTATTTATGAGAAATTTCTCTACCTAGAATAAAGTAAATTTATGACAGGAATGGAGGCCAAGTCTACTAAGGCCTTTCTATCCAGATCTGTCATCATAGTTCAGTGTACCATGGAAGAGTCAGATGCAGTCCATCTTGCAGGATTTTATATATGAGCTGATTAAAGGTTTTGCTTCTTGCAAGCCAGCAAAAATACATATCAGTATGAGAAATTATTCAAAGAAAATTTAAACTCTAAAGGGTATCTGTTTTATCACTGAGTCTTTCATTGGGGAATGCTGACAGATATATGTAATTGGCACACACAGAATTGAAAATCAAGATTATAGTTGGAAATTATATTGCCTGGAAGTTACAAGTAACAGAGAATCCAACAGTTTGTTAGCTAAAGCATAATTAAAGTAATACTCATATTTAAACACTATTACTAGTAGTTTTTAATGCGAATTTCAACAGATATCAGTGAATGACTGCCTGCTGCAGAGAAGTTAATAATGCAACATAAAGAACAGGTGCTGTGACTGAAAATTATTTACATAGTGCAAAAAACAAAAGCTTCAACTGAGAGGAAAAAAAAAAAAAAGAAAACCACATTTTGACATGCAGAACACTATTGTGGGAGGCAAATGAACAGATACAACCCACTGGATCAAGGGAGTTTATTAGTGAAATTGTTAGGGTATGTTCTCATTCACTATTCAAAGATGTCTGCAAATGTATTCAACATAGCAAAAAGTTATTTGTGATTGCTCTGGTTTTCAGATTTGTCCTGACACATCTGACAGTGATATTCAAAAGATGACCTGTCTTCAACTGACACATTCATCCATGTTCCCATTTTGCTAGGGTGTCAAAAATTACCTGAGTATTTAGAATGATCATTTTATCATTATATATTTCAGTTTTAATTTGAAACTTGTTCTATTTTTCAGTGGCAAACTGCTTTTCATGTGTGTGTTTAATTGGAAGCACTTCAAGCTAGTTTCTAATGTATAAACGTAGCATATAAACACATCTATATTCTTACTCAACTCAGAACAGAATATTTCAGAACATTTGTGTCCAGTAGTTAGTTTTGGGGTCAAAGGTATGACCACCAGTTGTGAAATGAGGAAAGCCTGGTTTAGATATAAGGAAATGAGTGCCAAACCTGACTGAGATGTGGATCCATGCTTTCTACAAGGTATGATAAAAAGTCTCTCTTTAAGCCAGCAGATTGATCCAAGTTAGAAATAAAGAATTTAGATTCAGGAAGGAAAAGCACAGTACAGATATGCTGTACTTGGTAAACTGCTTCTTTGTGCAGCTATTATCCAGGGGAAGCCAGGGGATGTGAATGGATTCAGCAAGTCTGGAAAGGAAAAGGCAGAAACCTATGTAGGTAGAGACTCTATGAAAGGATTAGACATGAAGAAGTCAATAGTTCAAAAGTATTTCTGGAATAAATAAATCCAAATTTACATGCAAGATTAGTTTTTGTGTGCAAAAAGTAATAAACTGTAAGTGTAGATATAGTGTAACTAGATATTTCCCTTGAATGTCTTCTTAGTTACCTGTTTCCTCTCAGCATCTGCATAGTCAGCTACCAAATAAAGTCACTTTTCCCCTTATCTCTTCCACATGGCCACATCAAAAAGTATCAACACTTAAAAACATTTGCTTGATGTGAATTCACACACAATTCACACCATCTTTTGATCAGGATTACTTTGATTATTTCAGACAGGATTGGCTATATTAAATTTTTCACACCTTCAGCATCATACTAATTGTTTGCTCGCCTAATTGCCATGAAAAATCAAATGTGTTGGAAATAATAGCACTGACACAAATGTCTTGAGCCTGATTATTAAATATAAATATTTTAATCTGATTTTTAAAAATCTCTTTGTTTACAGATTAGAAATAAGTAGATAAACCAAATATGTTCATAAATAATTCCAGTGATCATACTAATGAGGCAAAACACCTCAGGCTTCTCTGGGCATGTGCCAAGCCATTAGATCACAGTGAATGTTCTAGAACTCTACAACCTCCTGTGACACTATTCTTATAACCTAATGCTTTACCATATTTTTAGGATATCAGCCATGCTTTGTGTGCAGGTGAAGTACTGTAGCCTTGCAAACACATCATAGGACCAGGTATTAAAATTAGAGGTCTCCTTTATGGTCTTTCATGTATTTGATAGGTGGCCCTAAGAAAAGTCATTACAGTAATTTGCAACGTGGGGACAGTAATTCTGCCTCTATTATAAGTGACTTAGAAATCAGTTGGCTGGGAAATGAGAAAGGCTAGGAGTTCTATGGGATAGTTCAGAATAACTGCAAAACCTTTATGAGTTGAATCTCTGCATTGCAACTCGGTCTCATGGATTTCAAGCCAAACTTCAATAGGAAGCATCTGGGCAAATGCTCAGCTCTACAATCACAAATCCATTTTCACATGCCCACATTAAAAGCACCCAACAGCCTCACAAGGTACAGTTCGTCAAGGAATGAAAAACAGCCAGCTGATGGTCCGCCTTGAGGTCTTGCTCTAAATCAGAGATACTACATAATCAAGAACTGACTTGTTTTGCAGTGACAAGAACTCAGCACCACTACAGAGCAATCCAAACAATTGTATTTAAATTGCCAACAAGCAGTCCCATTAGAACTGATTGAGAAATGCTCATGCACACCTCTCAGAGAGTGGAAAGTTGGAGCACACAACATTCCATCACAAAGATAACACCTGTCCTGTCATTTCCCAGCTCCACGAGCTGACAAATACCTGTCTCAGGAGTCTGACATAGCCAGTGGAAGATCTCCAGAGGCAGAAAGGATGCACTGTTGTCACTAAACAAAGTGAGGAACAGCAATATTGAAGATTCTTTTTATCTTTTCCTCTAAAAATCTTAAATAAACTAGCAAAAGATTAAGATTTGGTGATTAGCAGCTGAATAAAAACAAGTAATTATTTTTGAGCCAAACAAGAATGGAATATCCTGAGTAATTTACACTGGGTAATTAAAGTAATGAATACTTGAGAATCTATCAAATAAACAGTCCCTAGAAGTGTCATTTTAAGAGAGGCGTGATAATAGACAGAAGTAAAGACATACAGCATACCTGTTTCAGTCAGATAATTAAAAAAGGCACAAATCTCAACAGCTGATACTCTAAATTCCTCACTGAATATGGCCTGTTCCTCAAAGACTATTTACATGGGCACATCTCCCATCAAGTAACTGGTACAACTAAACAGGTATCACTGCCTATGTGAACACAATGACTTTAGATTCTTTCAACTCTGAGCTGTGAAGCCTCCACCCACCCTAGGCATCACTCAGTCACCACAGTTGCCATGCTTTATCCAAGTGTTAAACTGCATATCTCCACTCTGTCAGATGGTAAAGAGACATGAAAAGAGTACATGTTTCCAATACAACACCTCAGCAAGGCAATAAAACAGGTAAAAGCTGCTTTCATAAAACAGGAAAAAGTGAGTCCTGCCATATAGCCGTAGTGTATTCAACTTAGCACTAAATCAACACAGCTGAATTTTCTTTGTCCTCCAAATTAGTAGGAGCTGCCTAAGTAGCACTCTTGTAATGTTGTAATAGCCAGCATGGTGAGTGAATCACTCTTCTGAATCCATTTGGGTGCTTTGGCCAGAGAAATGAAGCTCCAGAAGTGAAGAGTTGTTGCTGACTATCTCAGAAAGCTTCAACCTTAATCTATTTTATAGCTCTCCTCAGACGAATTATGGCTACTTCTTAGAACACCTCAAAAAGGGTTTGACTCTTCCTTAACACAGAATGGAGAGAGAATAGTGCTACAGAGGATTAAAGAGTCAATTTGCATGGCCTAGAACCATTCTTGCATTGGGTCAAGGGTAGGCATGTCCCCAAATCCTTTTTGGCCTGAGTAGAGCACAGATTACATCACCTACTTCAGTGAAATAATACTCAGCAATTTGGGCTTTCAGGATATTTGGATGTCTCCTGTGGTACAACTGCATTTGTAAGTTTGAGAAGGGATAATATTTGGAGGTGGCAGGTTGTTCAATTTAATATGTTCCTCCTGGCAATAATATACAGTTGAAAGAACAGAGTACACTGAAATTTCCTTAATGCAAAGCTAACTGTTCACAATGTGACCTGTTTCACCAGGAGATTCTTATGTTCTGATTAAGGAGAAGTCTCAGGTGGTTTTCAGAAGATGAATCTTTTATATAAAATGAAATATCTAACAAACATCAGAAAAAAATTCCAAGAGGCCGCAGATTTTGAATGCTGTTAGCTATAGACATCAGCTTGAATAGGCTGCTCCTCACTAGAAACAGCTTTACAGAATGGGAGGAAAATAACTTACATGATTTAGAAGCTGAACTCTGGATTAACTATAGTTTATCCAGTTTTGTTTCACTTCTTCATTCACCTTTGTGCTTCAGTTTGAGGTGACTTCTTCATATGATATCCAACTTAAGAGTTTGGTCTGAACTGATTATTTGAAAGGTTGCATACATGAATTTCCATCTCTGCTTCAATAAAATGAATTCGAAAGGACACTGATTCACAAAAGCCCTTCTGTCTTTCACGAAAGGCAACATAAGTGCTGTGGGTACCTTTTGCAGACTGACTACAAAACTGGTGCTCCCCATAAAATCAGTCCCTCCACTTGCATACTATGCTGATTTTAAGGGTCTCGTTCAACAGTTTTCATATTTGAAAGCATAATACAGTTGATTATTGTCTCTTTTTTTTCCAGGCAGGTTAAAAGTGTTCATGACTCCCTACTTTCAAAGATGTGAAGGAGAAAAGAATTCTGTTAACTTTGAAAATAACATATTATTTTTTCACATAAACACAAATTACAATACACTACTTCTGAAAAAAAAAGAAAATACGGTGGGAGAGCAATTTAATAAGCAAAACACTTAATCACTACAGCAGCCCTATTATTAGCTTCCTATAACTGGTAATCAACACATTGCTGAACATTTTTTCATTCATTTCCAGAAACAGCCCTCCATTACTTGTGCTTAACAGCAACATAATCCTTCAAGTGTTAATCTTGACATAAGCACTGAAAATGTGCTTTCTGCTCTCTTCATCGCCTCGCTGAGCATGGCACTGAGCAGCTCTTGTTGCTCCACACAAAATGAGTTTGATTACCAGCACTTTCTGGTTAGGTGCTAAAATCCACAGGTCAAATTGCAAATGAAGCTGGGAAAGATAATTAATCTTAAGAAATGAAAATGGAAGTTGATATTTCATTTTCTTCTTCTACTGCTTCAAATGCAATGCCTCCTATTTTATTATGTTAACACATGACGTCAGAGGTGGATGTTAGTGGGATGGCAGTAGAGGCTGAACCTTCTCACCAATATCCCATTACATGTTGTTGTCATGTGACAGATGGTAGCAGAGGGGCACTCTGGTAGAATGGAGTCTGACATGGAAGCGTGGATGGAGCAAAGGTGTGTCATCAAATTCCTCTGTGAGGAAAAAATGACACCCACTGACATTCATCGATGCTTATGAACATCTATGGAAACCCAACAGCAGAAGTCAGCACAGTGAGGCAGTAGTGGTGCATTTCAGCTGTGGTGACAATTCTGCTTGTGCAGATTATTACAAGCACAGCATTACAAGCACAGCTCTTGTTCATCACTGGTGAAAATGCACAGGTAATGGTGGGGACTGTGCTGCAAAAGAGTGTTTTGTTGGTGAGAACGTTCTCTGTTATACACTCTTATTGTGCTCTTCCTACCTGTTGTAGTTTCCATGGAAATAAATGGGAGGCATTACTTTCAGAGCAGCCAAGATAACTAGTATAACTATGGTAAGTAATTTGGCAACATGGCTGTATTTTTGGCAAAAAAAAAAAAATAAAGATGAAGTGAACAATGACTGAGAGCTTCACATAAGTTAAATGACTTGAGTTCACTAGGAGCAAATAAAAACAATTTGCATTGGGAAAGCACGAGGATTCATCTGTGATATTTCATAGCAATCTTTCAACAGTTTCATCATGAATTTTACCAGTGTTAAATATTATCTGTTCCTCAGGTTTTTTGTTTTTGTGTGTGTGTTTTTTTATTTTGTTTTGTTTTAATATTTATTTCTTTGTTTAATAACAAATCAGGAGAAAGGCTTTGTTTTTCATCAGCATGACAGTTTATATCACTGTTTTACTGGAAGTAAGAGCAGTAGGCATTTTCTTCATGCCAGCACCAGCATGTGTGAGCTGAATTGTCTCCGAACTACAAGCAATAACAAGATGCTCCTGGTGCCAGAAAGCAATTAATTATTGTGCAGCAGCCAGGTTAGTCTTGGGGGTGGAAGCCCCTATGGGACAGCCACATGGCAGCCTCAGCTTCTGTACGAAGCAAATCCATTTCTTGGGTAATTGCTAAATGCTTTTAAAGAGGTGAGACCCTTCTTGGACTCTTGGAAAGACACCACAGAGTTTTATTAAAAACAGCCATCTTTCTAAAACGTTTTAGAATCTTCCACTGTATGGAAGAAATGAGAAGGTTGAAAAAAATAAATAAATAAAGTGGGTAGCCAATATACTGTAGGTCGTCTTAAACTTCAAAAGGGCTAAGGTGACTTACCACTGCATACAAATGACCTTTTGCCATCTTTTCACATCTACTGTAGACTCCATCATCCAACATCTGCTGTGAATTGGGATTTACAAGATAGACAGCAAAGAAACCACTCTTGCTGACGAGGCAGGGAACTCCCAGGTCTCAGTCCCATGGAAAGCACTGCTCTGAGGGTGCAGCAAGCCCAGTGAGCCTTAGGAAAACACTGTTGGTTGCCCAGAACCAAAGAGAATTCCAAATGTTGATAAACTGTCTGATTAACTATGAGGATGAAAGGTTTTTTTTCTGAAGCCTGCTGAATTCTCTCTATCTGCACCCAGATGTACAACTGTCATCTACTGCTTCCTCTGTAGCAACGTAGCTCCAGTTACATAAACATGCAGTGCACACTGAATTTCACATCACTGATGCTGCTTGAAGTATGCTGTAACATTTTCCAGCCAAATATATATGTCGCTCCAACTAATATACATATATCTCCAGAATGTAGCTAATGAGATGCAATTATTCACAACTGATAAGACTCTTGTTCTAAAATCCTCTACATGAAAGCAAGAAAAAATTGAGTTGCAGAGAGACTTCTCCCTTTCATCACTACTGTCAATTATAATTCCAACATTATGTAAGAAACAAGAGAAATTGGCTCTGATCTGGCTAAAGGTTAACAAATGCAGCAGTTCAGGGAACTAGAGCAGAAGAATACTAATGGCTCCTGCACCTGGAACACAGTTTCCCTTTTTAATTACCTTCTCCCACATCAATGCATTTATAATGCATTCATGCCTAATACATTTGTGAAATTGCACGGATCTTCAGCTTCAGAAAGTCAAGGTCAAGTCAGACAGAGAAAATAAGAAGTTAACAAAACACTCACCCTGTTATCACTAATTAGATAACATAAAATAATAGTTGACATTCCTGCTCCTCCATCCCCTCAAATGTAGAACAAAATAAGACAAAACACAAAGCATCCTTCTCTGGATTAGTTCACAAATGCATTTGTCTATTCTCCAATGTTAATATTTTTAGATGTCTCTATAAATACTCTTTTCTAACTTCTTTGCACACACTGACAGGTGACAAAAGTTTTGCAGCAGTGCTGTATTTGTTGTGAAACTGTGTTTCAACAAAAATGCTACAGAAAGAAATATTCTGGCATGGAAGCGGTCAGGATTATACACCTGATGTTAAATTAAATATCTGAGGCCAAACACAAGGGAGAGACTCGAAGAGTGATGAATCGCTCATCTCTCGGTGCCATCAGCAAGTGCAACAATTTGCATGCAAGACATGGACAGGTTGAAACGCAACTCCTTCTCCCTGACCAACTGTCCCACCCTGCAGTGGCCGAGGGTTGCTGTGATGCAGCATCATGGAGCTGACAGTTGACCCTTGCCTGCCCTGCAGCCCAGAGATGCATGATATCTCCCAGACAATGCTCACTAACAGCCTGCTTTTTGTCAGGTTAGTACCACTGGAGAGAGCGATGTGCTGAACTGCTAAGAGCTGTTCAGGCAACATTTTTGCATGAGATGAGCCACTCCATTTCTGAATTCTCAGTTAGTGTCTGTAGGTCTATGAGTAACTGCTAAGCAATCCCAGATGAGAGACAGGGAGCATCAACCGCTTCCAGAAGGGAATCATGTGGAGAAGACACCTAGTATCTAGTGCAGCCACCAGCATCCTTCTGCTGCTTGTCTCTCTCCAAGACTGAGGGGATGCCTCATTTTGTGAAGAACGCTTCTGCCACTGCAGCAGAATGATTTCAGAGACAGAAGTACATCCTTGTTTAATACTAAGGAGAGATTAGTTACATGTTGCAAAACTAAAGCTCAGGTTATACATCAGGGACTTGTTTTCTTCTTTTTATTTAATTTTTCATTAGCTCACAGGTTGTAGTCACTTCCCCATTCTTGCACTCATCAGATCAACACAGATGCTTCTAGGAGTGTAAACAATGCATGGTAATTAGACCTAATAACAGTCACTCCTTGCAGGAATGACTTTTTCCTTGTTGTACATCCTGCCAAAGGAAACCAGGAGACCTGTGAGCTCAGAGGAAGAGGGCCAGGCTATGAAATCCCACTTGGAGACTCATATGCTCTCAACAGAGGCCATACAAAACAACCCCTCAGGTGAGAATCCTGCTTCTTTTGTTCTGAGAGGTTGTGAAATTTAAGTGTAGTACAGTCTAAAAGTGGTAGAAGCCACAACAGTGAAGCCATTTTTTCATGTGACTGTCATCGTTGGCGTTCTGCATAACCCACTGCTTTGCCCAAGAATTTCTCTGTTCTGACTCACTCCCTGAGCTAGTCCAGCAAACACATGAGCTATCAAGCAGTAGCTGTGGCTGAGAAAAAGCTGACAAAAGTTTAATGTAAAGAAATGTCTCCTTTTCAGCCCATGTATGACCTTTCTGGTTCATGCCAGAGTGCTTCTGCATATGGACAGGTCAAACAGAAAATCTGCTCAGTCAAAACACAGCAGAAATACAACTGCTCAGTCATGAGTGTGACAGACCCGTTAGCTGCTCTTACAAACCCGATTGCATGTCTTACAATCCTTTGGGCTTTTCTCACAGCTTTAGGCCTTGATGGCAAACATGTTATCCATCTGATGGTCTAGCCCGCGAGCCACAGGCCCTTTACACAAACAGCTCTCCATCTTGTAAGTGCAGAGCGAACCAGGGAAGGGGAAATTACGGGTAAGATAAACAGGCAGTTTTATTTAGTTGATGCTTCCTTTGTGAAAACCATCTCCTGCGCAAGTGTTTGTGCCAGAAAAGCAGGAGCTGAATGTCCCCCGGTTCACATGGATGACTACTGCTGCTGCTCCTCATTAGGGTCATCTGAATTCACCCTGCACATTCCCAGGATCCAGCTACACAATATATATCCTATCTTCCCTTTCTCTGCATGCTACTCTAACATTTTCTCCTATGCCTTCCATTTTGGACATGATGTTCTACTATGGTCTTTTAAGTCTCCTTCCCTTTTCAAGTACTTCATTGGTCTCTTCCCATGCACTCAGCTTCTTCATGCAGGTCCCATCACCAACTCATTACAGCCAAGTGAACAACTTCAGAGGTCCAGAGTCCCAGCTGTGGCTGGAAGGTTCTTCAGCTAAGCCTGGCCACAGAGCAGGAATTGGAAATAACAATCAAAATGAGTGCTCTGGTTAAGCAGGAATGTCTGTCAATCTACATTTGCGTGGGTGGGGTTTTGTTACCTAAAGTAATTTGAGCAGACATATTTCAGTGTCCATAAAACCCACCTTGAGATATGCAGAGAGCACAGAGGAATGAGAGCAAGAAAAAGTCTGTAATGCCACAGACGATGAAGGATTGTGGTTCCAGTGCAGAATGTTAATGGAGAGTGGCTATGACAAATTAGTAAAAGTCAGTTGAAAATACAGGCTGTGTAATACTGATGTTATCCAGTTTGATTTCGTTTTATTCACTCAAAGTACTGAATCAGAATTATTATAGTCGCCAGTCTCGATAGTTTTCCCTGCCTGCATGTTTATTATCAGGTTTTTCAGATTAAAGCAAGAATATTGAGCAGCTCGTGTTAAAATAGAAGGCTATGAGCACATTCTTTAGTTAATAAAAATTGCATTTGTCCAGCTTCAAGTTGGTACATGGATTAGGAAGGAAGAGTGTAAATCCATTTGCAAATGCATTTCATTTCAAAAGTAATCATGTGGGGAAATACAAGTATGTTAAAACATCTAATGCATGGTATACTCAACAGATAAGACATCTACGCTGGGAAAACAGATTTTTTAAAGCATTTCAACCAGAAATAGAAGTCAATAGAGTCAGCCATATTCTCTGTGCCAGCCTGTGCAATACACACACATGCACGTTAGCCTCTTTCTTGTACTGCACACACCAGGTGAACATGAGATCTGACAAGGCCTTTCATATTCACCACTTGCAACTTGCCCTCGCACTCTCTGAACTGAAAGGTTTTGTTCCCCATGCAACCTGTCCTATATAGATATATTTTTTTAGAGATCTGAATTCACTGTTTGAAGAAAGGAAAGAAAGTAGTTCATTGTTCACAGCTCAACTGATGTATTTCTGCACCTGCATAGACAGTTTCTCTCACAGGTATGAAAGGACAAAATATCAAGGATGGCTGAACAGAAACGGATCCCTGTGACATTTACGTACAACTAGGGCAGACCTGATGCCAACCAGACCAGCACATAAGAGCTTATGGCTTCTTGCACTGAAAGCTGAAATTCAGCATCACATCACCTGCAGAGCATTCCCAAGATGATCCTGCACTCCTACACACTGAAGTTTCACCAGGTCTTTGTTTCATTAAGAGCTGTTGGAGATTTAACATAGAATACATACTGGGAGCTGTGTGCCAACATTTACAATTTGTTTGAGAGGTCACAGTGTACCTGAAGAACACGTTGCCAGAGTCCATGGCATTCATAAGGCCTCTGAAAGCTGATGGTACTCTCTGTCTGCCAGCGTACATCAATCACAGTGCACATCACCAGGACAAGGCAAGATATCATGGGAGAAAGAAGACTGGGGAAAATGAACAAAGTAGAAAAAAAAAAAAAAAAAAAAAGAAACAAGAAAAATTAAGGTTTCCTTATTCTAAAACTTGGTTATTATAAAGAAAAAAAAAAGATTGATATTGCTGATAGCTAAACCTTTTGCTAAGAAATTTCCACATTTATCTCTTTTTTCCCTTCTATATACCTAAGGAGAGCAGTATGTTGTGTGTGGAAATAGCTCATTCAAGCCTCATTGTATGTTACTTGGAATTATCTTTTATGGAGATCAGAATCTTGAAGAGAGTTTCTGAAATGAGCCAGGCTGCACTAAACTAGCTTCATTAATGTAATAAAACTTCAAACTAAAGGATTTATTCCATCTGTAGCAATCAAAATGTAAATAAATACAAGAACTCAAATCATTCATCTAAATATTTGGGTGATTATATCACTTTTGGGAAGCGTAACACTTACACCAGCACATCAGGGAACAGAAAACAGGCTCACTCACTCTCAGGAGATTCATCTACATTTGATGGCACAATACTGGGTTAGACAGCACATACTTGGGCTGCGCAACACCTCTCAGAATGCAGGCCCTAAATCAGTACTGCTGTTGTACAACATGTTGTGTAACATCTCTTATTCATAATACAGTATTTTTATTCAGTAATTGAAAGGATTTACCAGTGTAAGGAGGGCTTTCTTCTGCTGGCTGTATGGGCTGGTTGCCTGTTATTCTCCATGTTTAACTGAGAAATCTGAGTGAGGCAGTGTCAGGTTAGGTGCTGCACTGGCAGCCTCTGTGTCCTGTTCCATCCCATCCTGTCCCAGCACTGTCATGCTCCAAATGCTCCTTTATCCACACCAGGAAAGAGCAAACAGTAGCAAATACAACTTCTTACCTCTCTCCTCACAGCTTCAGTACTGCTGAAGCAGCATTTCTGGTGGGGATTTTCATTACTATTTTTTGAAATACTTATTAGATATTTTATTTCATGCTGTGCAAGGACAGCTTGAGTTAACAAGTTCAAGAAGCGTCAGGACAGCACTCTTAGACTCATGGCCTGATTCTTGGTCTGTAGGACTTGGTCTGATTCTTACTCTAGCAGTTGAACTTAATGATCCTATCTGTGCAACCTATTGTAGGGAATCTGCTTTAGCAGTCCAACCCCCCAGTTGGACTCAATGATCTCTTGAAGTACCTTCCAACCCCTGCGATTCTGTGATCCTTATGAGCCCTTTCCAGCTTGGGATATTCTATGACTCCTTGAAGTTGCCCAGTGACATTCATTCTTCTCACTCTTCCCTCTCACCTGCCTGGTCAAATAGGACTCTGTGAAACACTGTGAGGGTTTTTTGGCACACGCTGTGCACTGAAAGCAATGAAAAGATATCATAATGTTAAAATAGGACTGTCACCATCTTATGACTGTGAAGAGATCTTTAGTTTGATTGGTGGACCATTAAAATGCAGCCCTTTAATGAAGATGTAGCTCTTGCACAGGGATCATTTCTGGACTATGAGCCAAGACTTCTGATTAAATCTCCAAAGCCATTAGGACGGGGCTTTTCTTTTTATAACCTGTCTCATTAAAAAAATATTTGGATCCCTCTTGTTACAGGTAGCTGAAATTCTCATTAAGCTCTCTTTTATGATCATTTTTCTAATGGTAAGGGGAAACAAAGCTATTTCCTCCAAAGGGCTTTTCCTTTGTGCCTGCTGTAAGAACAACTCAGTAACACTTGGGACAACTGCTCTGTACCACACACAGCCAACAAGAGCAAAAACAGTGAAAACAAAATTAAGCCAGAAAAGGAAACACTCATATTCACGGGTCCTGAGGACACTTCAACAAGTTCACAAGGGTCTAAAGCACAGCAAATGTCATGAGCATGATCCACTGAAAATATCCTGCACCAGTCATAGAAGAAATGATTTAAGAACATGACTTTTGTGAGGATAACCAAAAATAAAGCAAGACTCATAAATTCCACACTCCTGACCAAACAGTGCAAGGTTTTATGTCCTAATCCAGGACATACTGTTAGTGCACAAACTGGCCTAGCACCCACAACACTGCATTATCAGGGTCTTTTTGACATGCATAGGCAGTGTTCCTCCAACCTCAAAGACCACTGAACCATCTGTCCCCTTAAATATCTCTCCTATGATTGCTGCTAAGGTCAGCAAATAAGGGTTTGGTATTGGGAATGTTTCATTAATTTTAGAGAGGATTTAGAGAGGAAGATGCTTCTTTAAATGTACATCCATACACACAAACACTCGTGTGCACACACACACACACAGAAGCAGTTCCCTAAAATAACAGCAGTCCTCACCAATCCATAATAGCAGGCACATTTCTGGACTGCTAAAGCTCTGCTGTGCCTGGGACTCTCCAGCTTATGGTGAAGCCAGTGGGAGCACTTTGCAGTCAGAACTGAAGTGTTCCCAGGTTCTAATTAGTCTCTATGCGTAGGATGTTGAGCAAAGGCACCCTGCATCCTTACTGCACTAACAGGAAGCAGTTTGCTTGGAGGTAATTTGTATTTAGTTCACTGCAGGTTACCCATGTGTAAATAACTACATGACACCTATTTATGCACAATCATAGGATTTTGTTGATACAGCAATGAGGCAAATATGGCACAGGATTGCAGTCTGAAGCAGCAGTAAGAGGGCACAAGTATCACACTGCAGATAACCTCGCATCCTACTTTCTCAGAAAGCAAAAATGCTTCTGCAAGAAGCGTGGAGGGCCAGCTGGGGAATACACTGATGTGAGCAACGAGGTGGCAAGTCTGGTTCATGTACTCTTCAGTCTCCCTACCCACAGCTCTAAGCCCCAAGGAAAACACAGGAGCATGATGATCAAATAGGGCCGGTTTCACCAGTGACTTGATTTCTCCCTGTTAGGCTCCTTCTGCTGCCTGTGTACAGCTCCTCACAGAAGTAAACTCCTGATTTATTTTTATTTTTTTCCCTTAAGAACTAAAGACAAGTGTGCCATTTTCTCAAAACATCAATATTTAACACGTTTCTTGATAACCTAAGCTTTGGTTTTCTTATTCTCTGACTTCAAAGCATTTAGTGGCCTAACCCAGCACACCACATTACATAATGAAGCTTTTTTTGATGCTGAATATTATTTCAAAAAGTCCTCGGCACACAGAATGCAACAGCAGCACACGTAAGCATTCAGGTCATAGAAGTACGTGCATGGGCCCAACAGCACCCATAGCAGAACTGTAAGCCATAGTAAGCCATAACCCCGACCTCAGCCCACGGAGGACCTATCCTTTCTCTGCTATTCTAAACTAAACTGAGTCGAACAATATCTAAAATGACCTATCAGACTCAAATATTAAGAAAAAAAGTCTCTGTTTAGAAATGCCAGAAAATAAATATCCACCAGGAAAATGATTTAAGCTATCCAAATGTTTTGAGTGCAAAAATAACATCTGAAAAAAAAAAGGGGGGGGGAAAAAAAAGGTTATAGATGTCATTATGCTCTGAATACTGAAATCATCGCAGAGTGGCAGTGCAGAAATAAATGCAATGTTAGTTTTTGTGGAGACAGAAATAGAAAAGAACACGGAGATTACAATGCACTTAGAACTAACACTTGGAAATGTGCTGACCCTGCAGGTCTTGTTCAAGGTGGAGCTCACACTTCCATCATGTTCCAGCAGGGAGAGAAACAGAAAACTGTTAGGAGTAGACAGAGAGAACGAGAAACTGGAAGGAACATTCTAAGAGTGGAGCTGTTTTGTTCAGAGAAGAGATAAGTGAAAGCATGCAGAAGTACAAATTTAGCGAAGGTCACATTGGGTGCTCCATTTGCTAAGATAGCAGTGCATCTGTGGAAGGGAGCAGCAGTGCTTTAACGCTGAGCAATACATGACCTGATATTCTTCCAGAAATCAATCCAGCCTTTCTGATTAAGGTCAAAATTTGAATAACATAACAATTGGATGTTGGATTTTTCTTAAATCCATTGAATAGTTTCCTTACTTGGTTAAGACTGAGCATGAGCTGCTCTTACAGGTGAAAGACACATTCAAAGAGACTTGCCCCATCCTTTGTAGGAATCCCTACAGCTGTCTTTCCTATTCCTAAATTCCTCCCATAGCTAAAACCCTCCATTTCATTCCCACCCCTACTTTTAGTCTTAAGCTCTTCACATGTACTTACAGACAAAATAAAATGGGTGACAGTGATTAATATACTCTGTAGATTTCAAAGCCCATATGAGAAAATTCTCACTGTGGTCAGTTCAGCGCAACAGCACTTCTGTTCTCAGATGAAAATCAAAGTTATTCTCATCATCTCCTCCTACTGCTTTTATCTTCTCCAAGGTACACAAATGGCTCTTCTTAGCAACTGCAGTAAAGGAGCTCAGAGGCATTTCAGCTGCCACAAGAATTACACATTTGATATTTTTTCTCTTGCTGGGAAAGAGGAAGGTAAAATCAGCATTATGATATTGTGGCACAAATGCAGAAGCTTTTTCTTCGTTTGGCAAACTTCCTAACTGGCTGAAACAATACCATCTTGGAATGTGGAAGTAAAACCTGCCCAAAATCTGTGTTTCCCTTGTGCACAGAGAAATCACTGTTAGGATCCCTACATAGTTTGCTTTTCCTTGTGCAGGGTGAAGGGAGAGAATTTGGGGTTTTGATGTTCCTGTATGTAGAGACAAGTTGACTTCAGCTGTTGGTCTTTAAGACTAGAGTTTTGTGTTCAAATAACAGGAAGACACTTGTGTTCATAAGTAGTGAATTGCTCATTTTGCTAGGAACGCTGCTGGTGTTACGATAAACAAGATGTCAGATTTAGAAAGTGTTAATTTCCCAGTCACCCCTTAATTTTGTGGTTTTCTTTTTAAATATGCAAAGTTTTGGAGGACTGACAGTTGCCACAGGCACATCAGTAAAAGTTCAAAAGATGTACTATCTGGGAGAATATAACTGTCTTTGAACCAGATCCCAAAGGGAATCAAAGCTGAAACTGAAATGACTCATACACACACAGATAGAAATAAACTATGGTGGCAGGTGAGGTGGGAAGAGCAGTTTGGGTACATGAAACAGCCCAGCTCCTCAGCCACAAAGCAGTGCTTCAGGACTGGAACTGTGCTGGCTGTTCCCTGCATCACCCATTTCCTTTATCGACTCCCGCTGCTTTTAAATGACTGAAGGACTTGAACTGGGCCTCTGGGAGACAGCACAGCAGGTGAACAAAGCCATTCAGATCACTGTTTGTTACTCTGCTTTACGAAATGGGAATGTTTATACAGAAATATATTACAGCTGCCTTCTAGCAGATGAAAGCTCAGCAGTCTTTACTTCATTAAGAAGAGAATTTCAGTTTCATACCTCTCATATTATCTGTGCAGTCCTTTTTACCATGGGAACAAGCAGGACTGCCCTCTTGAGATCTGTGAGCAACCTTTCACCTCTTGTCCATTACTTTTATATAAAGCATGCATATCAAAACGATGCTTTGAATTTAGATAATGGCTTTCATCCCACTGTCTGGAAGAACATTATTCTAACTGCTCAGCGATTGCTTAGGCTGATTTTATTTAATAAAGGAAGACTTCCATTAACTGATTTGAAATTCTTGAAAATGGGTCATACTGAACCACCCAGGAACTCCACGTGAGCCTCGCTCCTTCGGCCCCACTGGCACAACAAAAGGGCAACTCGTCAAAAAAATTTGCATTGCTTCACTAAATCTCCTGTTTTAAATGAAGTCTTGATTAACTGAAACATCAAACAAGTTTGCTGATATCAAGGACAGATACATCTCCACCATTTTCAGCCTGATCTACTGCTTGATGTAGCAGCTGGCAAACTGGCTTGCAGGTGGGGCGTTGGAATTAGATGATCTTTGAGGTCCCTTCCAACCCAAGCCATTCAGTGATACTATGATTACCACTCCCCCTCAGATTTGCTCTCCCCGAACCTCACCTGCTCAAGTGCTGCCATGGACAGGGCTCACGATATTCCAGCTCTTTGGAGCACAGCAGCCTCTCAGCAACGCATCCTCCTCTGGCTGGGTGCTGCCTCTGCCATCGCCCCAAAAAGCACCTGCACTTCTGCAGCTGGAGCATCTCTCCATGCACAGCCCCCATGCGTGTGGTGCCATGCATTAGTGGACCATCCTCGACCTACGGCTCCTCTGCTCCCTCTGTTCAGGAACATCATTCGAAGTACGTGACTCACACTGAATGCATTCCTCATAAGTTAATTGTCTCTGTCCTTTTCATTAATTAAATTAAAGTGGGAACATCGAGTCTATACTGTCAGCCATCGCTTCAGGCGTCTTCACCTTTAGATAATTTCTAACAACAAACGATGACTCAAAACATGTGGCTGTTAACACCTTTCAAATCAAACACAAAAAAAAACAAAGACAAGCCCTTTATGCACAGATATGTAGACCATTTAGCGAGGAATACAGACGAGAATGATTGCATTGTTCATTTTTCATATCAACCGGCAGAAATTATCTTTATTAGAAAAATGAATTTTTCATATATTTACATTTTTTACATCATGTTATACTTGGCACATGTGTTTTCTCCAAATAGTTATATACATTTCAGTACACACAGACATTCGAGTCTCCCATTCCCTTAATGTTTTTCTACATATTTAACAAAAATGAAGAACACAATACAGTTCCATATGACAACCATAATCGTTATATATTTCTCTATCATAAAAAGTCTGAAGCAAACATTTGTTTTAGATATGTTTCAAAATATTTATACAGTATCAGCACTCAGTCATGCACTGGGTTCAAAGGTGGGTGGGGAGAACTGCAGTGAGTCGGGACGCGTAACGCAGGAGAGGTGCGCGGCTCCCAGCTCCTTTGGGGCGCACTGTGTGCTATTGGGGAGATCCTACTACAACCAGGGCTTTAAAGGCATGGGCAGATGGGTGCAGGGGTAGCTGGGTGTATGCGTGTGTCTGCAGCATGGCAGTTTAATTAATTAATTTCAGTTTGCTGACCCTATCTAATGAAACAGGCAGTAATTGGAATGTCAAAACTAGCTTTTAATTATTCACTTCCCCCTCCCCTCCCCAACTAAAATGTTTCCTTTTGAAGGATCCATTACGCTATGAATTTTATCGCCAAAGTCTGGATTCTGTTAAAAAAAATAATGAATTATTTCATCCTTTATTCCACTTCCAAGATAATTTTATTTCTACTCTAATGTCCTAATTAATTTCCCCAGGTGCACAGAGGTTTTGAAACCTCTGCTATTCTTTGCTAGCAATTGGAAATGTATGAAATTTACTTTGCAATACTACATTCTTGAGGATGTTACGGTAAATGGTACTAAGTAGCAGAAGTGATTGATAGGCTTCTTAATTGACTGTGTACGGAAACAAAGGGTTCCATGATTTCTGGTAAGATGTTTATGGAGTGAAAATTTCTTTAGCTGCAGCATAGGTTGCTGCTCTGTGCAACAAGATTGGCACACCTGGAGTCTTTTCCCCACCAGAATGAGAATATATTTCCTAGTGTACCAAATAATTTCTTTCTGAGCAAAACCCAAAGCTAATATTGTGAATTCTTTTCAAGATACGCATGAAACTAACCTGAAGCCTTAGGATCAAAGGTTCAAAACTCATTTTCGTTATATTTAATATATTTTTTTTTCGGAGTACAACCGCAAATAACTTCCAGTCAAACTCCAAATAGCATCTTACTGGAAAACGTTAATAGATGTTTGTAGAATCTTTGTCAAAATGCTGAATTTTTCTCCTGCCCATCATTCTTCAAAAAACAACAACAACAACAAGAAAAAAAACCCCAAAACCCATACCTTTATACACATACATTTATATAAAGCTTACATACAGCTTTTTAAATATATACATGTATGTATATAAAGAATAATCAGAACCACACGTTACATTTACAATATTCAAGTAAATAGGTAAAAATATATATATATTTTTTAATTGCAAGCTGAAATTTTAAAATTCTTCTGGTGAATCTTGTTTAGCAGCACACAGAAATGTTTGTGTTTCATCTAAGTCAGTAAAACGTTTTTACAGAGGCTGAAACAAAGCATGAAATGCCCAGTTTAGTGTAAATTCAACTCTCATGAGTTAAATTAACAGTATTAGCTCACAGGTGAAATGCTTCTGAGGGAACCTGGAATGTATGGATGCAAATTTTGCATAAAAGTAGCATACTTAGCTAAAAAATCAGGTAGGAGTCTGCCTAATGGTAATGAATTCTGTTTGTACCTTCTGGTTTGCTCAGGGAAGACACAAAATACACTGTGCATGTGGGCGTGAGGTGTGAAGGCAGAGAGATCAAGCTGTTCTTCATCAGAGCAAAACGGACGTTCTGAAATGAATAAGACTATTTTAAAATAGTACAGCTGATAAAAAGTATAAATTGTAAACAGTTCTTATTAAAAATTGCACAGGTGTCCTCTCTAGCTGCACACAATTTTACATGATGCAACTTCCCTATGTTTGCAATAAGAGGTTTGGTTGTGGTGTTTTAACGACCCACACTAAGGTGTGCTCTCCCATCACACACTCGCACATCTCTAAGTCAAAAACCCCATGATAGGAATCCAAACATAGGCTGGATAAAAACAAGATAACAAAAATTGTTCTTACTGCAGACAAAGGAGTTGGAACTCCTTCTCCAAGACACACCTGTAATGAGCCATAGAGAGATGCTGACCATACAGAATTTTCTGCTTCCAGGATGAAGTGCAAAAAATGACTAACTGTGTAACGCTTCCTCTGAAAAAAAGCTTAGGAATGACTTCAAATAAATAAATCCACAGCAATTTTTTTGTTGCTGTAAGTTTTGGTTAGAGCATTCTCAACTTAGAAAAGAAGCCAAATATCACCTTCTCTAAGACAAGACCTTCATGTAGTCTGTCATAAAATGGCCAATAGCCTATGTACCGAGAAGTTATTGACAAACACCACTGCTAAATACTGCCTCTGTACCAAATCCATTTTGAAAACTGCAGTCTGCATGGATGAATAGAAGGGCTTCCGCTGGTACACACACCCTGCTGATCCTTCCTGGGAAATTTGGGGGTTTTAACTTTCCTTCCTCAGCTACTGTAAATAACGTTTTTAATGACCAGGTTTGGGTCACATTAAGTTGATACAAACTTTTAACATCAGAGCCATTGGGCCAATAGACTGTCTCTGGTCATTTAATCCTCACATCAGCGCAAGAAGACATGCCTATATATATGGAAATGTCAGCAAGCACCATTTCCAGCTTTCAGAGAGGAGCTCTCACTTATTTTTGCATCCTGGCATTCCTGATCCCCAGCAAGTCCCTCAGCCTCTTCAGCAAGAGGCACCAAAAACTACAATAAATGCTAATAGGGAATTGGTGGCTTTAGGAGGTTTGGAAAGGAGAGTAGAGAATCATTTAAAATAAAGCACTGCTGGAATGTGCCCCGCATTTGGGAGATTACTCACATATGACTGGGTGGGAAAGGGTATGCACGCACACATTTTTATACTGTATATATATTTAGGTTAAAAACTATTAATAAACAGTTTTCTTCTGGTATTTGGTAATTAAAATATCAGGCTTGTATCATTCAAAATAGTGCAACCTACATAGCAATATACAGGAAAATTACACGCATTGTTCCTATTACCACTGATATGCTTTTGCACATCAAGATGACAGCATATCCATTTCCATAGGATTAACCTTTTGCATATTTAATTGTATTCTTTGGCCCATTTTCCTGTAAAACCTCGTATGACAATATAAAGACTTTGGCTTAAAAAACAAAAAGAAATAAGAAACTCTCTTTTTCTTTTCAGTGATTTATAAACTCCAGCAGGATTCAAATCACCATCATTAAAAATTAGCTTCCAGAAACCACACTCTGCTGCCCATCACAGACCATTCACTGGTCTGGATAACTGTGAACCTCCAATTTCCTTCCTTCTTTTTTTCCACGTTGAACATAATTTATGCTTCAAATATTGACCAACACATACTCCAAATTCGTTTCTTGACTCCTCTAATATTGTTCCATCAATGAACAAGAGAAGCCACCTTCCCCATAGTGGAGGGCACAGGAACCTTGTGAGGGCCTTCAATTGCAGAAGTATGAGTCCAAATACAGTAAGAAACAGAA
This sequence comes from Excalfactoria chinensis, assembly GCF_039878825.1. NCBI lineage: Eukaryota > Metazoa > Chordata > Aves > Galliformes > Phasianidae > Excalfactoria > Excalfactoria chinensis. The sequence continues at coordinate 6,443,271 of NC_092838.1, read as the reverse complement.
GCCAAAATATATTTCCAAACTGTTTTTTGCCATTAAATGCCATTTTAAAACAGGCTTAATAAATTATTCTCAGTCTAAAGAATCCTGCAGTGATGACTAACACAAATCTCTTCAAGAGGGCTATTCCTATGTACGGAAATGTACAATACTTAAATTAAAAATGTATAATCATTATTCAGTTGATCAGAAAAACATATCACTTCTTCTAATAGTTCTAGGAGTGCAAAACAAGACGTTCTCCATTAAAATTTCATATAACTATAAATATTACCATTTGCCCACATTAAAGCTCAGGACCATTTGTGAGAAGTGAGGAAACCTTCATTAATTCCCAGGCAAATCATCATCTCACTTGGAACGTTACAGTGCACTGAATAAGTATCGTAATATTTACCGGTATTTATTTTCACAGCTTTAGAACGTGCACATAGAAATACAATTTTTTGAAATATCAGTGAAAACGAATACTAATTACAAAAGGGAAAGGATGAAACATCTAAGAGTATAACTGCTGATCACCACTACTTTTGAAGAGCTGGAGAGTCAAAAATCATCTCTCTTTTAAATATGCACTTGTCTATTCTGTGTGATTATCTGCTAATAAAGATATTGCATGACAATGTTACAGCATAGTTATATTCTCTACTAATTTAATACAGGTAAAGAATTGAGGAAAAGGAGTAAAATATTTAAGTGCAAAAGAACAAAAGCCTGGTAAATATTGAGGTAACTTAATTTTACTTCTGTTATCTCTGGTTCTTAGATTATAGATATGACAACATCATCACATAATCAGCAGCGGATTCTTACAACTGTTTAGATTGGCATTCATTTTAAGAACAGTTTTAACCAGGGTGGATACATCCTGCAGGGTGTAACCAAAAAGCTCCCGAACCTGCTAAGACAACAGAGTGCATTCTTGCTGCACTGCAGGGAGATGAACGCTTGTAATCATGACTTACAAAGAGTGCATATACTTAAATAAAGTACTCCATATGCAGGTCTAGTGAAGAAGGGCAAAAAATTAAATTAAATGAAAAGCTCAATTTGATTGAGTGACTTATTTACAAGCAGTGCAGTAACCCTCCCCCAGCAGAGCAGAGAGAAGCAAGGCAGCACTTCTGCTCCCACTTAACAGAGGAGCAGACAACAGTGAACGCAAACAACCACCTCTACATCCCACAGACATTGCTGCTACACTGCAATGAAGGCGAACAGGTGGAAATGGGATTAATTTCACAATGACAGCTGAGTGTCAACAAGAATTTTACACTACGTACAATATGTGCACATGAGACAGAGAAGTCGGCACGATCAGAACAATGGAAGAGACAGGATGGTCTTGAGGCTACTCCTGTGCAACTTAACCAGAGCTCTACAGGTGACTTCAGCCAGAACAGGTAGAGTCTTTTATATATCATAACCTTTATCTGTCTGTACTTGCATTTACATCCACAAATAAGCACACATCAGGGATTAAACTGTGCTCCCTTCTCTTGACAAACACTACTAGCATTTTGCTAATATGTGCAAGGTGGTACAGGCTCAACTGAGCAGGGAAATGGCTCATACCATAAAGTCATGCTTTGAAAGGCCTTTACACTCCTTCAGAAGGTCCTTCAGCACTAATTAGAAGGTTCCACTCTTCATAGGAAAAAGGTTTAGATTAAAAAATTAACATGAATAAAACAAGCGAATTAAGCATGTCACCAGAAGACTGTTTCTATGTTGTAAACCAGATTGCACTATGGAGAAAATACACCTACATCAGAAGGATATTTCAGATAAAATAAAGCTAGAGCTGGGAAAGGCAAAGTTTAGCAAGTGGATTCATGACACTCCATTTTGACAGAAGCACAGAATGTGATGGTTAACACTTAACACAAACTACCTGAGCCACGCAATGGATGCTGTTCTCTTTTAACTGAGAGGACTTCATAATAAAATATCTGTTTTCTCTAGGTTTCATATACAACATGTTAAATTCAAAGTAAAGCAACAAAAAGATCCACATCTTTAATTCTTCCTAAATCCAGACTGACTCTAAGACCTGTATCATAAATCCTGTTCTGTTCTGTGTTGGTGAACCCAGCAAGGGAAGGAATAGTACTAAAATCTTCCCATAACTGTATCATAAGATGCATATGCTACATAGAAGAAACATAAAAATAGCAAGTTATTCTACAGGGAAGAGATGCTAGCATTTTTATTTCATGTTGATTAGTCACAGGGTATAAAGAAAATGGTGATACTGTTCAGGTTGGAAGTACTGCAGAATCCACAACAGACAGGTGCAACTTCATCAGATATTGAATAAGTACAGGAATCCATATGATCTGCAAGGTGTAAACTGGCACACACAGATTCAACTGAGCGATTTTGAGGCTGGGATAAATAGTCCATTACTCAACTAAGCACGTCTCTAATTAGGTACCCATGCTTCCTAAAATGTCTGCAGAGAGAGATAAATGCTTTCAGGACACATCAGCAACACAACTGCTTCCAAGCCTCCAGTGCTCTGACTGCCATCAGGAGGGAGCTTTCTCTCTCTTTCTCTCCCTACACTGTCAACACAAAGACCTCTGCCTTCCAGCAGAGAAACCCAAACCCTCCACACCTCAGGCTTTTGCTACCTTTGGAAATGTGTAAAAAAAAAAAAAAAAAAAATTGTTTTCACCAGGAACATAAATAAATAAATAAAGGACCCACTATTTTTCCGTAGCTTTATTGTGAGCCTTAATTTAACTAAGTGTTCCTGAAAGACCACAAAGAGCGAGACATGTTCATGAGATGCTGCCAAAACACGGTGAGCTGGCGGTGATTTGGATTCAGTGTGTCCACAGCACTCTTTTTCCTAACTGAGCTTCTAAAGTAGCAAAATAAAGAATTCTGAGCAAAAGCTGCCAAAACATTAAATGAAAATTTCCAGAAATACAAAGAACGCTTAATTTCCTTAATTTTATCTTATATATTAAAGTTATCTTATTTCCATGCTTTTAAGTTAGTGGGTGGCTACACTGCTCTACAAAACACAAGCAGAACACAAAATTCATTTGAAAGGAAAAGGAAAATGTACCGTGGTGAAAAGGGGAAGACAAAAACATGAAGAAATTCTACAATATCTTTAAAAGAGGAAAAAAAGCAAGAGGCAGGAATGTCTACATAGCTGTTTTTACCTCCATGTACCTACTCCATTCCTCAGCAATTCAATATCCTGCCTCCATAAAAGTTGTCGTCCAGGAGCAGTGTAACACTACGGGACATGCTACCAAGAATGGCCCATATCATTTACAGCCTGATTCAGTTCCAGCTGGAGTCACGGGAAATCTTGGTGATAGGAATGACCAACAATCTGCTAGAGCTGTAATCAGGAAAATGTAACAAGTCACCAGCACCATCCAGAAAGGTACAGAAAGGATGGCCACTTATGCAGGAAGATTCTTTTCTCCTCTTCAAGTATAGCAGCAGCTAGAGTGAGAGAGAGGGAAATACAGAAAGTCTTGATCTCAATTTCATTGAAAGTCAGTGCAAATATATCAACAAAGCTCAGGCAATATTCAGAGTTCCATATGCCCTACAGCTGAGCCTCACAAGCTGTGGCTTGTGGCTCTACTGTTAAAGCTTTTCCTTCAATTTCTCAGTTTCTTCTTCTTTACATGTATACATCAGCAACCACATTAGCTACTCAGCTAAAACCCTGCACTTTAGCCTTTTCTTCCCCCTTCAATCAGTCATATTACATGCCAAGATCAAAACCGCAAATGCATGCATGATTCTTATCCCTCTACTTTCAACATCCATTTTTAAAAATCTCTTTCTTTTAAGGCAGCATAGTTTATTCCCATGTGAACAACTGCTGTGCAACATTATCAAGTCTTCCCTCTGTCTCTTTAATTTGGTTTGGTCTGGGATTTTATTTCATATTTGTAGATAACCAATCTCTACACTCAACAGAAATCTTCTCAAATCAGAAAAAAGCAAAGCACTGCAGTATAGTTCTTTTTAGCTAATTTGCCTGAACATTTCACAGAAGGATAAATCCACCTGGGTTTAGCATGTTTGCATTTGGATCTCAACAGTTTATTGAGAAAATGTTGTAAATGGGAACTTTTCTTTCCTGGAGTTTTACATACAGTACTTGTCTATATATTGAAGCATGGGTGTCTAGTTGCAGAAAAAGATGAAGTTGCAGAAGACTTGGAGTGAGCAGACAGTGTTCAGAGTGCTTTCAGATGATGTGAAAGACAAGAGCCACCATGGAGTTTTATGATTCACTTGGTAAAATTCCCAGCAACTTGCATGGTAATTTTTGGTGTGACACCAGCAAACAGATGATTTGCTGAAAAACACAGGTGGTTCAAAGTACTTAAGACTTTGTTTAATCCACTGTGATTTAGACGGGAAATTAAAATTTGCCTCAAATATTTTAATTACACTCATTACAACAATACTTATGTCTTTGGTGCATTTTCCTTCCTACAGAGCTAAGATGAATAGGGTACACATATGTATACATATGGGAAAGGGGTTCTGATTGTGAATAGTGCTCATCCCATCCATAAACATCCTAGCTCTGCTTGGTTCGCACAGCTATTCCTGAGATAAAATCTCTGTAAGGGCAGTCGAGGACCTTCTTTTTATAAAAACCAGAGTCAGCAAGAAGCCAGAAAGCGTATCATGTGAATCAGGGCCAAGAATTGTGACCAAATGTTGAACAAGAAATACTAAAAGGGTATTTGCTCTGGACAGAGTGCAGATGCCCATAGATATGCTTTCTGAACATAAATATAACAAGGTATGCTGAGATTTTTGGAAGCTGGGAAGGGATTTGGAAAACTCAAATCCCATTGCATTTCATTCCTTCAAAAATATCATCCTTCACCATTTTGACGAGAGTACAAATACATTTATAAATACCATGAATTCATTGTGGACCATTTAGTAGTTAAAGTCAGCTCAAATCTGTTTAATAAGAGAATTGTAAACAAAAATTCAATAAGCCGTATTTTGTCTATCACTGTGTGTCATTTCTAATACGTGCCATTTGCAGCTCTCGTCTGAAGGATGCTACTCCAAACTAAACAACTTGCATACTGTACGTCTGATTTGCAGATATACAATTACAACTGATGTAAATGTGATTCTATTGAAAATAACTTTTGTTTAGGGAAAAGTCAGCGTAATATTTACATTTTCCAATTCACAGTGGTAATGGTTTTCCCATTCACTGATTTTCAGTGAAATCTAAGAAATAATCTAATAATCTAAACTTGCTATACATGAAGAAGTAAATAAATAAATAAAATCAGAGCAATTCTTAGAATAGCAGGACAATGGGGGAGAACCTCCTGCTGAAGCTTTCTGAATTTAAATATATTAGCAGTTTACTTCTTTAATCTAAATACAATTTACAACTGTACACTCGACTCATGAAAGTCTTCCCCTTTTCCCTTCCATGCTCCCTTATGGCTATGGGCGATGAGGAAGGGTGCATAGCACACATTTTGTTTCTGAAATATGCTGATTGATTTTTACTAGAAATAAAAGTAATCTAAGAATACAGCCTTGTAATGTAAATATTTTTGCATACCAGTGAGTGATGATGTGTGCATATATTCAATTTATAGGACAGATTTGATTAGAGAGGTAAAAAAAGAAAAAAAAAGAGGTCTGGTGTTCAACAAATATGCATGATATTCCAGAAAGAAGAAGGCCCACAAAAGGCATTAATCCTTCACGGTGTATGCAAATAAATGGCACTGCATTCCTTGCTGATTTCACTGAACATATGGCTGTTGGTGTTTGATACCATATTAACAGCTTTAGTAATACTAACATATAGTTAATTAGATGTCACTAACATCCTATCAACAAAGAACTATGGTGGGTTGGGATTTGGTTTGGGAAGTGAAGGAATAAAATAAATACTATACAGCCCTGAGTAATCACCAGTAAGGGGCAAATGCAAACTTGCATACTTATTAAGTCTCAAGGTTACTAATGAAGTCCAAAACTCCACAATAAGTGACATATATTGATAGCTAAAAATATATACTCTGAATTAGGCAGCTGTGAATTTTTTGACAAGATGACTGCAGACTTTTCAATAAACTTAGTTTCTAATGGCAAGTGCATGTGAAATATAAGAAAAGCATTTGCACATTAACATTAACCAAAATCCACAGGGCTTCCTTTTGGTACACAGCAGTTCACACGTTTGGGCCTACAGTCTTCCCATTTATTCTCTGTCAGTCTACAACGAACATACTAATTTTGTGCTAACACACTGTATTTTGGTAATTAAGGTCCTGGGGTTTGGGTTGGATTCTTTTTTTTTCTTTAGGTTTTTGTTTTTTTTTTTTACTTTGAAAATGATTATGAAGCTAAAATATATTTTTGAAAGCCTAGCTCTCTGTTCTCTTTTAAAGAGTCTTATTTTTGTAACTTAACAAATGCATTCCTAATTCTTTTTGTCTGTGTCATACTACATGCATACCATATTGCTTATCCGGTACTAGAAAATCATTAAACATTTCTAAGGACGAAAGTACATTGAATGATACTTAGCAACAGAAATTAGAAAAACCAAAATTATATAAAATAATCAGATACAAAATAGCATAGTTGCCAACATATATTGGGGCTATTTCAGTACAGCTTGCCATTTATATAAAGCATACATAAATGGCTGTTTTTTTCTCCTTTTCAACAAGACACATTTTAAAGAGATGGTTGAGAGCATACTAAGTTTACCTATTCATGTACAAAAGTACACTGAGAAAGGGAGAGTTTTACATATCACTTACTACAGCAGGATACTGTTAAAGGAAATATTCTCCCTCTAAGATGGTGGCAACTATTTTTCCCTATAGATAAGTGTTCATGGAAAATTTAAACATCTGATTCAATGCTAGGCATTTTCTTATACACACGTCTATTGCTACAGGAATTAAAAACCCTTGGAGTTGAGTACACACTATTCCTATTTGCAACATAAGGCAAAACATGCTCTGAAATGTACATGTCATTATGGATCCGACCATCCCTGGAACAGTATGATGCTGTAGACTTTATGGATGACCTGAAATAATTATCATTTCTTCCTCTGGATGGTAACGAATATTTATAAAGATCAGCTGGATTTCGCCTAAGAGATAAGTGCTGGTCATCACGATACGAGTGCAGAAAGGGATTATCTTCTGAGTGAACGGGATACAGGGACTTGCTCCTCTTACTGTCCTCCAGAGCATGAGTTAAAAGTGAGGCTTTGTTGCTCAACAGTTTGCTTGAGGGAACGCTAAACATGCTTGCATATGGACTACTTTGGAGAAACTTCTCTTTATCTTTCAAGCTTATACTACGAGAAGGTCTTCCAAGATCAATTTCCCTGGACTTATCAGCAATATTATCAAAAGAATGTTGCCTGCTAATCCTCAACTTGTTTTTTTTATGATATTGCAGAGCATTATTCTGTGACCAACTATGGTCATATATTTCTTCAGGAAGTGATAAGTTCGTTGTGTCCTGCAGCATCTGATCTTCCTCAATATCATAGAGGTTCCCCATCCGCAAACATGCATCACATTTATAGGGAGATCTGCCTGAATAATGTCCCGCATAAGTGGGCAAATTGGAAAGACAGCTCCTACAGTGGGTAGAATTCTGTCTGTATCTATCATTCATGTCGACTAGGGAAGCATTTTTATCTTTTAAAGTGTAGTGCTTTGCATAAAGTTTATACTGATCATTATTTGGAAGACTGTCTTCATTATGCAAGGGAGTCCTGTTAGCATGTTCTGCTTTCCTGTAGTTGTCATTGTGATCTTGATAAACATCAGGATACTCTATAGTTTCTGGAAGGACAATGTTTTCGATGTACTGGGGTGTGTCCAAGCGGAATCCTGGCTCCTTATCAGCATCAATTGTGTAGATTTTATCCCGTGGAGAGCTCTGTTTGGTTTTCAGATATGTCAGTTCCACTTCACTACAGTCTTTTGGGTATTTTGATGCTACTGTTCTTTTTTTAAAATTGTCCTTGGTTTTGTGGTGCTTATTGTTGTTTTCAGGTTCCATATGGCAAGTAGCTCGGCTTGATGTCTCTGATACATCTGAATGGACAATCTCTTCAGGAAGATATCTTTGGCTTTTCACTGAAAGCTGTCGGTTTTCATCTGACCCGTTTTCCCTCTGGGAACCTTGACTCTGACGTACAGATTCTTGACGTAAAGATTCAACAGATTTCCTCCAAAGTTGCCTGGGTCTGGAGTTCGCTTTTGCTTCTGTTGTTACTGCAACCTCTACTGTGTTTGGGTTGGACTCATTCAGCGTGAGAGGATGCTGACCTTGGAAAACATAGTTGTTAAGATTGTCCTTGTGTCGATTTCCAGGAAGCGTCTGCAGTTCACTCATATTTTCACCAAAATAGTTGTCCTTTGTCTGAAAGGATCTGTTATCAGAGAAGATCAAGTTTCCCTTATCCATGACCATGTCCATAATCAAGGAACCCCTCTGAATAAAATCAGCTGTTCTTTTGGGGGAGTTAATTCTTGAAGGATTTATATTGGTCATATTTTTAGCAGTTCGTAGTAGTTTTAACATGTTGGTTTGGGAATTGGTCAACGTAAAGTCAGGAGACTTCTTTTTTTCTTCAATGTGTACTCCATGAATGCAGCTGTAAATACCCTGTAATAAGAATTATAGAAAACAAATGCAATTACTAGATGTAAATTTTAAATACTTTCATTTCAATTTCACAGGCAGTAAAACATTGCTTATCTAATGAGTAAAAGGCACGTACCTATTCTTGTAGAATTTGTTTAGATCTAGATGGAAGAATAATTTCTGGCAATGTAAAGGAAAAGTATTGCCAGCATTTTACGAACCAGTGGTCTGTGCTGGCCTCCCATGCTTATTCCAGACAACAGTGCTTATTTTGTTGGTTGTTGGGGTTGGGGGGGGGGTGTAGAAAGGGTGAGTATTCTTGAATATAAGCAGGTCTGCCTTTCCTTCATCAAAATTTCCTTTAAATATATTACATTTTTAGCATTTGATTAACAATTATCCTGACATACGATAATTAATCTGATAGAATAATCCATTGGAGAAAAGACTTCCCATGGAGTGCCAGAACATAATAAGGCCATAGATCACTTTGTCAGTGCTGTAAACAAGTATTTCAAATGTCCAAGTGGGAATACAAAGAAAAGTGATGTATTAGGGAGGCAGTGCTCATACTGTTAATTGCCTGAAGGGGAGAAATGCAAAGAATACTAACCCTGCTGATTGAGAACAATAATCCTGGTCTATCGGAGCAGATTCCAGTGAAGCAGAATCTAAGCTTCCAGTAAAATAAGTGTTCCCAGACAAAGGTTATTAAGCTGAGTGCCATGGCTGCTGCAAGCATGTAAAACACTCCTGCCATGTTGTCAATATCCAGCTGGCTGCTCATGACTTCGTTCTTCTCATTGTGGCAAATACCAGTCAGCCACAGGGTTTCTAACTCCTCCATTTCCCCTAGGGAGAGCAAGGAGTCAAAACCATTAGAATGCAAAAAATTAATTGTCACAATATTAGAAAGTCTTTGCAAGCTGAAAAGTACATCACCTTTTAATGCCTCATCTGTGAAGCCTCATTTGTGAACTTTCTGAAAGACCTTACATTCCATGCATCTATGCGTGCATATAATTTACATCCACAGATCCCTTATGTATTTTTACACACCAGTCTCCTAACTCAGACAGATGGTCTTGGATGATGAAACACAGAAAATCCAATCAAAAAAGATTAAATGACAAATTATCAAGATCAGCATAAGCGATAACAGCAAGGTTCAGCATTTAGCTGCCCTGGATGCTGCACCAGGCCATTGCTGCTGCAGTTATCCATCATATTTCCTCCCGTAGCTGGCTGTGTTTCACTATTTCACTAATATCTAAACTGATCCAGAGATTTTGTTTTCAATCACTTCCTTTTCTACAAGCACTTTAGAAAAAGAAGATGCAATTTGTCAAAACTGTGGGTTTTCCACCAAATAGCTTCATGGCAAAGCAATGGCAATCACCAACACTGGATGCAAAATTACCCAAAGCGTGATATTTACAGGTCACACTGATGTAAAACTGGATATCGTAACCCAGCCTGTCCATACAGGGAGTGTGGAAAAACAAGTGTCATTCTAAAATAATTCTTCTGGGTTTCATAAACTGACTGCTTTTGTAGAAAGCATCATGCAGACATGAAGGCCTAAATACACGCAGTATGTCTCTTTTCCTGTTTACGTTTCTTTGTTTTTGTCTCTCTCAAATACAGACCTTCTTCATGCTGTTTTCCCTGCTTCCAGCCAGAAACCTGGGTGATGCAGGGACTGCAAACTCTCTCCCTGTCCCGTGTTCCATTCCAGCTTCCCTCTGGCTGAGTCCTGCACAACTTTCTCTGCTTCCCACCCCACCACCACTCTCACACAGTCTCCTCTGGCCTTTTGCTGCTGCCTCCTGAACAGCACCAGGAAAATAAACAGCACCATCATGTCTGAAACAGAGCAGTCCTGTTTCCTGGTTCTGGCTACACAGCATCTTACTGTAATTAAACCATTTACTTTACTTAAAACTAAGGAAGCAGATCAGCTCCCTCTCTCTGTTGCATATTGTTAGTCTTAGCATCTGTATTTCCCAGAAGAGATCTGGCCTTCGATGAAGGATGCTATAATTAAGGAACAGCACCCAACATGGACAGAAATAGCATTTTTCACTGCAAAGATTGTTTTTTTATATTGTATCATATGGTATTTTCAAACACTATTGCTGTTCTACTTACCGTAGCACTGCAAATGCATACATACATCTTTTTACTCTCTCAGGAATACAGTCAGTTGAGTAAATCTATTATCATTTTTAATAACAGGCATACATTTCTGTCTAGATAATACTGCAGGCAATAGAGAGGGCCAAAACATTTCAGGATATGGCTTCCATTTGGGGTAAGAATTCACATGCTACTGATACCTAATCCTTACAGAGGAATTAGGAAATGCATCTTCTGTATTGTAATCCACACAGCACTGGAGTAAAGATCAGGAAAAAATGGCTAAAAGCTATACTGACTTTTCAGCTACCTTTAAGCCAGACTAAAAGATCAATGACTTGCTATGCAAGAGAATTTTAAAAGGATGGAATGCCTGGGCAATAGGAAAGCTGCAGCCCACAGATAATTTGGATGTGTGAGTTGAAAGTGGAAAGCAAAACTGTAATAGGGAAATGGGTTCTCAGGGAACATAAAGGAAATCCTGAAGCAGAAAAGACAAGTACTGGGGCATTTCAGGAAAGGCATTTCACAAATTTGCAAGAGATCATTCAGTGTCGAGTTAATTCTGAGTTTAGTTTGGTGCTTGAAGCATGAATTGAACCTCTACACCTGATAAAGGCCGTGTGACTTCTGCCAAATGACAGTGCTCAATCTTCAAAACACCTCAGCACATCCCCTAAAAAGAAAGTCAATTCTAATGAATATTTAAAAGGCTTCCAATCCAGGAAATAAGCACAATAAATTATTAATTGTAACAGTATGGATATTGCACAATCAGTACATAGCTATTTGGGGGTTGTTGTTGCACTTCTATGTCTTGGAACATTTGGATTTGTTTGGTATTTATGTACATGTGATAAACCTCAATGGATCGCTCCATTGAGGACAAGGGTCCATCTTTCAAGCCCTCCCCAGGGTCTCTGAATAAAACTCACAGGCTTCGGAACAGAAAAAACTTCCAGTCCAAAGACAGTGATATTTCTTGTTTGGGCGTTAGTAGCTGAAGCTCTGACAATCAGCCCTCGTTATTTCCCACCAGAAAATGCACATCTCCCAGGATTGTCAAACATCAATTTGATTTGACTGCTGTGCCCTTTTACAGTTCATAACAAAATTCAGGGAGGACTTTAAACCTCTTTTTCATTAGTTTCCCATGTGTTTCTTCCCTTTGGCTTGTACAACTGAAGTGACTATTGATAATCCACTAACCTTTCCAAAAACATCACTACGGAAACAAACCGGGCTTGTCTGAGTTAAGTGGCAGCGCCCTGGTAAACTATGAAGAACAAAGCATCCCAGAGTCTCACAGATCCTGCTGTTGTAACAGCCCTTTCATTATATCTGATAGTGACAGAAATGACTGATAATTAGCAGCTAAAAGTAATGCAGTACAATTTCATAGATGCTAAAGCACTGTGAATCATCGGACTGTCATGTTTATTAAATGATATTATCTAGGAATGGACAGATTAGGCTGGTATTCCAGTGCATGTATATGTAAATCAATCATACATGTACGTGTGTATATACAGAGACACACAAAACAGTCACTCCTTTAGCTGTAATAACATTTTGGCACAGCTGATTCTACAAAACTTTTTGTTGCCCCTCTTGTCCATAATTTGTTTTATATCCAAGATACTTATAGAATTATTCCATATTTTAGTAGCAAAGTACATCATGACACTAGCATGTAGATTATAGCATGTCAGCACTATATGGTAGCACAATAACGCTGTATAAGCCAGCATTATGGCACAAGATTATAAAATGAATGGTTCCAATATATTTGATAAAATAAAATAAAACAACTAACATTAGTTTCTGTTTCATATGGTCACGGTGCAGCTCACCTGCACAATTCATAGATAAGTGGTGCCTACAGTAAGATATATAAAAATATTTTAATTTACATATTCATGTACCATATAAGGACTGCCTCTTTTACACTGTAAGACTCAGTGTAAGCAATGATTACATTATTATTTTATTTCAGCAGTGCTGAGGAGCTGCATTATTCATTTACAATGCAGCATGGCCCCCTCAAACAAACTGCAAAATTTTAGCTCTCAGTGGTAGTTCAAGACTATTTGCAAAGTTTTTGCAAACAATAAAAAAGTAAATTTCTCTTTGGCTGGTTTCTGTGCCTGTGGTGTGCTCTGCTTTGGCTCTGTTTACACAGAAACAGCTGTTTGGCTGTGCTGACTCTGAACATCCCAGAGTGCTTTTCTGTCTACACTTAGTGCAACACCCCTAGCATATTTGACAAGAAAAACATTATCCAGACACAGGCAAGATACAGATCAAAGGGTAGAATTACACTTTTCCTCATCATAGCCTTTAGCTTTTTTTTGCATGCTCTGGGAAATATTGTACCCTTCTGGTACCCTGTCTGAGCAGAAAAACACGCTCCTCTTCTGCAGCTCTTATCACTGTCCCTTTCCCTAGAGAAGTGTCAATTCTCAGGGGTGCATTTGGTGCTGCCAGACTCTCCATTCCTAGCCCAACCTCTTGCAAAGCCCTGCCATCATTTCTTGGTTCTCAGCTTTGTTCATTAAACACCTTCCCGAAAGAGCCAGCACCTTCCCAAGTGATGACCCAACATACTTAAAGCTGTTTGCCTTATGGAACATTTCACTATTTTCTTTTCTGAGCGTTTCATCCCCCACATTTATACCTGCATCCAGGAGGAAGCACACATACTGATAATCACATTATTTATCAAAAGCAAAGAAACAAACAAAAAGCCCCACAACCCCAAGCCTACATAAGCCATCATTCTCCAAGTTCACTTACAGAAAACTAGTTTGGCAGTAACTTTTTCATCTGTTTTTTAAGGGAAAGAACAGCTTTTCAACGTTTGTCTGATGTGTTCCTCCTACTTGGTTAAAAGAAAAAATGCTTCATTATCACTCAAATAGCTCCCTAGTTAAAAACTTGCCAGAAATAAACAAGCACAAAGTTTTAAGATTACATCCAAAAAGAGAACAAAAATGATGATAACATAACCTTCTTTTCTACTTACTTTAAAAGTAAGTTACAAAGTTAACTTGCTGCCCCACTATAGTAAAGGAAATGGGACCTCTGAAACTTGAATGGCACCTGAGCATCTTCTCCCCCTTCTTCCTGAGGATATGAGCATGGAGAAAAGGGACAGAGAGTGCAGAATCTAACCTTGTATCTTCCTGATGCTAAAGCAATTGTGCTCTTCCATAGTTCATAAATAACAGACATCAGAAGTGCTACTGCAGCCCTGGTAGTGCCTCCATCTCTTTGCCCACAAACACAAGACAGTGCTTGCACCCTCCTCCCCAGAATTGCTAAGCAGCACCAAAAAGCGCCACCTCAGCCAGTGCAGTTGTGGGGAGAGCTTCAGCCTGGTAGAACCACCCCAAAATTGAAGCATGATTTCCTTTCTTTGATCTTCACTCTTGGGAAGCAAGCCAAACCTGGTACGGATTTCAGCGTGATATGGGAGCACAGCCAGACTAACCACAGACTCGTGGCAGTCCAAAACATCACACGCAAGTCCGAGGCGCTGCATGCTTTTAGAAGCTGTGCCGCTTTCAGCCAGCTCCCGGTGGGGAGCAGACACTAGCAGAAATTTGGACAGAGTGTTTGATGGAGGGAAATGGAAGAGATAATAACTACAGAGATGCAACTTTGGAATTGACTCTACACATGAGAAATGCCTGTCAAGAAGCCATTAAATCAAAGTTATGGGAGGGAAGAATAAGCAGCTATTTGCAAACAGCAGTGACAGTCAAAGCCCCGACTAAGTGGAAAAGGAAACAGGAATGTGCCTTGTGAAAAATTTACAATTTGGTTATTTGACTTTGCCACACTCTCTGCAAAAACCTATCTATCAGATAAGCAACCTACAATAATCTTACAACATCTGTAAGTGAAAAATCTACCGCTTTATTCTGATTCTCTTATTATGCTCAAGTGTTCAAAATGTTAAACACTGTGTTTTAATTTTTTATATGCATTCAAGCCTATTCAGCTCACTGAGTTATTAATTTTTTCCTTGGAAGTCAGGTGTTTTTCCACTCTACTTTAACCCCATAGGCTTCTTCCCATCCTCCCTGGAATGCTGGAGATAATCACTGATGATTCACAGGCTGCCTCAGCTACTTGCTTACCTACTCTGGGGGAATTTTTCCATCAAGTTCTTACCTTAATTTTAATCTATTTAATTATTCTTACACAAAGAGAAAAGAAATCTATTTCATATCCCTTCTGGATTCCAATAATAATGGAACTTTGTTTTGTTCCATTGGTGATATACAGCAGCCCTCTGGTTTCAGCACACCCCAGGACTGCACGAGGTGCAGTGCAGGAGGAGGTCACTGTGGCACAGGTCACAGTGCATGTGACAGCAGAGCATGCAAAGCCAGAGGCTGCTGGTAACTTGCAAATAGTGCTAACCTGAGTTTTTTCTCCTCAGCCTGAGGAGCAAGCATGCAAAGAATAAAGAAAATCAACATATACAAATTGTAGATCTTGAATAAAGGGGTTAAATACGTATGTTTGCATTGGGTAAATGTAGGGCATAAGGTTCAGAATTCAGTGGCTGCACTCACACAATCATCTGCTTTTCACAGTGGACAAAGGGGACCATTTTCAATTTGGAGACAGACACTCTGGTGTCAGCTCCCACCAGCACCGGAGGAGGAAGGCAGCACTCCATCATCTGCAGATCCCAGTGTAAGAAGCTCTTTACTCTGAACAGAGGAGTCAGAAGCCAAATGGGTTGATGTGTGTTTGGTTCAATAAGCTCATCAGTTTCAATCTGACCTAGTTATGTGAACCATACAGTGCACTGCATGTAAGATATTATATAAAAGCATCACGACCTCTTGAATTCAGCTCGGAACCCCAAAAACAATCTCTTACCATGGGAATTTTCTGAGTTATTTCCCCTTGTAAATGTACTAAGAGGAACACAGATGACTGATAGTGATAAACTTATAGTGAGTTAATGACTGTGCTCTGCATGCCCCTATTAGTGACAGATGAATTAACAAAACCGTTAAGCACGACTTTCAATATTACAATCCCTCTCACTCCTGTTCAGCTACACAAACAGCCTCCTCTTATACACTCACACTCTCCAGTCACATTTGTTCCACCCACTGCTTAAGGAGGACACTAAATATATAAACAGAAAATCACTGGGATTGTGGGTGTATTCTGCCTAAGCAGCACGCACTGAAAGTATGTCCATATAATCACATACGTATTTCCTTCTCGGTTTTTAACAGCCAGCATGAGTCACTCTGCTACACTTCCTTATAACTGATATTTGGAAGGTTTATGCTAAAATGTGAAGAAAAAAAATAGGAAAGCGCTTTCCTCTTCCAGATGTACGGGGGCAAATCTTATTTCCACAATTACCTACTGCCCGTAAGGAGTGGGAAGCAGGATAATAACTCTTGGTGCATTAAGCTATCCAAAAAACACATAAAGATTAACCAGAATTTAAAGGTATTAGGAAGGGGATAACAGACTCTGAAGAAATTTAAACCAGAACCAGTTTTCTTCTTTACATCTTTGTGTCTCTAATTGCTCTAAAGGTTACTGCTTTAAGGGTTGTAGGCTTAATACAGCTATACAATCTGTTCTTCCTTTCCTGGTGATCTCTTCCTAGATCTCTGAACTGAGTTCACGGCCTGCAGGTAGCACAACAGGTTAGAAATCCCTCACATGCACTCAGAGCTCCATCTTGCCAACTGGCTGATATTCTCCCACTCCTCTCCATACTCGCCCTCTTTATGTGACATTTTTCGGTCTCCCATTTCCAGCTATTTCTACATGCATGTGTCTTTTATCTACACAGCTAAAGGCTTCCTGCCATCCTATCCACTCTCTGAAGCCCTTTTACTCTCTTAATCCCAAAGCAACTTTGTCTTTTGCAGTGCAATAATCTCATTTACTCAAAAATGCAAAAGACAGAAAAGAGAAACAAAAGCGATTCTGCTCCAAACCCTAAACACATGACACTGCAGAATATTTCAGAGTGACATCTTGCAAGGCACTCTGCAGTATACTTTTTGAAGTACAGCTTTGCTTTACATCACACCACTCAGCCCAAGCTAGAGCAGCTGGCTGAAGGTTTGTAATGTTGAAGGCTGGAGGAATATGAGTGCCATGCAGCAGTTTAACAGTTATAGACTTGTTGAATTACTCAGTCGGTGTGTTTGAGCATACGTGGAACTTATCAAACTGCAAGCTAACACACTAGAAAAGCAGTTGACAGCTTCTAAGGTAACATGCTAGATACTGGACATGTCAGCCTTCCCAGCTGCTCCTTACAGAGGTTTATAAGAGAAATCAAAGCACGTATCGTGCAACTCCCCAGTGCACAACATCTCTGTTCTGACACATCGCTGCTGTTGTGGGCGAAAGATCCAAACAAACTGATGGTGCTGTTTCTCAGCAGCTGTATCATTTTTGTTGCTTTGGAATTTTTGAGTGCTTCTATTTATCAGCAGAAGACTGAGGAACAGTCCTCTGTGTGTCAGTAGAAACATTTTTATTTCTCAGTTAAAAAAAATGAAAATCTCCTCTTGTGACTATAGGAAGCAAAAAAAATAATTAAGTAAATAAAAAAGCAGAAGCAGCACCTTAGAGAATTACCTTGATGATCCACTATTTCAAATGAAAGCACAGATTCTAATAGTCAGTTGCAATTCTGCGCAGATAATGAGATGTGATTTACAGACAGTCAGAACAAAACTGGAAATTCACTCAGTAATTTGCTTCACCTGTATCCTTTATATAAGAAAAAGAAACTCCTAACTCAGTATATTAAAAAGGCTCAGTGATCCAAAGTAATTAGCATTATTAATAACAAATGCATACTTATCTCAACTTCCAATGAAGTGCACGATGTATACAAACTTGCATAGACCAAGTGACCAAACAGTTTGGCGATAACTGTGTTTGCAGGTATTTTCTATTCTTCAAATTTGTGGGCAACTCCTTCCCATGTTCCTTCCCCACCTCTCCTCTTTATCAGTATAATAAATGCGGCATCCTATAGACTGATTTCTTTCCACTTTACCAATGTAATTGTCATTTGGCAGTATAATCTGTCCACCCAGTGAGCTGTCCTCATCATCAGAACCCAACTCATGTAGATACAAATAATTCACTCAGTTTAAGGTTTAAGCTATATCTAACACAAACCCATGTCCTACATAGGAAACAGAAGGTTCTGAAAATGCATTTCAAGATCTCAGAATGGGGTAAATATAAAAAAAGAAATGAAATTGTTCTTTATATCTCTCTAATCTTTTAAAGAAATCTTTTAAATGAATAACATGGTCTTCTCCAAATATATAGCAAGTATCATCCAAAAGGTTCTCTCTTTCACTCCTTAACATAGCAATCATATCAATAAAGTGCATCTTTTCAACTAATTAGGATTTTTCTTACATTTATGAATTTATGATTTATAGTCATTAAATGAAACTATTCCATAGAAATAAATATTCTATTACATATACCAAATAATGATTCAATACTGCCACTTTGTTGCTTTATAGGCATAATAAAATCAGCAGAGACAACACATGTGAAAGAAGTATTTCTATTTTCATTTTGTATGCTTATTTACTTAACCAACCTCATTCAGACTTCAGCACGGATTTCCCAGGAGTTTCATCCTAAGATGAAACTTTCCCCCCAGACATATTTGCTTTTAGTCTGGAAAACTTCAAAGCGATTTTTAGTGATACAGCAAAATGACGCTGGCCTGAACTCTGAATTTATCCCTTCTGATTCATCAAAACAGAGTTATATAAGTTCATGGCAAAAAAGATTCTTCATCAAACTACTGAAGTTAGACCTTGCTTACAAATATCAGGTCATGAGAGTTCTAGGCAGTAATTCTTTACATTTAATTTCCTGGTGTTTTGTTTCAGCTCACCTATAGTATACTTAACAAAGCAGTAGAAGAACTTTCAACCTCAACATTAATCTATTTACATATATATATAATTCTGAAAATTATCATACATATCTATGATGCAGTGAAATGAGATGATGCAGTAAAGAATTATGGGACTAAAAGAAACATACCTAATCATTCCCATCGTATATGACCAACCGCTGTCATCTTATATAGTGCCCAAACAGTTTGAACAAGGTTAGAGATTTGTTAAAAGAGAAAGTGATCACTTTAGCATTCAAGGGTTGTTCAGAATGCTGTCTAAAGGTATTGAAAAATACCACACAAAAAATGTCCCCTTCATAATCTCTGTGGCTTGTGCATATAAAGCTTTTGCTTATCTTCTGAAGTAATCTAAACATTGTTGAACATGGGAGCAAAACTTTCATGACAGACTCTCAATCATGACAAGCTATGTGTATCAAATGCTATTCTGTAAATTGTTTCTATGGAAGCTCTAATCAGGTTTTGTAGACAACCCAATTGTTTTATTTTCAGCTACTAAAAATGGTTTGGGGAGATAAACATTCACATGCTATGTAAGTTCACAGGTCAAAGCATAAATACACGATAAGATTTTTCCCTATTCATTCCTATCCATTTTGTTTATTCCCTATAACCAGGAGCCAAAGTGATCTGTACAAAAGTATTACCAATAAAATTTACCATTTTTAGGTTTTTGTTTTGTTTTTTTAATGGAACAGCTTGAAATAGTTTACCTTCTATTTCATTCATTTTATTTCCCTGGCACTTCATTTCTTCTTGTTGGATGAGAAAGTTATCAAAAATAATGAAAGAGTAAACAGGAAGAAAAAGCAAGGTGAAAAGAATCACAGTCACAGTGATGCTCTGGCAACATCTAGAGGGGCTTGCCCATAAAAGAGAAAGACCTCAGATCCCCTTTCTGGCTGTGCCAGCTTTTTCTTCTTTAGTTTGGGACAAATAATTTCACTTCTGTGATTCTGTTTCCCTATTACAAAGGGTCAGAATTACAGCACCTAACACTTCTTAATACTGTTACAAAAATAGAAAAAAATATTTTATGCACAAAGTACTCAGAAATTAGAAAGCGAAGACTTCAGAAAGAAAGAAAGCGAAGAATTCCTACTACATAGAAGAGTATTTCTTTGCTTGAAACCTAGTCAATGTGGGTGATATATTCATTACTTAGCAGAAGCAAGCAATGTTTATTCCATAAGCCTCTCTAAATCCAACAGATCAATAATGGTGACACTAGTATTTCTCCTTATAAACCAGACCAAATCCATCAGTAATGATGACTACGTCTCTTTCAGAGATTTAGTCTTATAATAGAAAGAAAATCCACTGGAAGACAAACACACTCACTGTCTCCAGTTTGAAAATCAGTGTCTAAAGGATTTTTGTTGTTTTTTATTGAACAGGAGCCCACAATGCTAAAGTCCTGCACTTGACAATTTAAACTGTGCTCTAATACAAAAATTTACTCTATGATGTGCTTTAAGAGTGCATTTCTCCTCCTATGAAACCCTCTATTTTACAGTCAAAGAAATGTAAAGTTAACATATGTATCTACGTAAAAAACTCAAAATCAGAATGTAACGCACCATACTGATCTGAGGGAGGCTTTTGTCAGTTACAGTCTAAGGATTTTAAGACAAGTTATAGTCAGCCAGAGTTTTAGTCAGTCTTTCTCTCTTCTTGCCATAAGGAAGATCTCGAAGAACTTGTCAGTGAGAATAATCACATTAATTCCTCTACCTACAAGACAGGTATAGAAGAGCTATCTTGGCCACGCTGAAAGATAACTTTGCTCACAGACAAAAAATAAAAGAAAATAAATAAATTCAGAAATGCTTTTTACCATTGGGATCAACATTATTTTGCAATAGACATGGAAACTCTGAAAATAGATGCAAGTGTCCTAGGAGGTGAGGTGAGTTAAAACAGAGTGGAAGAGAATTCCTGTCTAAGTGCACTGAGAAATATTTTACTCATTTGTATACAATGTTTTTTTTTTTCCATAGAGGCTATAAGAGAAAATCAATATACTTCTCAGAGTTATTAAAACTGAATTAACTTCGCATATACAGAAAAAGGAAAGGAAAGCAAAGAATAAAGATTGCTCCCTACCATCTCCAACAAATTGAAGAAGGGCTAGATCAATTTGTCTCTTCCAAGGCGATCCTTTCTGAAGTGCTATTCCATAGCCCGTAGTGGCAAAGATGTATCCACTGCCTATCGTGACAAGTTTGCAGCCTTCATCTCTTCCAGCCTTGTAATTCAGCACTGCTGCATCATAGATGAAAGCATCCAACTTCCTGAAATAAAAGAAAACATTTTACAAACCAAATCATTAGGGACAGCTGTTGTCAGACTTCTTTTGTCCTTGATGTTAGGACCCTGCTGAATATCATATGGGTTCTTTGATATCATTAATTACATATCCTGCTCTGCTGTATCTAAAATTAACAAAAGGCATCTATTTTAGTGAGGGGAAAGTAGGACACATAGTTTTGCATTTCTATTTTAAGGGATGCGGTTAAAAAATACTGAGAGCAGGAGAAAGCAAGCTACAGAATGTCTTGCCCTGTTATCTTTGTATCTTTGCATCCCAGCATGGATAATAAAGACACTGAGATGCAAAATTATCTCCAAATACAATATAAATGATGACAGAGAACATAGAATAAAACCTACAAGAACTGTTTAATTCAATTATTACATAATGAATAAGACGGAAATTGTGGCTTAACCAGTCTTCCTAATACACTCTTTATCTTTCTTTCCAAAAATAAACAATGAGGTGGAAACGAAGTCTTTGCTAAAACAGAGTGAGACATCGAAGCATATCTGACAGAGCTATTAAATTATACTTTAAAGTTATCAGAAATATTTATTTATCATTTGAAGTTCCAAATATACTATTGGTGTACCTGAAACACAGCAGGAATAAAAGAACTTGTGGAAAAATTCAGGTCTTTCAGTTTGCCTACCTACAATGTAAGAATGGAACGATCCGATTCTTGAAGATATACAGCTAACACAGCAAAACAGAGGGAAACAGAAAATCGATAAGGAAAGGAAACGAGATGGTACCTTTCACGGATAATTTTTAAGAAGTACTACTAAGCAAGAGTAAGGTATAACTGGGCATGGCTATTTCACAGATGAAGCCAATAAAAGTGCACATATATGCAGACGAGGCCATTTTGAAAGGCATTCACCTGCCAGCAGAAAACTCAATCAAAGACACTCCACACCTACAGAAATTAATACACAATATGTAAAAGAAAAAAGATAAAACTTAGGTATTACCTGTTTTTTATTACTACCCTAAATCTGTAACCAAAATATTTAAGATGTGTAACACAAAAAAACCTAAAAAACAAAAAATAAACCTAGCAGAATACAGAGGCAATTATGAACTAAATAAGTTATTACTTCTTTAAAACATCCCTTAGGAGTCAGGGGAGTGGGGAGGACACAGCACACAGCTGGCTGCCCAGCTGTGGAAGGAAGGCTCACCACCCATCTGCCCTCCTGGCACCTCAGCCCACTGTGCTCTGCCTCCAAAGAACTGCAATACGTTGCTAGTGCGCAATGCTGAAATGTTCTGAAGGGATGCAAATGACAGAGCCTGGCAAAATGCTGTTTATAAACAGTTGGGTCCTGTCTTCATGGAAAGGGAATATGTAAAAATAAATTCACCGTGGCACAAACACATACAAGGGCATCAACTTCAGTTATGTTGTATCCATACACAGTCTGTACCAGTTGTGAATTCTGCAGCTGTTCAGGGTTTGAAGTCACACTTGTCGCTTATCTTCAGCTGTTATTCAGTGATAGAGCTTTTCATTTATGTTCCCAGATCAGAGCAAGATGGAGGCAAATCAGATTTTGGCTACTGACAGAGAAAAACACTCCTATACACCACAAAATTCAATGTTTGTTCTTAAATATTTAATCAACAGAGTGATACAAAAGCCTAACTTTTGCAGGTCAGATAGCAGAACTTTGACACTGGAGAAAAAAAAATGTATCTGTCTATTGTTACACCAGAAAAGAATGAGGTTTCTGGGTGCAATGAAAAAGTGAAGAGCAAAGTTTCTCTCACTTCTTTTTGCACTTTTATTTCTCCCTTTTGATGATATCTACTCAACGGTCACCATCCAAGTCATCAAATCGAATTTAGTGAGATAGTTAATTTGAAGAAATGACAGGTGGCTCATGCCACCACTAGAAGAAATAGCCAGGTCATGATTTCCTTTCTTTTTCCATTCTCCTCTAAATCTCAGTTGACTTAATTCCCAGTTCAAGCCCATGAATGTCAAAAATCTGACTGCTCCTTCTTTAGAAAGGATAATTTAATATGGAAAATCAAGTCTTAAGCATCTGGAAAGTGATGTGTCACAATCTCAGCCTGTATTTGAAATATGGAAGCCTAGTGCCAAGGGCAACAGAAGTGGGATGGCTGGGGAGGAGGTCATGCATGAGGCCTGCAACATGAGGCCTCACAGCGTTCTGAGTAGGCACACAAGGGAAAGAACAAAGAAAATACCTCTGCCACTCTCTTAAGGCACTTATAATGTTGCTAATCTTCAGCAGACAATGACCATACTTAGATCTCATGCTTTCAGAGCCCTGCTTTGTTCTGCCTAAGAAATCACTCTCTTTATATGCAGCTTGCTTTCCAGCAGTTGAGGAACATGTTGGGACAGAAAAGCATGACACAATTTTGCTCACTGGCTGCAGACCCTTTCTAGCTTCCCCATGCAGCATGGCATCAGTTGCAGTGGGTGCAGTGAGGAAGACACAGACAGCTTTACCTTGGGGGACTTTCTCTCTGCTATGTCTAGAAGGTCACAAAAAAATACCATTATGTAAACTGATTTAAAGCCATGAGGTACTTTTCTGACAGAGGCTGAGAGCTGAAGGCTTCTTGCTGCCCAATGCCTGAGCTGTAAATCAATTTTTTGATTGCCCTGAAAAAGTCTTGCTTTCTACAAATACAAGTTCATTTTCAGAATATATTTTCTCGATTTCCAACATAAATCTTATAGCCTCTCAAGGCTTAATTATCTCTTCACCACGTGCTGATTACAGAAGCACTTTTCCTTGCAAAGCACAGTTTCAGAACATGATGTGCCCCTGGAGTGTGGGCAGGGAGCAAGCCACAAATGAAACCCTCATAGTGAGGGCAAACAGCCTCTTCCATCATGAGAAGGTAGACTTCCTGACACACTGAGGCTGGAAGAATTTTCAAATGACTTTAAGTATTTTCTCAAGACAGGCTTATGAAAACTGAGGCTGCAAAATCTAGGCAAGTCGAAAAATGTGACTCTTTCCAAGTTGTTTGCAGAGGTTGGCAGTGAGCATTAGCTCCAGGATAAGACAGAAAGCCTGAAAGACTCAGAGCCGTGCACAAACCTCAGGCAGGTAAAGATGAATCAATTGACTTGTAATTCCAGTGCAGCCACTTCAGGGGGTGAAAAGCATTCTCACATTGTGTAGGTTTAAATAAACAGCTAAGAATTAGAAGAAGATGGAAGAGAACAATATAAACTGGAGTAAAGATTTATAGCTGCTGTGGACTAGCCAAACATGGCAGGCTTCTTTGATAAACATAGAGGAACAGGATTACAGTCTTATGACTTAACAGAGCAACTGGCAGGTTTGTGGAATTCCTCCGAACAACTGCAATAATCCTGAGTTAGAGAGAAAATAAAGATTTTGGAATATTTATGTAAGAAAGTTTACAAAGGCAAGTGTCCTTCATTACTTACCAAATACAGAGAAGACTGGGAGGTGGGGAGAATTTTAGCTCATACAGCATAAGAGAACAGCTGGTGTTAGAAAATTGTGAATTCGAATAGTTCTAAAATAACCAAATGCAATAATTTAAAGTGTGAGATCTGTGAAAAAGAAATGTGGACAGTCTTGTACCTAAACATTTACAAGTCACCAAGAAGCGTAAGAGTTGAAAAAACAAAATAGCTACTTCAAAAACTCATTCTCTAAAGTGCTGCTGTACACATTCAAAAAAATGCCTGTGCAAAGAAAATTCAGCTTAGAGGCAAAAGTACAGAAGAATAGTTTCTGAAAAGCTGAAAACAGCTTTCCACTGTAAGTCATTTTCCATTTGCACACACTTTTCACCAAATTCATGTGATGGAAATTGAAAAGCAGGATTAGGAAAATGCCTCTTTATTAGTTACGGCTTCTTCCTCAAGAATAAAAGTATCATTCATTTGGAAAATGTTATTTTGCTTCCTTAGCCAACTACACGATCCTTCAGGGATTTTGTTTCTCTGATGGAAAGAAAATGGAATAATCTAAAATGACAATCTGTTCAGTAGTTCTGCAGACACAGAGCAGTAATCAAGCGCACCAGAAATCAACCTCTTTCAATTACTTTGTGTCCTACTACGACCTGTGTTGCAGTATTCAGAAAATGAGACGGATGCTTTTATGCAGTCCTATTTTTTTCTTCATTGTTCTTTACTGTCATTCACGGATGTCTACGGAACAAATAATATTGTGTTTGCATTGAGAATCATTGGAATTGGAGCAAGATTGAAGTCACTTTTTCCACTTTTCAAATAATGCGAAAAATAGTAAATCCAAACATGCAATATCTACAGCAAAATTAATTTCCTGCTGAAACAGGAGGGTTCACCTGTCAGATTCAGGACGTTAACTTCAGAATCTATTTTTCTCACTCTCATTTCCTTATGTTTTTTTACACTCCAAATATGTTCTTTTCACTGCAATAGAAAACCTGTGCATAGTTACTCTAGATCAGGTCTGACTTACATAAGAACAGAACGCATAGAATACATGAATCACAGCAATTAGCGTGCTCTGCATTTTGCTGTAGACAGCTGTTTCTTTATGATTTTTTACATTATTTTTGAAGTGTCTTTTAACCTAAATGTGCACCTTCTTGTTTATTCTGAAAAGATTATTACAAAGAGCGTGACACCTGCTTACTAAGGCTCCAGTTCTGTCCTTTCAAAGGACAATATTTAGAGTTATTTTCTTGTTACAATCATATGTATTCTCCCCTTTCATTCTCCTCATCCCCAAGAACACTTATTTAAGCTTTGTCTCATAAAATGGATTTTAGATATAGAGCTCATTTTCAAAGCATTCTGCAAAAAACCCCACCACTTTCCAGCTTTTTGCTTTTAAGAATAAATGACATCATCTGCAAAATAGATTCATTTATGAGTAGCAAAATAGCATTTCTCATTTGATTTGAGGGGAAAAAGAAAAACCAACAAAAAACCTTGTAGCTGCTTAAGGCAGGATTAAACATGAGCATATATTTTAGAGATCATAGATACCACTGTTGGAAAGGCAGCAAATGCATTTTGCAAGAGCAAAAACACTGGTTGCAATATATGATAGATTTAGGGATAAAAGGAAGTATGTCAAGAGTGCACAGTGAGAGACACAACCTCATTTGTGCATCTCAAAAACTGTATCCAGGAGTCTAATGCCAAAAGGTCACCATGTAGTGGCACAGCAATCAGGGAAAGGAATGCTACTCTGAAGGTGGAGGCTTCAATAGAAGTGCTCTAACGTGACATTTTGGCATTACTGGAGCAAGAGAAGCAGATATTTAACCTTTAGCAAGAAGAACTGATGATTTCCTCTACCCGGTTTTGACAAAAAAAAAAAAAAGCATTTCAGGCTATCTGATGGCACTTTATCACCTGCAGAGACTTTATCCTACAGCACACATTCAGCAGCTCTGTGCAGATCTTAAATTCACATACACTGGATGGATTCTTTGACATCTTGACATTACCAATTCAACAGGAGCTAATTTAACAGCCACCTACCACCACAACGCAGGTTAGCAAAGTTTTATCCACTTAAATGCTGAACTCATTAGCAGGGAATGGATCTTGCTGTCCTCACTTCAATCTTCACACAGGCACAAAACACATAGAGAAGGCTTTTGAAGACATCAACACCATGCTGCACAACTTGAGAGATCGTGGGGGCTCTACCTTACCTGTCAGGGAATCTCGGGCTGTGAACCTGCCAGTACAACATGCCTGTAGTTACCTGAGCAGGCATTTTCTCCCCAAACTCACAGGAGATCATGTTCCCCATCCTCCACCCACCTGCCTTCCTGTCCCTGTAGCACTTCCCTCAGTAAGAAAATAATGGAAAATGATGCATGCCTTTATGAGTACTTAAAGCAGTGGAATATTGTGTCCCACTTTGGGTCTCAGCAACCAAGCAATGCTTGCAAAGCATCGGTTTATAAAAACACAAAATTTGAAAAGTCAAGTAAGGGGAATATATTTTTAGATTAAAGGTTTTGTCCCAGTTACAATAGCATAATGAAGGATGAATTCAGCACATTTCACCAAGCACCTGATCTCATCCCCAAATCAAAAGAGTATTAAAACTTAGAACAGGTTCCTCTCAAAAGAAGAGGGGTTAGGTAGAATATAGTTCCTTTCACCTGTTCATTTATTTCCATGTTCTTTTAAAGACATTAGGTAGATAATTGCATTACCTAAGAAAAAAGTAATACAGACAAAGAAGGTAATATTTTTAGAAAAAAATAAATAAATCTGAAAAGCATTCGGATACTGAGCAATGGAACTAGAAATAGATGACTATAAACCACATTTTTCCTAGAGGTAAGTTGTTTTGGATAAGCTGTTAGGGATTAACATTTATCTTACAGCCATGAAGAAGAACCTGATGATGTGACCCAGCTTACAGGACATGATGTTTTCTGATTCTGCTTATTGATAATGTGAAATCATTGGAGTATGAGTTTCCATAGACATTTCAGTGAGTGCTTTCTGAGATCCTAATAACCATCTAAACTCCAATTTTATTATTCTCCTCTTCATCCAAACCTGTAAGAACCAACCTCAGCCGCTGGAGTCCTCTGGAACAGCACAGTAGGTCCTACCAGACCATTATTTGACTCAGGAAGATATTTTTCCAATTAAGAAGTTTCAGATTCATTAACAGGTGAACAATGAGTATTCTAAATGATCCCTGAAGCTTTCAGAGATTGTGAGGCTATTTTGAAGGAGGAGAACCATACTCCCTCTCCACTGTTGTCAGTACAAAGTTGAAATTGAACTACTGGTTGTGGTTCCAATAATACCTTAAAAACGTGACTGGAACAAGCATCAACCATCAGAAAAATAGTTATTTCAGTTGCATTACATTTCTTAATTCTGTTTTCAGAGCTTTTGAAAGGCAGGGAATAGACAGATTTGATGAGCTGACCATAAGAAAAGCAAGAAAACATCATGATCTTGGAAGGACAGTTGCATGTTAAGGATTTGATAAATTGTTTTAAAATTCATTTGCATAGATTTGTAACTGTGGTGCAGCAGTTTCTCTCTTCATGTTTCATAGCAGCTATCCAAAAGGGCTGCAAGAAGTTATTACAGATGGCAGTTAAGCTGCCTACTGACCTTTCCTTTTTTCCCCTCTAACTCAACCACATTTCTTCAAAATGAGCCAAAAGGATTGCTCTACCTGTAAAAAATCATAAAGAAACAGCTCTACCTGTAGTAATTTTAGGAGTCAAAGGAAAGCGTGAAGAGTCTCAATTGCAAATACCGTAAAGTGTTGTCAGTCAGAACCAGTCAGAAAATATTCAACCACTAGATTAAAAGTTTAAAAATTTATGTCTGCTGAACGTTTCTTTGAGTTCCGGTTGCAAGCTGTTATTATCTGCCCACAGGAATGATGAAGAACTTGTGCTTTTTTATCAAAAGTTCACAGACATAATTTTTTCTCAGATAGATAATTTCTCTCATAGTTTCACTCCTCTTTTTTAGGTGAAAAATTATGAACCACAGAGAGAATAGAAACTAGGAGGTTTTTCTTTTGATGAAAAATTGGTAAAATTTTCTGCAAAATAAAATGAAAAGAATGGGAAAAAAAAAAAACTTGGGCTTGCAACCAAGTGAAGATGTCAGCTGCCTGCCCAAAAGACAAGGGTTGTTTTAATTATTTTTATTTTAGGTACACCACCACTTTAATTGGTTGATGCAATTAAGAGAAAGACCTGCTGGGCACAATCTGAACTGTGTTCCAGCTGACAGAAATGGAGATGTTTGCCTCCTGATTGTGCCTGCAAAACACTGCGGAAGCTGCCAGCACAGCCTCTGACCAGCATCTATCTGTTCAGCAAAGATCAGTGCACAGAGCTGTGAAGTGGACACGATTTGTAAGCATTATAAAACACAACAAAAATCCAATTCAGGCCAATAAGCTTAGGGACTGAGGGTTAAAAGGACATCAGAGCCTTCCGGGGTTTTCTCTTGCACTTCCTCTCTGCTTAGAAACATTGCATGCTTAACTAAATAAATAAAAGAAAAAAATACTGCTGTTTGCAGATGAGAATGTTTCTAGGAGTGAGGGGAATAACTTTTCGTGCCACTCACACTGTCAGATTAGCTGCTTTCAGGTGTTTCTTCTAGCATCATAGTAATGATGTCATTAAAAATGTTGAGGAACGGAACAGACAAGTCACCTGTCCCTATCAAAGCAGCCAACACCTCAGAGCACAACTCTAGGTCAGAAATATCTTCCTTGGACTGTTCAAGTTTGATAATCCTCTGTATTTAAGGCCATACCTGCCAAAAGCCCTGCAGAACTGCTATCACCATGGCATTCTTTATAAAAAGCTTTTTGTTTCTGCCAGTATGCCACAGACAATGAGGGAATAAGGCACTAGCCTTGATTATATAAATCAGCAAACATTGCAGTCATTAGCAGGAAGGCAGATGGAAATCTAAGGAAACTTTAGCATCAAATTCTTGAGTAGATAGTCACAGCTGTGGCCACAAATAAAAACTGAAAAACATTAACGACAGCAAAGGGGTCTGCAGCTGTATAGCAAGAGACTGCTTGCCCATGGAACACAAGGGATTCTTTACTGCAATCTTCCCGAAACGAGTTATACTGACAGCTTTTTGCAATGAAGTTGAAATAAAGTCCTCACATTGATATGCTCTTGGAACACGGCACCAGTTAGAGAGGCCATCACTTTGCTTGCAACAAGATGTACACTGCAGTCTAATTTCCATGCGAATTGAGGAAATAAAAAATTAGATGGATTCATCAGTGTTGGGGAACAGACAATGAAAGCTTCCCATTTTAGCTCTACCATAGGAAAGTAACCTACCAATGACATTTTGTCATTTCAGTCACTGGCAGTTAAATTCTAGTCAGTGCACCAGTGTAAATGTGCCAAGGCAAGGGTGAGAACACTGAAATCACTTTGACTGTATGGCCATTGCACTTCTCCTCTTGAGAGTTTCATAGCAGCCGACACTTGTACACGGGGAAGTGCTACATGCAAACTCAACAACTCCAGCCCACAGCAAAGGATTACAGCAGATAAGGTTATACAGAATTCTTCAGGAGGAACACAGGCACTGATTATTTTGACTTGCAGCAGACAGTATCAAGCAAACAATCTTTGCAAGTCCTTACCAGGTTTGTGCTCTATGACTGCATAATTACCAAATAGTTCATCTTCAATAAGCTGTGCAGAAGCAGCAGGCTGCATGATATGGAAGAAAAATTGCTTTTTTGAATGCAACCATTGATGCTGATGAAAAGAGAAAAACAGATAAAAGTAAAAGAATAGCTCTGACGAGAGATAAAGATGAAAACAAATGAAATAGCAGTAATCAGAACTCATACATACTGAAGAAGAAAACAGAAAAGGGTGTATTTGCTGGGAAAAAGAAGCAGTTTGTGAGAGATGTCATCCTCAGAAGAGCAGTAGCGACATGGCTCCTTGGGGCCCAAGGTATTCGTACTCGGGCTCAAGTAGGGAAAGAGAGAGCTTGATGTAATGTAGAGAAGGATTAGGGCAAACTTTACATGAAAATGTGAAACAATCCGCAATCTGGTAAAAAGTCACGATGGGGAAAGGAAGAAATTGAGGAAATGTTTCAGAATTAAAATGAAAATTCAGCCTTCTTGACCAACCAAGTAGAGTGGGCTGCTTCAGCGAGTGAAATGAATGGAAGGCACTCCAGTGTAAATCTCAGAGCTTAAGGATGGACAACTGTATTTTCCAGAACATTTGCCAATGTTATCAGAAGCAAGATTAGATTTCATATGAGATGATATCATCTCAACAGATTTTATGGAGATGAAAGCCAAGGCTTCAGATCTGACAGCAAATATATAGGGACAAAGAATGCCAGAAAGGATGGAAGGATGAAAAGAAATGTCAGGTTGTTGCACACTTAGCAGACAAACAAGCTTAGTCAGAAATGCACCCACTGAAAGCATATTCCTATGGAAGACTCCTGAGAAGATAAGAAGGGTCCATGGAAATAATTATCTGCTTTGAGCTCAATCCCAAAGGCAGGTGTTGCTGTATCCCCTCTATTTAAATTTTAGTAATACCTTTTTTGCACTTGGAATCTATAGCACATTGGAAATCAAAGCATCCACACAATTTAAAAACAGTCATACGAATCATGGACACTCGTTTTCTTTTCTGAAATCAGCACAATGTGGTTGGAAGGAAAAGAAAAGCTACGAAGTACACACGATGCCTGAGATTACTGTTCAGTACCACAGTAAGCACAGATCAACATCTCTCAGTATCTGTAGAGTCTACAGTATTCCTTAAAATCCACGGAAGCAGCTTACCCAGTTTTCAAGCTGACCAAGGCATCTTCAACTCCTTTTTGATTATATTTTGTCATGTAGAGGTGCATATCTGGATAGTTGTTTCTTATATTCCTTTCTGTGCTGCCATTTGGGACAGTTCCGAATCGAAAAGGAGGTGAATAATCATGTGGCCTTTGAAACTACAGAGAAAAAAGGAAAATCAGGATCTTTCAGGCATTCAAAATATGCACCTATGGAGATGTAACTTAAGCAAGAAAGAGCTACCAGGGCAATTTCAGGTAGAAAATAATAATCTCGCATAGGCTGCCTCAAATTTATTCTAGGCAAATGTATGGGGTTCACACTCAGCTCTATTATATCAGAAACTGTCTTCACACTGGGTGAACTACAGAGAAACATCTACATGCAAATTAAAAACAGCACAGATATGTCAATTTGAAAAGACTTTCTTCTGTGCACTGTGATATGGAAGAACCACAGAAACTGGAAGAGAGAGATTCTGGAAGATGTTCCCCATCTGCCAGTGTGTCCTTAGAGAACCCAAACTCCAGGCAGACTCACTGCTATGTAACAACCGTAGTTGATAGTCATTTCACACCTTCATCTCAGCTGAGACATGGTTCGTTGCCAAGGGAAAAGGATCATTTTCACACCCCAAACAGAGCCTAACACACCGTTCTGGAGGTGATGCAGGAAGCCAGTGTGCAAGGAGGGAAAGAGTGAGGGCTGGCTTCCCTTCCACCCCTGTGATTCAGGGGGAAGAACAGTTCTTGTGTCTTCCCCAGGGTCTCAGAAGCTACATCACTTGACACGTAGAGGGTCTCTGGAGAGAGATATATACCATTTGCTCAAGGGCAAGTAGATATTATTCTACAGTTTTACCCTCTCTTATCACTAATGCATCAGCA
Source organism: Excalfactoria chinensis (assembly GCF_039878825.1). Taxonomy (NCBI): domain Eukaryota; kingdom Metazoa; phylum Chordata; class Aves; order Galliformes; family Phasianidae; genus Excalfactoria; species Excalfactoria chinensis. Next base: position 6,410,970 of record NC_092838.1, on the reverse strand, counting down.
CAAACAGGCAAGCCAGGGACTACTCAACAGGGTTAGCAATAGCTCAGGGCACACTCAAGTTTAAGATAATGTCACTCCAACACTTGACCTGAAAATTATGTACTTGACTTCTCAATATCTCCCACTGAGCACCACGTGACACTTTAGAATTAAGTTAAAATGTTTCTTTAAGAAATAAATTTTGAAATGCTATTCATACTAGAGGAACTATTGGCTAGGAAGGGGATTCAATTGAGCATTGATAAAAGCAGTCACCCATGAATTCCATGGTAAAATGCACTCTGTTTTTGCTGTTGAAGTTAAAGAGCCATCTACAAACCCTGAGCTGCAAGAGAAGCTAATATTTATACAGCTGCTGCTTCCTTTGGGCTACATATGTAATACTCCTCTTTTTGAAGTTTGGTCTGAGGGCATTAAGAATTTTCAGGATCCAGTGCCAATTTGGAAAGAGAATACAAACAGTTATACAAAAAGTGGGAGTATTTTCCATTCCATCAAAGCCTGACTGTGAAATTATGGCTGCAACAATATTTTCATGTTAAAGAACTACAATTAAATGCTTCATTTTAATTAAGCATATTTTGACAAAGCATAAAGAAATGAACTTTATTTTTCTCTATTCATGCGGCTAACAGATATCTCACTTTCTCATTTCACAGCTCTACTACTTAAATTATTACTTTGCTACTACCTTGCACATACTAATTGACCTACGCACTAAAATTACACTCTACACCAGTCATGGTTCTTAGACTATATTTGTTCTCTCCTTTTTGTGTTTATTATGTGGCACTGAGGCAAATCCTATTCTTAAATTTATGTCCAGAGATTCTACTGATACAGCTGTAGTCTGCTATTATCTTTATTTAACTGCTCAGATAATTAATCCCTGAAACAGTGAGATGCCTTCCAATAACTCCTAATATCAGATACAAATTTTCCAATTAATAAAACTGGATGAGAAAAAAGAATATAAAAAATGGGTATCAATTTCAAGACCTGTAAAAATGGCTGCTGTTGATGAAATTGGTATTCATGGAATTTCAACTGTAGCAAACATTCTGCAAGCTCAGTTCCTAACCCTGGGGTATAAGACGAGGGATCTGGGAACAGAAAAATCATAGTGGAGCATCTTGGTGACCTCAAGATTATTATTATAATCACCATTCAATATCTACATCCAACGAGTCTCAAAAGGCAATGAAGGGTATAAAAATGAAGTGGAGAGATGGGCTGAGGTAAAAGGGTTGCCCCAGCTATTTCATCAGCCATGCTGCCTTTCGATCTTACTCTGCTCTGTTATGACACAGAGATCTCTCTAAGTAACTAGAGAGCTCGTGCTGCCTTACTGAACAACAACAACAAAAAAGGTAATATTCCAGGAACACCGTGAATCCTGAGAAATTAAGGAATCTGTAAATGGCATCACGAAGGCACCTTCTTAAGGTGGAAGAGAACCCCCATGACCACATGCATATGGGGCATTTTGGAGGACCCACAGCAGATAAAGGCTTTGCAAGACAATTCTGCCCAATGCATCCTACTCTCTATTAATGATTTTGTCTCTCTTCAGATGAAAAGGTATAAATGGCCTCAAAAGAAGCAAATGCTATGAGAGCCAGCTTCAGTGGATACTTTTGGACTCATTTTCAGTACCTTTTTATGAACACAAAGCTTTTAGAAATCTTTTACATATACAAAGATGTCAAAACATAATTTTCCTCTCATCTTCTGAATCATCTGAGTTTATGAACACCCACCCTTAGTAACTCCAGTACATGCTGTGCCATGTATTTCTGGGTGACACGCAGATGACACAGCACTCAGAAGTTTATTAGTGACATTATGGAGAATGACAGTTTAATCAAGAGGTCTTATAGCCAAGAAAGGCAAGCAGCATGTTACCGTGTTCAGCAAAACCAAGGAATGGATGCTGATGTAACACACTCCTGGGATGGAAGTTACTCAGTGCTGAGTGTGACTGAGAGTGACTGCTCAGAGATACTTATTCTCCTGGCTTCTGTATTATCTGTGAGGTATGAAGTATTGAGAAACCCATGCAACTCTAATTAGCAATGCTTTATTGCTTGGCAGTACTGGAAAAAGAGCACGACTTTCCAGGCATGAAAATAAGAAAATGAGGAAAGTGGAAGAACAACAGACCAGTTTCCCAACCACGCACAAGTTAGTGAAGGCAAACTCAACTAATACAAATAGGAAAGGGCATCTTTAGTTTTAGGGATTAAAATTATGCTCAGCCATTACAATTATTTAGGTCTCTGGCTACTTTTCTATGTTGAAATTTGCCAGCTTAACCAGAATCTGGTGAACTTCTGGATGTTACTAATTTAAAATTAATTTTACTCATATGCAATCCTGTCTCTTCACATGGCTTTTGCCTGGGACAGCTTGGTTTGAAGCAAGGCTCAGAGTTTTCCTGAACTGTTCTGCTGCTAATGCAGGTGTAAGAGAAGCCTGCCCAAATAAAACTTCCCAGGAGAACACGTTTTCATCAGAAAGAGGACAAAGGATGTTTCAAATCTATCTTTTTAATCTGCAAAAGAAGAAAATCTTTTAGCCATCTCTTACTAAATATATTATTTTTAAATAGAGGTGTTTCTATTCATATTCTTTCAAAGGTTTTGCTTTTTCAGGTTTGTTTGTTGTTGTTTTTTTTTTGTTTCCTTTTATCCATCTTCTCCCTAGCCATGCTTGCGAGTCATGCTTTGATAACTCAGATCACTCAAAGGCCAGTCATCGAGACCCGTTAAAACAGTAAACAGACGTGAGTCTATCTGAACTGCTTCTTTTTAATAACAATTTCTTTTAAATTCTGTCCTTTGAAATAAATCCCTTGTGAAGTTCTCCCTTGCGCTACACTCTGTTGAAATATTACTTCTCAGTGTCAATATTTAGTTTCATTTTAAAACAACTGGGCAGAAACTTGACAACAGCGTGCCCTTTATGCGCATTGTGCGTATCTTTCACAACAATAATGTTGTAAATGGGCTTCAATCCCCCTGTGCAGCAGTACTACAAAACAGTCACTCAAATTAAACAGCAAATACATAGTTGCTAGGTTTCGGTCTTATAAGACAATTGCTGAAAGATTCAAGTGCAAAGAGCTTGTATATACTTTCAGCAGAAGAAATTTAGTCCAGTTAGAAAAATATGAAGTAATAATATGTTTATTATTCATCAATTTGTGTGAAATTTTGTAGAGGTGAAGCGGGCTGTCATTTCTCTACAATGTATCTGCAATTCTCTACTGCACAATCGAACTCTCATAGAAATTCCTGAATCCAAGACAGCCGCTTCTACATTCAATATTATGTGGCTTATTCCAGGTAATTTACATCTCAGCTTTACTCTTTCCATTTTATAAGAGAAAAATATTCAAATGTCTACAGAGAACTTACATGGATTGTTAATGTTCCTTTTTACCTATGCTAGCAGCACTCTAAATCTGGACTTCCATCCATGCTATAGGAAAATCAAAAAGACTTTTTTTCCAAAAGCATTGACTTTCTTTTTCAGATAATTACTGGATAGTTACTGGTTTTATGAACATTTTATCAATAAACTATTAACATTCTACACAGAGATGATTAAATCATTTCAAATGTCTTCCATGCATTCAAGCTGACTTTTTTACTTTTTTTTCAAGCTTTTATAGGGTGGCGAGGCATCACGTTTAATCTAACACAAATTGATTTCCATCACAGAATTAATGTACTTTTTAATTAATGCAGTTACTTTTGAAAAGGCAATACAAAGACTTGGAAATCAGTCAGATATTTTCATGCTTTGGGTTTTTAACTTGGAAAGAAATAATACAGTTCCAACTGATTATCTTGCTCAGAGTTTTTTTAGTACAGGGTACAGATTTGCATAAGGATTATGAAGAATAGACATTAATACCTTTTAAGGCACAAGACCTACCTTTTTATCACTCAGTCCAGTCACTTGGTCAACAAACTCCTCTTGAATCATAAATGCAGCTAAGTTGGCAGTATAACTAGCCAGGAAAATGACAGCAAAGAAGGCCCAAACTGACACCATAATTTTACTGGTTGTCCCTTTGGGGTTTTGCACAGGCACAGAGTTGTTGAATACCAAGCCCCAGAGTAACCATACTGCCTTTCCAATGGTGAAGGATGGTCCATGGGGATCTACAATTGCAAAGAGTAATAGTTTTAGATGGAATTATATTAAATTTTGGTACAATACCCGGCATAACAAAAGGTACTAATCAAGACATGGTTAAAATATTTTAATACATATTCATTGTCCTCCCAATGGAATCACAGGATTTATCAGTGGCATTCTGTATTGTAGTTACACGTATGTCCATAAATTAGTTATTATTAAACAAATAAAGCCCAAAGTGAGTATACTCAGAGCATGTCATCATTTCAGTAGAAATGCTCTGTATTACAGTGCAAACTTTGATGATACAACCAAGCACTTTGTAGATTATCCTCTATTTTGCCGCACTGCTAAGGTAGACTGCAGTAAAATAAACATAATGGAGCTGGCCATTGGTTTACAAAACTACGTTATAGGGTCATTTAAGATTGAGCTGATGAATAGAAACCTATTTTCTGAGCAGCAACAGTAAGGAAAGTATATGCCAAGAAAGCAGTCTAAAGTTCTTTTTATGTTACTGAAGCGTATAGTGCCATTGAGCTCCTACCTGATGAAAGCAGGTAGGAAAGGGAGTAATATACTTAAAGACTCCCATTGATTTTAAGCTTTTCATGTTTCAAACAAATGGCAACTGGATTTGTGGCAAGCCTCTAGGTGCTGTTAGAATGGTGCAGCGCTACACTATGAATTTGTAGCCACTATATGACCAATTCTGGCACACAAGGTAGCAAAGAACAACCCAGCATGCAGGATTCCCAGTGTCTCTACAAACCTTTAATTTCTCCTTCCCAAACACAGTGTTTATTTTGGACATAGGTTATAAACGTACCATCTTATTGAAATGATAACATCATATGAATATTACAATAAACTCCTTGTTCAAGGAGCAAACCAATCACAAACTGGAATAAATCATCAACTGGTCACAGTCTCTGGGACTATGCTCACCAAGCAGGGAGATTGCTTGTTATAAAGTGAAGTGACAATGATTTAGAAATTAGAAAGAGTCCACATTCTGAACTGAAAGTGAAGAAAGGGGAGGAGGAGGCCACCACAGCACATGAAATACTCATTCTCAGGCCAGTGTTAATATTATACAACTGCAGCTTTCATCAAGAAAGTCATGTTCTGTATCTAATTTGTTTTGCCAGTGTATTTTGAAAATTAACTTTCTATAGCCAAGGATGCTACACAGTAAGAAATTACGCTCTCTTGCCACTGGGCTCATTTCAAGGCTGAGTTCACCACAAGAGAACTATACCTTTTTTATAGGGAATATATAAAACTATACAAAAGCTAACAGCTACTTTTCCAGCTTGTGCAACAAATCACATCATTTTAGATCATTATCTCTGAACTATCTCTGCATTCATAAGTGAGGAGACTGTAGAGTTTATTCCAACATTCTTTTAAGCTGACAGTTCAACTGATACAGTGTACTAACCAAACACTGCCTGAATACAACTGCTTTTAATAACACCGTTCCATGTCTTTATTGCAATGAATTAGAATACAACCCCCAAGAAATCACATTTTAAATGAAAAGCTTCATGACTGCTTTTACCACTTTATTCTTATTATAAGTTTATTTTAAAAGATAGAGGGCAAGGGATAGATACTTTTCTGATGGCTCTAGGGTTGCATAAAATGCAAAGCTTACCTCTCCCTTGTGCTAAGTTCCTGTTGTATCCTACAGGACTGAAGTACTCAAATATAAAGACAGCCATGGCGGACACAATGAGAAGCATCACAAACATCATCACCCAGACAGAAGCACTGAAAGGCTCTGCAGCAAAAGAGGCAGGAGAAATAGGAACAGTTCATTAAACCAGTCATATTGCAAGAATTCCAATGTCTTAGGGCTAGGCAAGCCCATTGGCTTTCTTTAAATTAGCTGTTTCAACCAAAATGCTAGCAGATAACAAAGCAGCAATATATCAGGAACTGCTGTTACTATATGCAATCTTCACGTATTCAAAATCACAAATGTAAGTTGCAACTCAAATACAAAAGCTGCATACTTCTTGTCTTCAACAAAGCTTTAGCTGACACTGAATGGCAAATTCTTGGCTTGACTTGCTGCTTATTCAGCTTACAACTCATCTCTGTTTATGCTATGGTGTATGCTTTTATCAACAGAATGGTCCCATCATTATGTCTGTATTTCTGCAGAGCAAAAGCAATTAAGCATATGCATAAGATGTTTGGTGCTTCAGAGAAGTACACCTCTGTCATTTGCTATCCAACAGAAAGCATTAGGGAAAAAAGCCAAATGTTTCCATCCAAAGCAAATCTTATGTTTCAGATATCTTTTTTTCTTCTGTTCGCTTTCATCTACCTCTACTGAAGGTGCTGTTTCTACTAATAGCAAACACATCCTTTTGCAAGTCTCATTCTCATCTGGGAGCAAATTTCTGAAATCAAAAGCTTGCTATGGAAAACTGAACATCAGAAAAAGAGAAAAAAAAACACCAACACCATGATTAAGTGAAAGTCGTTTAGAATGGAAAACTAAAAGCAGTTTCAAGTACAGAATAAGCACCAACCTTCTGAAGGGACTGTTAATAGCATGTGATAACACAACATTCTTAAATATTATCAGTAACGCCTCTGCCTGATCAAAAATTCTCTGTCATTTAAGAAGATCCTGTTTTACTCATTATGGTTCAAGGATGGAGGCAATAAAGGTTTTGTATGGCAAAGTAATATCTCTTTATTAGGTCAATTTATTTGGGGGGTGGGGTATATAATATGCTATTTTTAGCAAATACTGAAGGTGTGAATGGGCTCTAAAGTGTGAGAAAGAAATCTTAGTGTAGTACTTCAGAATGGAATAGAACCAAGAAACACTGAATGTGAAAACAAATGAACTTGTCCCCATGCTTTGTTTTTTTTTTTGGAAGCTCAAGGTGTTCTTCCATGCAAACTTCTTCATTCTTTGAATTTAACATTTGAAAATTCTTTAGAAGTAAAGTAATAAGACAAAACAAGGAATTATTAAACCATACTGTTCTCTTTCCCATTTCATGAAATGTCTTTCATTTATTATAAAGACAGATTATGAAATTCTTTCAATTATTACAGAAATTTGTTTGGAAGAGAATAGTGAGGTAGCAAAATAACAGAATGCTTAAAAGGAAGAGAGCAATCCTTTCAGAAGCCAATATGTAGACCCAAATACCCTAAGAAATATTCTATGAATTCATATAATAAGTGGAATTAATTGGAATTCACATAAAACTGTCGTACAATATTGACATCATTCTCAAAGAAGAAAGCAAGACTAATAAGACTCTTACCAAAAGCAACACTGTAGAAACACCAATGGTAATTTGTCAAAATTTAACTAAGGCAAAGAGCCAAGAAAGTCGATTTGAAACAGCAAGCTATAAACAACAGTTTAGGCAGAATGCTCTTTAATAATTTAAGCAGATTGGTAATGAGACGGAGGATTAAAAGAAGCAACAGCAAAATAAAAAGCTATTTATAATAACAAATAGTAATTTTGAGCAAGTACAAAATCAGTTGAATAATAAAGTCGATCTTCCTGTGATATTACAGATCAAATTACGCATTCAGCACTTTTATTTGATTCTCAAAGGACAGAAAGAACATCCCCCAGCAAGCAGCTGGTTTCATAAGGTTTTTTCAATAGAGTAATGAGACAGTAGAAAAACAGCAGAATACGGTTTGTTAGTGTACATTTCAGGAGATGGGCAATGGAGAACACCGAGCAATGAAAAGGATGCAAAACTTCAAGTTTTACCCTCACACACTGAAAAACTAAATATGCACACAATACATTAAAACAAACAAACAAATAAACAAAATATCAGCCAACAGGTTCATGGATTTCCTATTCCACCAGTTTTTCCAAAATAGACACATGGCCTCAACTATAAATTCCGTCCCTCTTAAACCTATAGAAATTTGGATTTAGGTTTTTTCTTACTTTGCTCATGGATTTTCATGTGTTTAGCCAGGGATTTGTTGTTATCGCTATTGTTGTTTTGTTCTGGTTTTATATATCCGAATAAAATCTCTACAGGAAGTATTATATATGAATAATAGTAATATATGAAAATATTTTGATGTCAATAAAATTCTTGTACGAAGGGGACACCCACATCAGAAATAACAGATATGAGGAAGTCTGTCAGAACACCAGTAGTAGTATGGCTTTTGGAAGCCAGACATGTCTGTTGCCAGTTTAGCTGTCAGATGCATCCTAGTCATAACAAAGTCTACTCTTCTACACTTTTCTACAAGGGTTTTAAAATCATTTTGTAAACATGACTGTTAAAGAAAACCCAACCATTCACTATGGGCTGAACAACCATATGTTAGTGTGTAATGCAGCCCTCTAAGTAATTTTCCCAACTGAAGACTGAGGATAACGAAATCACTGTCATTTGGTTTCCCATTACTACATCTGAAACCAACAGCACTTCATTCATGTGCCAATAAGCACATTAAACAAGTGTGTCAACACAATACAAACTTCTTAACATATAATTCAAAAATGGATGAAATGTGTCAATACACTGCTAAGCTTGACAAACAGTGAAACCTGTCCCACTCTACAAAAATGCAATTAAATGATCTGGAGTGGTTAGAGAATCATACCTAGAAAAGCAGATGGTGAAACTGTGCCATTGCTCCGTGATACCATGACGCTGATCCCAGTCTCAACAAATGGCACTGAAAAGTCAACCACTTCAGAGCGCTCTTCATTAATAGTGAGAGACCCCACAGCCATGACTGCACGATGATATACCACCTGATCCACAAAGAGAAGACACCACCAACATTACTTAGTAGAGAATACCTTGTTTCTCCAGATGAATTAAAAACAAGCATTTCTAAGTTCTTACTTGAGAGCTCTTTTACCTAACAGAACTTACTTCACCAATCATTCCATTCCACACGTTATTGACCTTTTTGCCATGCTTCCCATTAGTCACCAGATATAGGTCATATGTGAACTTGACAGTTTTAGACAACTTCTTCAAGATATCAATGCAGAATCCTTTGCAGCACTTCTTTACATTAGTTCCCTCATTAGTTGAGTTGCTGTTGAGAAAGAGAGACATAAACATTTCTTCTGGGAGAAACAGAACCACCACCTTTTCTCTAGTTAATATAACATGGCAGTATTTTATTCTGGAGCAGTCTCTCCTCTCACAAACTTAAGCATAAAGACTCTACTTTCAATAAGAGGAATATCTGAGCTGTAAACTAATTAAAGTTATTCAAATAGGCACATTTCAACATAACAGGAAACAATCCAAAGAGGACTCATTAAATCAATCCAATTTTAGATACACTCTCTTCTTTCATGAGACTGAGAAGGGCTAGCTCTAGTTCAGTTCTAATTTGCTACAAACTGATTATCTTGTAATTAATTCAATGTTACTTACAAATTTATAACTAGAACCTTCCAGCTTATTAAAAAGGAAGCACACTGCATTTGGAAGGGAGAAAGCAGAAGAGAAATACGGAATGAAAAGAAAGAAGAAAAAGCAAAATATCGATAAATATAGACAGCAAAAGAAATAAGGGAAAACAAAGAAAGAAAATGGGGGTTCATCTTTTGCATTTAAAGAAAATGGAATGATTTACTTACTTAATTTTGACAAATTTACGACATGGCACAGTGTTTTTTTGGCAGCTTTCCATCAAAGGGTCCACATCTTCAACGATGACAAAGGGAGCCTCCTCCAGAGTGACAATACTCAGGTGGTTATCATCTGGGTCACTGTCTGCAAAGGAGCTGTACCTTGGCCAGACTGAGTACTTCAGGCTCAGTGAGTTGTTCTCCCATTTCCCCACCTGAAAAACCCAAGATACGCAGGATGCTCACATCTGCTTGCTTGTTTTTCCACAAGCGAGTTCTCATATCAAATGCATCGGGATACAGGAAATCACATTCCAAAGACAGTAGTCTTAGGTTATTTTTTGTTATCAAAGTCACTTTAGAAACCTTTATCAGTTGCATGAAGTAAGAAGCTGCATTGTGGTAAGGACAAATTAAGGTAATGTTAATTCAAAAGAGAAAAGCTTTACTAATTGCTTCAGGCATTAGGAGTTCAAGAAGGCATTGCGAAAGTGTTTTACCTATTCCTGGGATGTTCGAGCTGGGTCGAACCAGGTTTTTGGGAAAGAGAAGCATTGTTCCACATGACATGGCTATTATTAGAAATAATACATTCTGCTTTAATTACTGCCAAATAATCCAAAAAGTTTAGCAACTAATCAAAGCAACCTTAACTTTTAGAGTAAATATATGGTTTTAGGACTTGTGGGGAGCATGTCCAGTTTTACTATTAAACTAGATATTTACTATTATGAATTATCTTATTTACTATTATAAATTACCCAGCCCTAATGAACCTGTATTTTTTCCTCTGCCAGAACACCAGCAGTGGGCATATGATTAAAAAATGATTTAAGTATTCTGAAAGCTCCAGCATTTTTAACTACTTTCTATCTGTAAATCTAATTGCAGTTTACCCGAGCGGTAATGACAGATTATATAAATGAGCTACCAGTTCACATAATTTATAAACCAATACATTTTAATAATCCTTCCGTTACTTAAGCTAAACAAATTACAACATAATCATGAGACTGGTGAAATATTTGTTTTTCAAGGAAAACAGTGGGAATTAACGGTACAGTGACAGGCTCAGATGCTAAAAAAAGACTATGATTTTTTTTTCTTTCCTTTGGTCTTCTAAAGACTTTAAAATGAATTGCAGAAGTGCCCAAAGAACATAATTTATATCTCTTCCCATTTAGAGAAGCAGACAAATATATGCCCTTTGCAGTTTCCTTTCTGTCCTGCCTCAAATGCAAGATGTTTTGCTGAACTTTAAAATAGGAGGCAGAAATGCCAAATCTTTATACACTTAAATTAGGAAATTCAAAATATCCCTAGAGAATGAGGAATTCTAAACCAGCAGGAACCAGGCATTGAAATTACATTACTTACAGTTCTAGTAGGTAATTCAATCAAAACACAATGAATGTAGCCTTTGAGAAAAACAATTCCACGCACAGGAAAACAAATGTACTTAACTCTACGAGACAGTTATATTGCAAAAAACTGTTTGATTGCCAAGTTCTGGTACATAACCTCATTCACAGCAGGTTTATGTCAGCTTAGACGGCATCATTGATGGCTATGCCGTAAGTATGCCAGAAGGCTCCAGCCAGAGCAGTCCTTCTGCCAAACAACACACACACTGAGTACAACAGTAGAAAATGTGCTTGCCTATTCCAACCAGCAATAAGAAAAGCAGGGTGACTGGGGTTCAATTGCCCTTACATGTCCAGGAACATGGCAAGAGCAGCACATGCCCTTTTGCATGTCCTGGTAAGGAGTCTGAAAGCACCTCCCATGTGCATCATTGTTATACAGACCAAAAGGAACGTGAACACCCCACCATGATATGCACTTGTCTGATCCTATCAAAAATACAGTGACTGTTTCGTGGCATATTTCAATGTTTTTCTTAGAGCAACTGCCCTTTTATTGTTCAGAGGAGGATATAATCAGTGATGTTTTTAAAGAGCTGAATATGGGGAAATGCTCATTTTTTAGGCAGTTCCATCTCTACGGAAGTGTTAAGTTGATTAAGTCTCAAAAATCCAAGCATCTGCATTTCCACAGATTTAACTCAATAGTCTCTTATTGTATCGGTATTTAAAAGTAATTAAAAATTAAGTCCTTCCCTTAGGCCTCAGGAGCATCACCACTTCTCTCTGAAGAATTATGACTCTGCATTGCCAGCACGCTGAATTCACCTGAGCTTCAGAGAGGCACAGATCTCACCAGCACTGCAGGTCACTCCACATTACAGTGAGGGACCCACAGAGTTAGAAAGAACAAAGGCAAAAGAACAGAAGATGACAAGATGAAGATTTCAACGTAATGAACAATGGAAGAAAAGCAAATGGCAGAAAATTCCTGAGGAGCCTTGCTGTTGAGATATGAAGAACAGCAATTAGAAAAAGCCTCTATGTCACTCCTTTTATTTGAGTAATATTTGTGTTGGATTTGCCTATCCTGATTGACGAATAGGTAGAATGAACATTGGATGTGCTCTGTCACTGATGCTGGGCTCAAAAGTGAACAGTTTTCATATTTATTTGGTATTTTGATATTGAAATGGCATTGAAGAACATGTTGCTCTTCTTTCTGCCATTCAGCTACAGTTTTGAATGATCGAAACGCTTTTTTTTCTTATTTATTTTCAACAGAGGTTAAGAGCTTAGCTTTATGCAATTAAAGCACATAGTCAAAATACATTAAGAATTTTATATTTACATCAGAAGCCTTCCAGCCTGCACAGAACTAATGGTAGCACTGCTAATAAGAATCTGAATGGTATTAATTATTTACACAGTGTTTTGTAACCTCATATATTATTCAGTTCTTTCAACATCCTTGTGCAATTGATGGTATCAATTTTTAAAAGGTGAAGAGTTGAAATGACAGAGAAAAGCTGCAGATTAAGTAAAACTGAAACATTAATATGTTCCTGCTAAAATTGAGAGAATTTATGAAACCAAATCCATATTTTGCTGTCTTGCAAGATCAGCATTTGTGTCACTTATGGAAAATTCACATCTAGGGGTAGATCCAATCAGTGTCTCTTTTGAATGCATGAAAAAGTTTTACATGCTTCGGTGGGAAAAACTGGTCATAACACATTTCCATTTTACTTCTGAACTTTATAAAGAGATTTGCTTGTAAACTGAAGAATTTCTGTGCAAATTCAAATATTAAGACCATATTCAAAACTCTTTTAAGTGACTTACCTAAGACAGCAAAGAAAAACAACTGAGACACCAAAAGCATGCAAGTCCTGACTTCACCTCTGAAGACTACTATGAATGCAGTAGAATAACTTCATATGTAAGATACGAAAACTAGAATATGAAAAGTTCAGCTGCTATTTTCAGCAAGAGGCAAGAACTGTATTTGAATAAACCATGTTACAGTGAAATGGCTGACCAACCTGGACAGCTCTAATATTTGCCTCCAGTGTCTTGCAGCACACTTTTTGCAGAGCATGTTACTTTGAGATCATCGTAGCTACAGATGAAATGAACTAAAAATGTCATCCTCTGACCAAGTCCAAGTATCTAGATTGGAGGCTCAAGGGGTTCCTTTATAAACTAGTAAGCTCACCTGATAACATTGATATCCCTTATACAAATATTCATGAAACAGCCAAGAAATCATTGTAATGCAGGCTATGCTAGACCATTAATCACAGGAAGGTAAAACTGACACTGAAGATACCATCGTTACACACCAATGAAGCGCAACCTGGGGTTACAAGTTTTTCCCTGAAGATGTTCATGTTATCAAATTGTGACTCATACGGTTTATCATCAAAGAATTCAGAATAAAATCTCACTGATTGGAATCATACAGCAAAGCAGGGGGAAACAACTGAAAAACAACAGAAAAGAGCAGGTGATCGTGACAGTATAAAGGCTCAATACCTACACTGTTTCTTATTATCACTGTTATTGTTAGCACATAATGCAAAAGGTACAGAGAAACCACTGACACTTGTACAAAGAAAATTCAAAAATGGAAAGTATTTCAATGAAGAGATTGCATGCATAGTTCTGGAAATACATGCTGATTTATTAGAATGCACTGAGACAAATTTAAGTAATTTAAATGTAACACGGTCATCTTCACCTTCAGCCGTGAGCTGTTACAAAATCTCATCTGATGAGGAATGACTTCCTTAGCCCCACTGGGAAGGAAGATTCTTCATTTCCTCTTTATATGCAGTCTGGAATTTTCTCTTTTGCTCAACAGAGAAGGAAAAACAGAAAATAGCAGAAAGCACGAAAGAATTCACTTAACATCAACCTGAATTAGCAACTGCAGGGTCCTTGTCTCATTCACTCCTGTCTAAAGTACCCCTTACAAATACCATGTATAACTATGCACTCTGTCCACCTTGTTCACGCCTATTTGTTTTCTGAAGATCACAGCTGAAGAGGCCAATAATGAGCTATTTGGTGTGGTTTTCTGAAAAGCAACAGAAATACAGCTAAGAAAGAAAGAAAAGCTGCAAAACTACTCATTACTGTACACTGCAGAGTCCTCTCTCTGGCTGTACACAAAAGCAGTCTCTAAATAAGTAATAATGGTTGGTATAACCCTAATCACACACCTTCATGGAATGAGAGAAACAGAGAAAGGCCAGATCCTGCGTAAGTACAGAGAGAAAAGAGCAGAGCATCCTCTTTTGCATGCTGGTGTTGGCACAAAAAGAAAGTCTGTCACACCAGCACATCTCAGAGAAAACAAACAAATAACTCGGTCCTATCACCCTCTTCCCAGCAGATGGGAACTGCAGACAATACACAGCCATCATCCTTTTGTAAGGGAAAATGTTACACTAAAACACAGATGCTGAATGCACTCACAGGATTACCCAAATAAAACTTAAAAAGGAAAAAAGCAAAAATCAGTGATGCTTTTTCTATGCCGAACACATACATTGCAAAGATACTTCTTGATCTGTCACATTTTTGCAAGGAAAATAATGCTGAGCAAATATAAAATCTAGCTCATCTTGCTTTATAGAAAAACTATTTGTTGCTTTTATTTGGCCACCCATTTCCACGTACAAGGCAAGTCTTACATCAGTAGCTAGGGAGCATAAATCAACTTTGTCAGAGTTGTAATAACAAGTAGCAGCAGAACAAAGAACACGAGAAAAATCCTTTCTCCAGAACCAGCATCTGTTGTGCACCTTCTGCTGCAAACCTTTGTGTTGCTTCATGCTGGCCAAGGTTTGCATTTCACAATGACGTTCTTAATTTAAATGACAAAATACGATGTGAGCATTTTCATATCTTATTAATAAGGAATGGTTTACAGCCTTAGTTGAAGATGGCCATTTGAAGACTTTGAAGTTTTCACAAATTAGTGCAAAATCTCACATGGGGTATTCAAATGTACTGTTCTTCCCTTATGGCTGCTCCTGACACTGACAGGAAAGCACTAAGACTCATAGGAAAATTAAATACCCACAGAGATTATAAACAAACTAGAAGGAAGAAAGGCAGAAATAAGAAAGGAATAATCATTCTTGGGAATACAGGATTTAAGAAATGGTGCATAATAATTGCTGTAATTCAAAGCATCCAGCACAGTAAAAGCCTTACCTTTGACCAAGTTAAAGCTCACTGATACAGAAACAATGTAGAAACAACTTTCACTCAGCAGTACCAATGCAGGGATGTTACAGTAAGACTAAATACCCTAAGTGACAAGAATGAAACAAGGAAAAAGACAACCAGACACATTAAGGGCTTGCTGCATCTGCTGTGGGCATTAGCTTAGGCCAAAGAGCTACTGACAAATGGTACACCATTAGATCATGCATAGTAGTTTATATTGATATATTATAAATTTTAGCAAATCTCTATCCCAACACATCATCATTCCTAATTTCTGATCTAAATCTACCTTCTTTTAGTTTTAAACCGTTACTCTTCCTGCTATCAACACACTCCCTTGCCAGAGTCCCTCCTCATCCTTCCTGTAGGCCCCTGCAGGTACTGGAATGCAACCATAAGGTCTCTCTGGAACGATCCTTCATCTTTCATGACCCTCGCTTTGCACACAATTTCCCAAAAAACACCTTGTAACATCTCATTGGTGGTTTATTATCTCAGTACTTTGACAAAAAGCACTGTCAGAAACCTGACCAAGTGTTAGGCTTTCCAGCTTTTGTCCAGTGAAGTTTCATCTATACCATTTCATCTGACAGTTGTCTTTTTCTCAGCCAAATGAAAGTGGATGTCAGTAGACAGATGGAGCTCTCTGTGAAGACCTTGGTCCATTTATTCCAGGCAGGAACTGTGCACACTCTGCCTACTCACTCCTTCCTAGATACAAATATGTACAACCTCATACAGAGATTGTAAATCAGGCATAGATTAGTCTATCAGAGCAAATTCAAATTCTACATTAATTTTTGCATTGGTAGAAAGTTAAAAATCTTTGGTTACAATTAGAATAAACCTGGATATAAGTAATGGTTCTTCCATGACTGTAACTTCCCTACTGCACCCATGCTCACCAAAAGCAAAGAACAGATCACAGATCTACAACTTTAGTTAGTATTGTCAGAAGAGAGAGACTATTAACTACACCTGTATTAATAGGAGAGCACCAAATAAAAGTTCTTTTATTCAGGAACTCATCTTTACACGTGGAATATGATTATCTATGAATGCAACACAGTATTCCCAACCTTACTTAACATACATCATACACACAGCTAATTAAAGTTAACCTGATTTTGCTACTGCTATTTATATGCCAGTATATGATTTTAATATTGGGTTGATTGGCTTTATGTCAATTAATTTTCGCAATTTAAGGAGAAAAAAACAACATGAAATGAAACAAAAACTAATAGCCTGTGACGTTTGCAACTCAGCGAGCAAGCAGGGTGAGACATAAAGGTTACACTGCACTGATATGAGCTTAATGGGGAACGGGCAGCTGGTACTGATGGACCTCGAGATTTTCTTCAGATAAATAAAGTGTTGCTGCAGAGCTCTGCTGATCATTGGGCAGCACTGGCAAATATATTAAGTTTTATTGAAACATTAAGCTTGTCTCCTTAAAAATGTTGTCTGAGAACAGCAACCCTGTTGCCTGTCAAGATTAGCAGGGAGAATATGAATGTTGATGTCAGAAGTTTGAGCAGCTGCTCAATGATCTGTCAAAATATCTTGCTGGATGCCTGCAGAACATGCCCAAAAGTGATTTTCAGTCTTCAAACTATTATCATCTAACCAGCTTTTTTCAGAATCAGATATGGGACAAACTCCTCAGTCAATCCCATTTATATGTAAAGTTTCCATTTCAAAGTTTCGATACTGAGTCATCTGCAATGGAAAAATGAGCTTATTTTCCTAGGGGTAAGATGTATGCTCTTCAACTACGCTTGAATGAATTTTCTATAACCTCAAGCCTTGAATCAAGTATAACAACTTTGAGACCAAGGAAAACTGTGCTTAAATAAAAGCAGATTATTACCTAAAACCAAAGAAAATTGAGTTCTTATATTAAATCTTGTACTTTCAAGAGAATACTGGACAAAAATCTTCACATAAAACACAATTACTCTTTCTTACATAAATAATAGAGCAAGTACTCAATTTCTGTGTACATTAGTTATATTACAAGGATTAGCAGACTGTTGCATTGGCAGTTTTTCACATGAGCAAATCATTTAATTAGATTCTAGGATTTGATGTTTTCCATCTACGACTGAGAATATTTAATAAGACTTCAGTAAAACAATTCTGTGATACTAATTGAAATGCCGTAATCAGAAGTAAGTGTGTGCACTTGTCAGGAAACTCAAAGCAGGAAATGTTGGACCACAGATGTCAGTTTTGAAACTGAGCAAAACAGTTCAGTGAGGAAGCCGATTTCTTTCTCCTTTTTCCTACAAGATATGAAGTGAGGAAAGAAACTTGGAAAGAAACTTGGAAAGAACATCAATATGGCAATACAGAAATGCTCAAATAAACCTGGGGTGGGCAAGAATCTCCTTGTGTATCTAATCAGAGGAATGTTTCTGTTATTTCTCGAGAGCAGAGTGAAATTCTGCTATAAATGTGGGGTGCTCCGATATGGCTGAGAGTTGCCTCCAGCTTGCCAGGATAATTGATTAGTCAGTTTATTTGTCTTCATCCACAGAGGCAGGGATCAGCTTGTGGTCAGAGGAATAATTCTGGTGGTGACAGCCCGTTCTTGGCTGCCTTTCACTTCTCCGCTCTGACATAATTAAACCTGGCTGCTTTCCCATAGTCCTGCGATAGAAAAGGAGACAAAACTGCAGCTAGGGGCAGGCTGCCTCTACCAAAATATCTCATCTGGTCTCTTCCAAAAGGGCTCTAAATCTAGGTAGAATCTAAGAGTAGATGCATAACATTTTCTGGGCAGCAGTGTCCTCTTTCTAAAGACTCCTCATACACGCTAGATGAAAACTGTAGGTTTCCTCCTATAGAGAGCCTCACAGCCCAGTGCAGCAGGCGGAGTGTACGCTGCTGCCATACAATATGCTCAGTTAGCTACAGCAAAAGCTGGACAGAAACATCCATGCTCTTGTATAGGAGACACCCAAAGGCTAAAAGTGGCTCAAGTTATTTCTTGGAAATATTGTTGGTGCATATATTCAGCATTTCTTCACTCATTTTTCCAGAGCATTTAACCTATACCCCCATGTCAGGTGAGTGCTCTCTTTAAAGAAATATCAAAACCCAAAATGAATTTATGACACCACGAATGTTGTTGTCTACCTATATAAGCATTCGCTACACTAAGTGCCATGCTAATATTCCCCTTAGAGGATAATACTTTTCCATTATATGTGATATAGAGACTCTTGCAGAATGTTTAAGTTAGATAAGTAATTGTCATAATGGTTACTAAGAAAGAGATTCTCCAACGATTCTGACTGACACACTGGGATAGAATTAAATTTATCCAGAGAATTAGATCTGCATCAAATGAACATCAAGAGGCACACAGCACCATCTAGAACTACTCTCTATGTTTTGCATGACTAGCATATTTACTGAGATGTCCTACATCAAATAATTCTTATTTTGTCATTATTATTCAACGTCATGAAGAACCTGACAGCCTTACAAAAAAGAATTGAGGATTTATGAGATCCTAAAACCATCAGACAAAAGAGTTCAAAGATTTCAGTAGCAATTTAGATAATGCACAGTCATGCTTTATGAATTTTAAATAGATCTGGGGCTATGATACTTCTGCATTTTTTCCCATAGTGCATATAAATACTGAGGTGTCTGTTTTTAACACATGGAATCACAACTATCCTGCAAAACAACAGAGCCAAGATTGAGAATTAATATCTGCTTCAAGTCTGTTGAAATTGCCAACAAGCGAGTAAAAGGACTTTCCTGTACAGCTCCTGGACTACATCAAGATACACAAATCCATGCAAACTCAGAGACGTAAGGTCCAAGTTTCAGGATAGTTTTCAGTCACCCATCCTAAATTGTGCTAGAGAAATGAAAGATGCATTTCATAAAAACTTTCTGAAATCCATGCGGTATCTCTTCACTGATACGTTGCTTTCCTCATTAAAATTCCTTAGACTTACTCAGAATAAAACAAAATTACCTTCTCTGAACTGTTGTGACAAACCTGCTACAGCAGAATATCATCAGTGATGTGCATGATATTAATCTGTCTGCTCATCTTTAATACAATTCTGCCAAGCCTCTCCTACCTCCTCTCATGTCCTTTACCTATGGATGATGCTCACCTTCTCCCACACACGATCTTTGTTCAGTACGATCACCACCAGCCTGGGGTGTGCCTGATAACCATCGGCGGTGAAGGACAAATCTTTACCTTCCCAAGTCACGTTCATCATAAACCTGGAAGGGAAAAAGAAGAGAAGAAAAAAAAATTAATGAGAAATTAATCGGCTGTCCAGCAGTTAATGAGCAAACTAATTCAGTCATCAGAAGCACC
The DNA here is from genome assembly GCF_039878825.1 of Excalfactoria chinensis. Lineage (NCBI taxonomy): Eukaryota > Metazoa > Chordata > Aves > Galliformes > Phasianidae > Excalfactoria > Excalfactoria chinensis. Next base: position 6,391,241 of record NC_092838.1, on the reverse strand, counting down.
AATGAAGTCCATGCACTAAATCTTGTTAATGCTCTAAAAAAGCATCAAGTATGCGAAGTTAAGTTTAGTAAAGCCTCAGTCTCCAAATGCAGAAACGCTGAACATTTTTGGGAGTCTTAATAGAGGAGAAAGCAGAATATTATTTGTTTAAAATAACACAATTCATAACAGACATCATTTTTAAAGCAATTTCCACAGCTTCAGTGTTTGTTGGTGAGAACTGATTGCTTCTGCTGCTCCAGGGTCAGAAAGAGTGGTGAGAAAAATGCACTTTTTACTTAAAGCACAAATATGGGGATCTTGCTGCCAAGAGACTCAACTGCTGGAGCAATAGGCCATGCTCCCCGGACTGTGATATTGCAAAAATCCATCATTCTGCACATTACCCAAACTCCCACACTTATGAAAATCACTATGAAAGGGAAGTGAATAAAACAATGGTAGTGCTGTTGGTGTTCTTTGGTCATACTGAAAAAGCAAAATCCAAACCCATGGTTATCAGTGTGAGCCTGACCAAGCTATCCTGTGGGTAAGAGGAAAAGCTGTTTGCCTCATCCTACTGGGAAACCCATTGGTACTTCCAGAAGACAGCATACTCTCCACTCTATGTCTGTAGTCTGAAACAATCTGGTTCCCAGGGCAATCTATGAGATGAAATTCAGTCCAGGCTTTCAGCTACAGGTTCTTCTTGAACTCTTCACTTAGCACCTCTATTATCCCAGCCCTCAGAGAGACGTGCTTTGGAGGGCTTTAAGGTTACTCCAGAAACTCCTCGCTCATTGCACTGTGCTTTCATATGCACAAGAAACTGATGCAATTTTACACCGTGTATTTGTTTCTACAGTAGAAGTGTGGCCTCCTGGTGCATCTGACATAGAAATAATTCTTCAGTGTCACATTCAAAGGAGAAGGCTTTGTACAGACTTAGCTGCCTGCAAGTCCCAGCAATAGAAAGTGCACTAAATAAAGGAAGACAGATCCAGGAGAAATAATGATATTGTATCATAACAGTTAATAATTAAATGAGCACTGCCCTAAACAACCATATTAACACCATTCAGCACCGGTTTGACAGCAATTTATAAATTCACCCATCACAGCAACTCATATTTTATGACAGACTTCCAGCGTGAAAATTTTCCCCTCGGCAGAACTTTGCTTTTCAGTTGAACTACTTTCCAATATACTACATTTTTCATCCAGCACTGAAAGAGCTTGCTCAGGAATAAAAAGCTTGTTTGCCACCTCGAGAGCAAGCGGCAAATCAGCAGGCAGAACTTGCTGGCAGGTACGTTTAAGAAGCCAGAACAATGCTCGCTCACTGCTGAAAATTAAACGTGCTGTGACCCAAGGAATGGCATGCTGAGGGAGCCACTGCCAAGGAAAACTAAGGACACCATGCGAAAGCAGGCACTGCTTGTATTTGTATTTCCCCACTTTCCTTTATAGGAGGTCTCTCCCTTCTGCTTCATAAATATGGAACAGCCCTCTCCCAATGAGCACAGATTCTTATAGGGTCAGGCACAAATGCCCCCATTTCCACAAAAGTGGGATCCAAGAACGTTGTGTCCTCCTAAGGACTGGAGCACACATAGCTACCATACTACATAAGGCCTTGGTGTCTGATCAGCATTTTCATTACATAGTCTCTGGTGATCAGACTAGAGTTGAACCCTTCTCATGCAAGTTTTAGTTGGATTGTTCCCCTTGATTTCAAACACCAAACAAAACTGAAAAGAGAAATGCTGAAACATCCTGACAGAAATGCATTCACGTTTAATTTACAGCAGCTCTTTGAAGCACCAAGGTTAAACAGTGCTCTCGAGATTTCCAACTTAATGTTGATTTCCAACTTAATGTTTATAGATTCAGAAAGATCGAGAACTTTGTTATTGGACCTGTGAAATCCAGCACGTGGCCTGAAGTTCCCACATGAGCCACAACTCCTGCAGCTCACACCAGCTCAGCAAACCGGATAACTCCCTCCAGTGCCATCATAACAGAGCATCACTTTTTATTCAGCCAATTCCTCACCATGGGGCAGTGTTTGGAGTTTGTGACAGCCTCAGGCAGAGGAGGGAAACAGCAGAGACTGAGGGAAACACCAGCTTCATTAAAAAAAAAAAACCTTTCTTCCTTCTTTCCCAAATGAGGGACTTCCAAAATGAGATTTAGAGGAGCTGAAATATCTCACATCCAACATCATCTGATGCTACTTCACTTTCCTCCAACAGTATGAACCAATCATTTTAATAATCTTGACTGTTTGGGCCTGGAACTCGCCCAGGATCATACCTAAAAAAGCAGGAAGGAATCCAAGCTTTATCTTTTCTTTTTTTGTTTTTTGAAGCTATGAAATTTTTTTTCTGTGTCTTTTTGGGGCCAAGTTTCCTTATTCTGATGCTGCTGTGAAATCTGGAAAACACTCATCAACAGAAAACTGATGAAAAGTGATTTATCATTAAGAAATAGTCTTTCTGAAAAACATCTATGAAATTAGTTTTAGAAAGTCTGTGTGTAAAGGATATAATATGTTGTCTAAAGTATTGGAAGAAACAGGTCTCAAACAGACCACTATTAAACAAGATAATGCACTTTTCAGACAGATAAGCGTATTTGTCAAGACCATTTTATAGCATAGGCTATGTATGGTATTTTTTTCTCACTTAAAGTCCTTCCCAGTAATGCAAAGAAAGAGCCTCATCTTCATGCCTCTTCCTCCTCCTCCACATCCCCAGCCCTCAGCCTCCTGAATATAACTCCTGCTCCTGGAGCTGCGTCTCCCTAGGCCTTGAGCCAGCATGGATGATTCAAGTTTTAGGAACAATATGCTCAGTGACTGTGAAAAAGGAATGGCACGCCAACTACTTGTACCTTGTGCCAGCTGTTCCTTAAAGCACTAGATGACACCAGATCTGGAAATGTCATTTTGCCCCAATTCTGCCAGACCAGCAACTAAACTCTTGGGGAACCCTTTTAAAAAAAAAGAGGTGCGTGGGAGCAAAATTAGGAAGGGTCCAGCTGGCTGGGTGGGTGCTGCAGGCTAGTATAACCCATCAAACACCAGAAGGTTTAGTGAGCTAATGTTATTATTAGTAAACATATTAGCACTTCTTTTACAAAATGTTGTTATATTTTGCTTCACCATCTCAGCAGCACCTCAAACTCACCCCTGGGAAGCTTGCCTGGTTCTCTGCAGCAACACCATCTCTAATATCCTTCATATTTCTATTTTGAATTCCAAAACTTGCTACCAGTCCCAAAACTGGCTGTGCTCAATTAAACAAACAGGCCATGTTTGTTCTTTTGTTGTTGTTTTGTTTTGGGTTTTGCTGTCGTTCTTTTTTTTTTGCTGGGAAGATGTTCTGGAAGCCTCATAAGCTGGTAACTGACTTGGTCCTTCTGCTTCTTAAACAGACCTAACCAGGGAAAAAAATCTGATACAAGCTTTCTGTAATTTCAGAATCACTCTGTCAGTATGCCAGCATCATGTCAGGATGCTGGCAAAGTTCAGTTTTATTTTGCGGGAAACAACAACAAGTTTCATCAACTCAGTTCCTATTGTTTAATGGAACTATATAGAACTATACTATGCAGAAAACTTTTATGCTACTGAAGAGGACACTTACAGCACATGAATTAAAAGAAATGGAAATAACTGCTAGTGTTTAAAATATGCTCACTGGAAGTAAGTTAGATTTAGTGCAACCCTGCATACCAAAGTCCTAATTAGAGAGTATACTCAAATTAGCTGTCTCCCTACAAACCAAGTAAGCAGCATATGCTTCAGATCATCCCTCTATGCTACGCTGTGCACTGCTATGAACACACAGTGACTGCTGGCTCATGGGCAACCTGTCGTCTATGAGAACACTCAGGTCCTTCTCTGCAGGGCTCCTCTCCAGCAGGTCAACCCCTAATCTGTGCTGATGCATGCAGTTTTTCCTGCCCGGGTGTAGGATTCTACACTTGTGCTGTTGAACTGTATGAGTTTCATCTCTGCTCAACTCCCCTCATCTGTCCAGGTCTCACTGAATTGCAGCACAACCTTCTGCTGTGTCAGCAAACTTGCTAAGGTTGCATTTGGCACCTGGATTTAAACTTAAAAAGGGGAGGTTTAGGTTAGATGTTAGAAAGAAATTCTTCATTCAGAGGGTGGTAAGGCACTGGCACAGGCTGCCCAGTGAAGTTGCGGATGCCCCAGCACTGGAGCAGTTCAAGGCGAGGCTGGATGAGTTCCTGGGCAGTCTGATCTAGTGGTTGTCAAACCTGCCTATGACAGAGGGACTGGAAATAAATGATCTTTGAGGTCCCCTTCCATCCCAAGCCATTCTATGATGCTATGACTCTACAATTTAAGGCCCCTTCCAACCAACCCAAACCAGTCTCTGATTATATGAAATTATACTTAGTTTTTCTGCAGAGCATCTCTACTAGTAGAAAAGCATTTTGCTCCCTATGCAATTAAATAACAATACATCTTCAAGCAGACTATACAGCAGATGATACTGTTTTTTTCCCCCCCAAGTCTTTTGACAGAACTTAATGAAATGAACAAATCTCTGAAAATTGGAAAACATTAAACAGATATGCTGGATTATCAATCAAAGCATTGTGTCCAAGTAATACTTGAGTTCACTTGAAAGAAAAAGAGGAAAATGCATCTGTCATTGCTAAAAGCTGGCATCGAAATATTGAACTTGATAAATGAATACCAGGACTTCAGGGACAGCACATTCTCATCATCTGGAGCAGACATTTCATAAGCAACTTGCAACAGCAGAACAACAGCATAGATAAGCAAATGAAATGTTATCATAGGCCATCAAACTGGACCTCTCCGGACTTCAGACTGCTGCTGCTCTCTGGCTTAGGTGACAATGAATAATGGAAACAACGTGTGGCCAGAGCATGAAACCACAGCCTGCCCAGAGCAGTTTGGACAGGTTTTTAGCCCCACAACTTCCCTACAAAAAGTAAGATGAACCTCCAAATCCTGTGTATTTTTGGTTGTATTTGGAAACTGCACGTAACTAAACACAGTCTGGTCAACAACTGACTGCTGGACAGGTGTATCAAGTTTTTTTTTTCAGTCATAACCCACCATAACCATAACCACAGTTATGACTTCTAAACACAAGGATTCTACTAAATCATGCAGAAGTCATTTTATTCATACAGCAGTCGAATTTTCCATGACAACTAATAGGGTTACTTTGTTTTGCTGTTTGTTTCGATGTTTCTTTGTAAGAGAGAGAGCATTTGCTCAACTGACACTGCTGTAATGAACTGCTAATTCTAGCTACCCTGCAGTGCTGGTATTTCACACAACAGTATTTTTCTGTATTAGAAGATTGCAGGTCTTACATGAATGGCAAAAGATCTGAATCCACAGAAACATATTTTAAAGGTGTTGAAAATTATTTCCCTATTTTATTTTAAAGCCTTTGCTTGTAAAGAAACACTACTTTTTTTGCATGTGTATCAGAAATGAACAGTGATCAGGCCGTTCCAAAAACTAAAGCAAACTAGATTTTTTCTGGGTCTAGAAAGCTAATAAAAGCATTTTAGAATTGCCATGACATGAGAAGGATAAATTGTGTGCTTCAAAACATATATAACTTCTAGCCAATTTAATACACAAAGGATTTGAAAAAGAGGGAGGAGGAGCTTTCACTTCATAGCTTTCTTTACATAGAATTTCTTTATAAGTGAAGATGAACCTCGCTAGATGTGGGAAGCAGCACATAAAGCATTACCTATCTCCATTTACACACAAATTAGCTATTATGGAATTGCCTTAGAACACAATACTGAGTTTAAAGCTGAATTAGATTGTCATTATAACAGACAGAATTTAAAATCCTATTTTCTGCCCTCCTCTCGAGCTTGGTTTTGCTTAGGCATCACCTTAAGGAGTCACTTTTCTGCTCTTCACTGAGTGGTCTGTATTGAGCTGGGAAGAAACTCCCCTTTGTGCAACCCCATCTCTCTACCAGCAATGCCCAGCAAAAACAGCAACCCAGTACAGCAGCCCCCAGGTCCATCAGCTGTTTACAGTATTCCAGCCCTTTACCACTGTAAGCGCATTCCAAAATCCTTTGTTCAAGTTTACTCCTTAATACATGGTCTTACCCATTTATCTTTTTATTTATCTTAGTAGAAAATACAAAGCTGCACTATTTGTGGCCTGAAACTACACAGATTAAATTACAGAATAAAACCCCCAATTTAGGAGATTCCTTTCATCTAGGAAAAAATAAAAATATTAACATCTAGGGGTGAGAAAAATGAAGTACAATGAATTTGCTTAATTCACTTTGTCATGACTGGTGAGCTCCCAGAGATTACTTTGCAGTGCTAAATGCTTCTATAAACTTACTTTTCTTACCACTTACATGTGACAAGAATAGTCTTGGGGAGCTATTACATAAGGAAGACTATTTAAACTTTATTTGTTTTAGTGCAATACTAATATTTCTAAATTTAAAGCAACCTGTTTCCTGTTTGTGTGGTGCTGGAGAAGCTCAAAGCATCTTCTGTACAGACAATATATTTTCACTTTGCAGCTCAGTGTTCTGCAGCATAAAAAGACTTTATTAACCAAAATGCGCTGTGTTAAAACACCACTGAATGTGCATCATTCAGCACACACTGCAGAATCTCCTGGTGAAGTCTAATCTCTCTGCCCAATCACTCCCAAACCCTATTCTTGCAGTCATACATTTTTCATCAGAAAAAAAATGATACCTTGAAGAAGGACAACTTGCACTGAATGCTGAACGCCCAATTCAGCTCCACAGCTGGGAATTGCCAAACTTGTGCAGTTCAAGCTTTAAATTTTATCTATTCCAGCCAATGCATGTTTTAGGGGTTGCATACATGGTATGGGTAGGACAGTCCTCCAAGCAGTACCTCCTGTCATGGGTGGCCAGTGGCAGCTCTACAGGAGCCATGTCAGAATGGCAAGACAACACAGAGCTGCCTACTGGCATCCTCCTGGGGAATGAATGGTAGCAAAGAAAGAGTTACAGATTTTCTGCAGTCCCTTCAGTGAATTTGGACAGTTCTAGAAGCAGAGGCTTAGGGATAGGAAAGGTGGGATGCATAAAAAAAGTAGAAGTGTCATACCTAAAGATGCTGTGTCATACCTGAAGTATGATGCCCCCCTACCTACTGGAAATTCTACCTAAAAAAGGGTGTACCAGTTTCCTAAGTTTGGCCTTAATGTTTATGCATTTCATGTGTGAAATGTTAAAATCCATTTACTCAGCACTATTTGGCCTACAAGGGAATTTCTGAAGCATGTTGTATCTTAAAGATGTCATTTTCTAAAGAAAAAATAACCATTCCAGGACATCATACAGCAATCAACTCCCAAACTAAATATGCACATACATCTCAGAAGATTAAAAACATCCCATAAACTCCCAAATGAATCTGTCACTGATTTTCCTTTTTCTGGCAATTCCAACCTCCTTTACTGTAAAGAGCTGCATCTGCAATATTCAGTCAAAACAAATTTCACAAATGCTGCTTAGTAATATCCCTAGGAGAGATTGTGAAGAGCTATAAAAATATGCAAGATTCCTTCTACTTCCTCTCAAAAATCAGATTAAAAAAAATTGTTTCTGTACAGCATCTATTATGCAACATTTGGGATACAAGTAACGAGGAGTGCCACATCCAAAGGGGATAAATAAAAGGACAAAATTAATAAATAAATAGCAAAGAATCCTCATTTAAACCTTACCAGTCCCCAAATGAAAAAACTGCTCTGAGATAACATCCACACCAACTTGGATTATGCAGATGAAGTTTCAGAGCTATTCTAGAGGAAGTGACAAAAATGAAATGCTCACAAGAAGAAATGACAGATTTCAGGTATTAGGTAGTAAAAGCTGGGTAACTAATCTAATATTTCTATAATATCCAGGAACATCTACTTAACATTACACATTTTTTTTCTTCTGAAATATTAGCATCTTCCTGCTGATGCAAATGAGAGTCCCGGTAACAAGGCAACACCTTCGATAGCTTTTTGATAATGCACCTCACAGTTCAGATACGCAATGGCACTATTTTATTAACTTAATTTCATTCCACTTAAAACCAATTTCTGTTGCCTTTGACATCAGACTCAGAGTTTGTTCTCAACAACACATACCATTTCCATGTGTACAGTTAGCAATGTAGCCTTTCTTACTGCACCTTCCTTTGGAACGTCTGAAATTCATTGTTTGAAAGGAGTATGATGGCATTAGCAAAACCTATTTTCCTCCTTCAAGAGACATATAATACTACTACAATGGAAAATTACCAATATTGCACAGAAAAGAAAAAAAAAGACAATAAACCTTACTGGTGCAAAGTGTGAGATGGCCGGTCATTTTTCTCCAGTTGACTATAGCAGCTAGTTTTTGCTTCAGGAATGAAGGAGTACTTTTCCAGCATGGCTGATGCAGCAGTGGCAATAATCCCAAGGCCATCCCGCACCCGAGCTTCTAAGCTGTAGTCCCATTCATCATAAGATGCTGAAATGAGTCCTGAAGGAAATTCCTTGGGAGTAATTTCTGTGTTACCGCTAACGAGGCTTGGAACTATCCAAAAGAAATCATACCCAGTAAGGCCCAGTGAGCGAGCCTCATCTAGTATATAGACAGCTTCATCCTTGGAACAATAGAGCAGGATGACAGATGAATGAATTTTCTTCAGCTGGATTTGTGTCTTGGCATCCCCAAAGGCAGTATCAAGTATGATGATGTTCTGCATGTCCCAGCCCACAAAACTATTTTCCACTGTGGTCTTAATGACATTGATGAAGTCTCGATATCCGGGGAAGGTGGTGGTTACAAGAGAAAACACATGCCAGTCATAATCCTGCATGATCTTAAGCATGACGATGGCTTCCTGCTGGATAGAAGCCCCAAATTGGAAGAATGTTGACATCACATCCTAGAATACAAAATACAGTGAAAGATTACAACTTTTGGACGAACATAAAAAGATGTTCTAATTCTTCTAATTCTTCTAATTCTTAAGTCTACCACAGCTACCAAGCTTCTGTTGTGTTTAAAGAACTTCCTGTGCTCTATCATATTCTGATCGTTAGTAAGCAAGGCTGATTGTGAGTACCACAACTAATTAAAATATTTGCCAAAGAGTGACAAACAGGTATTTATGGAAGATATTTCCAATAGCTTTGTCACGTGAAGACCACTGAACTCGGGACTTACTGAGGAAGCAGAAGCTTCACTCAAGCTTAAACATCTCATCTTCAGCTTTAGTTTCATCAGACTTTGACCCAGTAAATTCATAGTAAGTCTTAATCACAGTGGAACTAGATTCCAATAGACACGCTGTACAGAAATGAAGCAGCTCTGTTACTTCTAAACCTAATATCTATGTGGTGCTTTATCTCCATGAGCTCACCCAACTTGGCTGAATTTGATAAAACTCCACAGAACTACATTTATTATCTCTATGTATTGAGTTCACTACTGTTCATGCTCCACTCGAATCACAAGACCTATTGATGCTCAATGAAGAACTAATGGGATGGCACTCCAAAGAAAACCAGCAAGCTGCCAGTATCCATATTAAAGGGCTGAAATGGAATTAAATTCAGACAATGACTCCTAGGAGTAGGACAAAACAAGTGAAATAATAAAAATGAAGCTTTTCCTTTCATAAACTCTTTGCAAGCAAAGTGGTTTACAAAAATAGTTTTGACAGAGCATTTTGGTAAAGTGCACACCCATATGGCATGAATCTTTTTCATATAATTGTGAATGTGAATGTTAGTGAAAAATCAAGTAACTAACAACAACCTGTCATCAGAATGATGAAAAAATTGTAATTGTATGGTGAAAACAATTCTGGAGTCAGAAAAAGTAAGAAAAAAATTAGGAGTAGTTGTGGAAGAGATTAAATAATTCTTTATTCCAAGTGATTTGATTTTCCTTGCCCAGCTTAGCTGGATTCAACCACAGCCATGTAAACAAATAAACAATAAAAAAGAAAGAAAAGACCAAATCACAGAATCACAGAATTGTTTCCTTCTCTTGCACATGAACGTACATTTCACAACCAAACAGCTCCCAGGATGCTTCACACAAGATACAAGTAATCTATCAAATACGTTTTGTTTAACATCATTTGTGAACATTGCATATCATGTAAAATTGCCATTAAAAGTCTGCACTTCAACACACCTATGCCCATGCGTAGACCAGACAGCAGTTCTCTTTAGTTCTCTTAATTCATTGATTAATTAGCTTTTTCATTAGCACAAACCACATCTATGACTGTCATAACTACAAGAATTGCACATGTCACTTCCCTAATTCCGACAAACTACGTGAATTCTTCTCTCAAAAGCACACCCTCAGCTGTTATTACAATGCCTTAACTTTCCTTGCTCTACCTTTTCCATGAGAGGAGCAGGACAGATTCACAGATGCTGTCACCGCAGAGGTTAGTCCTGTGGCTGCTAGGGAAGGAGCAGCAATCGTTGGTTAGTTAAAAAAAAACAAAACCACTTATCTAAAATACCATACTACTTTGCTACATGAAAACACAATGCTAAATCAGAACGAAATAGGGGTCAACGTAAGACAAAAATCAATTTTCCACTTGAGGGACTTTTCAAATTTATGTTTAACAATATTAGGACAAGAAGCAAGAAATAACATGGAATGCAATTTAAAAAGCAATCTACAGAATGATTATATTCAGTTATAAAGATTTTTATTACAATGAGACTACAGGTAGGACTTTAAAATATGTCAATTGCTTCATTCGCTGTTTGTATCCTTCAAAGAGATCCAGAAAAATAATGGTTGTTCTCTTATTTTATGCCACTGTAACTCAGATGTTCAATTTGATATTACTTTTAAGACACATAGTAAATATGCATATACAGAAGAAGCTGTTTCCTGTTTAATGAATTACTGTATCTATTTGGCACATTTATGGAGACTGAAAAAAGTGAAAACAGGTGACCAGTCATGAGTTTAAGCTGAATCATTTAGCATCACATCTAAAATACAGAGAAAAAAATTATTTTACCAGTGTCAAATGTAGGTGAAAAATGTATCTCACCATGTACTGCCATGGTACTATTCGTCCTGGACTGTTTGAAATGATGCAATGATCCCTATTTAATAAAAGGTGAATTGTGTTTAGCTTTCACATCCATGTGATCTGCCTTCCATATATAAACCCATACAAAATTCTCAGTAAATGCAAACAGTGAAGTGGGGGAGCTGAAAGAAAAGGCTTTCCTTCCAAGAAACCCTCCGCACTTTTTAACTCTTATGTTATTAAATTCCTGCCTCTGTTCATTAAGAGTATAAAACATGCAATTCCCAATACAAACATCACAGAGGCACCCAGGGAGAAAACTCCTCCATTATCACCATGGGAGCAATTTGGAGGGAAATTATACAAAACTCTGTACTTTCAGGAGATGCAGAGCAATATGTGACTGTGGAAGGAACTTAAAAATTAGTACAAAGAGAAGATCTCCTTCCTTTGGACCTTTCACTTCTCTCACACATAGCAAGACAGTCAGCAGAGCAGAGGATCTACAGACAAGGATGGATTTTATATTCTCCAAATCTGCCTTCACAGACCTGTAAAGATTATTCTACCATTAGTTACTGAGAAGAAGGTGGCCCTCTGACAGAGCTAAAAAAGGATGGCAAATTTCTTACCATGTCGCATAACTGTGCAAACGGAGAGCCACTAAACAATAAAGGTCAACAAAAAGAGCGAATGGAGGGCTTGCTTTGTATTTTAAAAGTTTGCCCTAACACTCAAGTTAGACAAGGACAGCAGCAAGCAATGAAGTACACGATAGCTTTCCCACGTCCCTTTTTATTATTTCAAGGAATAAATATCAGAAGTGTGATTGTGAAAGGTTAGCACCAGCTTAATCAAGCATGTTCTCTTCCATATCCCAAGGGACCCTGCAGGAATTTATTTTGTAGAGGTGTCTGTATTTTCAGATCATGGTTTCATCCTAAGAATTTTGCCAGCTAACAGTTATTTTTTTCTTTATTGTATCCATTTCATTTTATACTGCCTTTTTGACACATGGGGACCAGCTGTGAGATTCATCACTCACCATTAGTTTTAGCTGCATCAGAACAGCAAATAAACACATAGCAAGACATGGGAATTCAGGATTCTAAAGATCCTTGCAGAGTCCACTGATTTTCAATTCTTCACATTCTTCAAATAACACAACGTCACATCTAATGAAGTTAAAGTAACTCAACATGCCATCACACTGTAAACGTGTAAGTTAATTACAGAAGATGACTAGTTTTGCACAGAGATCAGGATCTGTTCTCTTGGCTGGAGCACACCATCTGGGCTCTCATTCACAGGCTGTGCAAACATTGGACACTGGAGGTTCTGCCTCAGCTCCCATTCCACCATGACAGGTAAAGGAAAAATGAAATGACATCAACAAGGTTAAGACTGTGCCTAATTAAAAAACAATGTGAACCAACAGGGATTTTCATGTCATTTGATAAAGGTTTACCCACAAGATATTAAGCACATAAATTATTTGGCAATACTAACATTTCATGTGTTTACATTATTACTGCTGTGGAACCAAAGTTACATGTTGCTGGAATGATCTGTAGAAATTTAGAAGAATCAGTGTTATGCAGTAATTCATCCTTAGGAAAAGCTTTCATTCCAGTTCTTTGATAGCTTACACACAAACCATTTCACTTCACTGTAAGGTGGCATCACAAAGTAATTTAGATGCGTACCTTATACATGCAGCAGATAGGAAAACTGGTTCAGAATGAGATGCTTAGAGTGCTTAAGGACAAGTAGGTGAAGCTTTGTACCTTACCTGGTACAAGTACTGCACAGTACTTGCACAGGAAAATTCTGCATAACGATTTGCTTAAACCTCATGCAACAATTAATTTCACAAAAAGGCTTTTCATTCCATTTCTACTATTAGGAACATTAAAACCTATACCATTCAAACTTACTCACCCTGTAAGCAAAGTCAAAAACTTCACCACGATTCCATTAGTTATAGCCAAGAATCCAGTCTTAAATCCAGAATCAGTAACAATTTGTCATTTTTTGGCAGCTGAGCCAAGCTGAATAGGCTGATTACTTCTTGTAGGTATTGCATAATTGTGCATAAAAGCCTTACATTATATAGAAATACATGCATAACTAAATATCAATACAAATGTCTTAAGACATCATCTCTTTATCGGAAAACATTTGGTCTCAATTGAATGCTAATATACTTTTCACTTGTTGTGGGATGAGATGCCAGAAAACCATTAACTAAGTCATTTCCATACATCTACACTTAACAAGTAAAAATGAAAGCAACAAACAACCTCCCCCACCACCCCCTTTCACCAAATGGTGAGTATGAAATATTAAGCAAGTAAAGCCAGTTTAACTTTTTACCATGTGCTTTTCCCCTACAAGCCAGGACCATAGCACTGGCCAACCCCAAACCAGCTCAGCCTCATTGGACTGAAGAGAGAAATCCAGAAGCGTGAGGCTAGCTGAGAGGACAAACAGACAGATGGGAAGGAAACCTTGTAAAAGAAAGGATAAAAGGAGTTCGAGGAGCCATTCAGAGCAGCTTCCCATGGCAACAGAGATTTGTAGGAGATATCATAGCAACGGAGGAAGATGAGGATAAGACGTGAGATTCAAGATTCTTCTTGATCTCTTCAATATCAAGACAGATGCATTTTGGTCACCCAGGTGGTTTGTGTGCTAAGCGAGAAGAGGTGTGAACTTGATTCACTTGCCTCTGAAAAGCAAAGTCACAAAATTCACCTACTTATCCAGAGCATGTGTGCTGCTTTTTAATTCACCTAGAAAGAAGTGCTTCAGAATACTCTGCGTGCTCCTCTGCTCTAATGTACAATCAGCAGATCTGAAGAGAGGGTACTTGAGGAAAATGCCATTTATGCTTATCCTCTTTGTATTTTCCTCTTCAGACTCCTTTGACCTCTTGGGCAAAGCAGCAGCTGCTTGTCTGTTATGCTAATAGGAATTACATCTTTCTCAGAGTGATCAGCCCATCAGGCTCACAGTGATTATCATTTTCCATTGTATACTTAATAGCAGCAGGTCAGAAGCAATTTCAGTTACATTTCTGAGATGAATGGTCTACATCAATATGTTCATACCAACCTAGCTTGAGCTGAGAGGGTGGATGACTATATCTTGGAATGAAACCTGCTGGTCAGAACATAGCCCAAAGTACCAACACAGGATGGTGTTTCACTGATATTCATTTCAGAGTCTTTCAATAATCATAGCTCAGATCACCAATGCGTAAAGAACACCAACCATATGAAAAGGATCACAGGGTGTTGAGGAAAGGTGTGGAATTCAGACTTGGAAGATCAGTTTTACAATAGCAATGTGCTAACCAGGTGAGGACGTGAGCATTTACAGTTGCACACTACGATGGAGGGTAAGTAAGGTAAGGTAACATATGCAGACAAGAAATTGTGCTGCGTATATTTCTTCCGACACCACCCACACTGTTCCACATCTTTGAGGTAAATCTACATTTTCTTTTTGGTGCTCTGCTTAAGGAGGCATCAATTTATTTAGCTGCAAGAATGTCACGCATCAAGATATTTGCCAAGCACTATTCCCAAGTGCAAATAATACACCGGGCAGAAAAGCTTCACCTACATATATTCAAATTACTCAGATTCTTATGCAGGCAGTAAAACTATTTTTTTTGTGTGTGAAATAATGGCATTTAAATTACCAGTCCTTAGTTAAATAGAAGCAAAATATCTTTACGCATGGTTCTGACTTACAATGATCATCCTGAAGAAAACAACTTAAAGAAAGATGTTCAAACTGCTAAGCTAAGGTCCCTGCAAGACACAGTAATCCTTTCTAGAAATGCTTCCATATTTGACTGTCATACTACATACAGATAATACTGTGCTGTTGTAGTAAATCCAGTATCTCATTTCCAGCTATTAAAAAAATAATAATAAAAATCAAGCTTCTGCACAATATTCAATACAATGTGAAGAGGATTGAAGCTCTCTTTCTTAACCCGCACAATACTGCTATACTTTGTAAAGAAAGCTGTTGTAACCTCATCCTGAATAGGAATAAGTGACAGAACATTATTCAGATTGATGTTTTTAATGCCAGTGATTTGTTATTAGTTGCATTTTACAACACTATGCATATAGCTCTTTCCTAAAAAGGCACACCACCACACAAAATGACTTCTATAGATAAATATTAAATGTATCAATATAAGTGACAGAGTTGCTTTAACACTAGTAGGAGCCACAAAAGGTTTTTAACAAGTCTTAGACAGACAGCAGCAGGTCTCTTCCAATATCCATAGTGCAACTCAATGATAAGTCCCCTCACAGCCAGCAGGAGTTATGGATGCCAAGCAGCCTGCGAAGGTGGGGATGCTCAAGCAGAACGGAGCATCCACACAAATAGGAGAGTTTGGTTGTGCCCTTTTAATCCACAGAACTGTATGAGCCCTGAAAGAAAGGTGTTCAGTACTCAGTTAACTGACATAGATTGCCTACCCATATGAAGCTCATATTCATTAACAGAACTGCACAAAGGTGTTTAAATGGCAATCTTCTTAGTTCCTTTGAGTAAAAGACTTACATGTATAATGGCTAACAAACAGAACTCCTGTCCTCACAAGTTAAGTGCCTTCAGTGCCACACATGAAAGATGAGTGCTCATTACATTTCAGGGGCCTTGTGTAACAAAGCTTGTTAAGAAAGTTGCAGCTGCAACTTAGATTTCTATATATAAGGCACAAGGGGCTGTGGTTTGCCCTACAAGTGTGTCTTGATTTGTCTTCATTTGTGCCCCCAGCATCACGTCCTAGAATTCAAGTGTTAAATTTACACAGTACGGGATCACTCGTGCTTTGCAGGTCCTTTAGAAATAATCTGTGGATCTTCAGCTATCCAAAATTCAGCCTGAAATACTGACACCGGAAAGTAGCATCCCAGCCTTCTCTGGCTGATATTTGCTATCCATAGCATGTGTAACCTTTCACCATCATTAAACGTCTTACTGAAATATAGATCTTATATTCTGAAGTATAGATCACTCTCAGACATGCAACCAAAAGGAAGAGAAAAAGCAGTGACACGACCCTTTGCAATATACTCCACCAAAGGAAAACTCCTCAAGTATGAGTGTAAGGTGGAGGAACAGAGCCAGACTTCACAGCACCACTCTCACCAGGCTATCCTGGCACTCCTCTCCATGAATCCTAATTCCCTCTTTAAAAGCAACGCAACCCAGAGTTCACCAGATGACGACATTTCAGGTTATGTTAATAGATATGTTGAATAATTAATCCGAAACAGATCTCCCTTTTGTGCAAGGACCTGTGGTCAAGAGGCTTTGCAGTACTCCGAAACAGACACTCCTCCTTCATGAAGGGACTGCAGGAGGGGAGGATCAGGGTGCAGGTTCCATACCCCACGGATTCTTAGCTGGGCACTCCACACATAACCATTTCCCCTACAAAGGGCATTTCTGATGGCGCTTGGCTATTCCTAACACCTATACCAGCACTGCTGTCAGGAGCTGACATGGGTCCAGAGAAAACACTCAGCACACTGAAGGCACCATTAGAAACAGACGAATAGTGCAGAACAAATTAACTCAATTAGTAGCAGCAGATATTTTCTCTCACTGTGTGTAGATCACGCACTACTAGTAAGTATTTGGACTTTCACTGGTTCTTGATTTAAAAAAAAAAAAACAAAAACAAAAAAAACCCCCCGACATTATGTATGAATTTATTTACTTTTTAACCAACAAAACACCTTCATTTCAAAATACAGCCTTGAAATCCCATCACTGAAGTCATATATTCATACCAAGAAAAGAATAAAAAAGCATAGGGCAGAAACAATATATTGTAATGGACAACCTGATGCCAAACACAATCAGTTAAGAAAAGGCATTTACCAAAATCTATTCTCTGAAAGTTAATCATCATTCCTATTAAGAAAATACTAAGAGTGGCGTTATTTCAGATTAAATCAGTAAGGGTCAGTAAAAGTTTAGCCCAGCAAATTAGAGCAGTAATTAACTGTTATTCTCAGCAATGCAGCTTAGCCAGCAATTATCTCTCTATCACTTCAAACTGTATTTGCACAATGACTGTTTCATAAAAAGGCACTTATACAAAAGCTGCAATTCAACAGCTATCCTTTTTCAAAGAAGTAATAATTTCCATAGTAATAAATAGTACAGCTTTAGAATAAATGAGTATATCTGATTTCCTTGTAAACCTTACTTTCCATAAGATTCATTTATCCCAAAGGATACGAAGAATAACTGAGTACAGCCCATGCTACAATGCGACATCTCATGAACACACCTTGAAGCCACCTGTACAGAAAGAGGTTCTGGTCTCCCCTTCCAAGTGGCTGTAAGTGTGGTCCAAAGGTTGTTTTGCTCCTACAGTTGGATGACAAGATGTCACTATACATACCCTTATACAGGGTGTGTCTGTAGTCACCTCATCTTAATCTATCAAATGATAACGTATGGTCTGGCTGTGGAATGAAAATCACATCCAAGTTTAAATCCCATTCATAGGACTTAGATCAACAAAAGCTTTCTCGATCCAAAAGAAACTGTAACTTCTACTCCAGTCTAATATGAAATTAAAACCTGTGAGATATAAAACGTACAGAACTATGCACAGCGAAAGACACCAAATGCTTTATTCCCATGCTTGGAGATGCAGAACACTTCCATTTGTTTTTTTGTCCAACCGATCTCATACAGAAGTTAAATCTATGATCATACAGTCCCTCCCTAGAAGCGAAACACTAACATTTTCTTGCTATGAAAATATCAAACCACTTGTGGTGATCAGGTAAAATATTCCATTATTTTCTTCCTCTGAAAAATTGCTTTTCTTATAGCTTCACATAAACCTCCAAGATAGAGCAGATTTTATGTGGAGTATTTATAAGCAAAATTCAACACAAAGCATAGAGTGAGGTATAAATAAAAATAGAATCATTAAAACAATATAGAAATGATTGGTGCTATGGCAGAAATAAGCACAGAGGGAAAAGCAGTCCCTACTCCTGAGAAAGGGCTGAAATTATTACTTGAAAATGAAGCAAGTACATCAAAATGAGAGCTCAGCTGAGCAATTATACATACACTGCTGCACTTGGAAATTAAATGGATGCATAAGAGAAATTCTCATTAACTCATTCATTTAAATTAATATACAATGAGCAAAAGAATTTAAGTAGACAGAATAATAAAATGATGTTTGCTCCAGCAAATAAGGAGGAAAAATACAAAAGGGATCTGATTGCCAGCTCTGCTACATGGGAGGACTTGTCCTCCTTTTTTGTCTCTCAGTTGCACTCAAATGCATCATTAAGCCCAGAATCAGGTGCCTATTCCTATTCCTGGATATGATGTCACTTTTCCAGCTATTTAAACATTTTTACACTTTCTCAATATCTTTACCATAGACCTCTTCACCCCATCAAGCAGCAGCTGAGCAGTGGTTTATTTGACAACAGGAGCAACTTTACTGCAAAGCTTAGGATCAATTCTTGCCCAGTAAGGAAAGATGGAGCCCATCACCCTTCCCAATCTCCAGGCAGGCTCAAGGTATTTGATGACTTAGAGGAAGAGGAGCAGATTAGTCAGAGAATGTGATTAATTTGGCTATATATTCATAAATGAGTTCCATCTATTCCCTCCACAACACAAATTAGAGAATTCAACCTCATTTATGTTTATCACCTGGTTTCCAGAGCTGTCTATACACAGTCATCAAAAGAATGTGTTAACCAATTTCCATGTACTTGAGTACTTTAAAAAATTGGATTAGAAGGAAAATCAGTATTTAACACAAATTTAACACAAAAGTCAGTAATTAACACATAAGCCATGACATTTAAATAAACACAGAGATGCATAGCAGTTGCCCCATTACCAATTTATAGCTAACTGTGGGATGCCTCATTTTAACAGTACGGGTTAAACCGTGACATTTTTACACACCATATTAGACTTTACATGGCTGTTTGAAGTGACTCTACCATCTTGTCAAAGTACACGATCCAGCCCTTGAATAGCAACACTGCTCTAACTGGATGTTTTGAAGACTTGTGATGAAGGTAAGCAGTGACAAAGCATTTTGAGTGAGTGTTGTTTGTTGTTGTTTCCCTTTGTTTCCCAGATCCCAGGTCAAGTTCTGAACTCTGCAGCTACTCCCTGTCCAGCTTGGGCCACAAAGCCTTTCAGACCCCAGCTACCCTTCCACTGTCCTGCTCCTTCCAAGTTTATTTGCAAAACGCAGCTCAGACTTGCTGAGGCTGCATAAAGTTAATGAAGGTGGACTGGCTGGGATTTTCTTCAGGCTATAATTCTTCCAGTGCTTTCATCCTGTCTCTCACGTCAGTAATACTCTATGTACAGAGAGAAATTTAACTAAGCTTTTATTGCACTTGGACATAAGTGGACTGATGAAATATTACAGAAATGAGTAGCAAATTTCATAGCACATCACACACATCAAGCAAACAAATCCACACATAAGACTGTGAGGAAATTCTTCTTTAGTGCGTATAGGAAAGTAAACACTTCCTCAATTTCCAGAAAAGGATTTCTAGGAGATTTGCAGAAGCTGGAACTCCTGGTCTGAACCCAAATCCCAAACAATTCCACACCTGATCAACATCCATGGCTGCAAACTTGCATTTTCAGCAATAAAAGAAAAGCAAACACCCATCTTTGTATCTGCATAGTAAATTTTGCACAATACCTTTATCTGGTTGACAGCTAGGGCTGGAAAGCATTTAATTCTGCTAAAGGAAGCAAATAACTCTCTTCTTTCTGACCAAAAAAAATTAAAAAAAAAAAAAAAAAGACACAAATAGCTTCTATAAAACATTTTAAACAAAAGGAGTCTGTTTCCACATCTGTGAGAGACCCCACTGAAATCTCCTGCCATGATGTTTCTTGTGCGAGGAACCTTGATGGCTTGTGGAAGGCATTTCTTTCTGTTGTTAAAAGGCTATAACAGAAATCACTTTTGGTCTTTTTACAAATAATGAAAAGAAAATTAAATACACGGTCTTTTAAATGAGTTGTTTTAATTACAAGTGCTTCCACTTGTATTTAAGCATAGCTCCCAAGTGACCCATAGCGCATGGATCCATCTCTTGTTTGAGACAAGCAAAAACATCATTGCCAGAAAGAGAAATCTGCCTGTGGGTGTTGCACCCCCACGTGCACTGAGCCATAATGATGATTCTTGGAGTGCTCAATGCTAATTTTCAGGCCTTCCATGAGCACAGCATTACAGGATTTGAATGCTTCCTAAACACAGAGGAGTTTATCCCAACATGCCTGTAATTATCTTGTTGAAGGAAAGCAGAGTAATCACAGCTTCAAAAAATGATTCATGGGAAAATGGTGTACAAACCTTCCCTATTTATGTTGTCTCTTTGAGAGCCTTTTCAAGCTTTTGTTAATGCACTTTTAAAACAACTTCTTAGCACAGTGAAGCCTTGCTGTAAGTTCACTGCAATGCGTGTTGTTGGGGGGAAGCTCACTGCAACGGGAATATCAAGCTTGGCTCATCTACCCTAAAGTGCTTCACACAGCAGCTCCCACAGCCACTTTTGCCACACCCAATAACGGCATTTGAGTTACCTGCTTTTTTGCACATTAAGATAAAGGGTCTGACTGGAAACGCTAATTTTTCATCAAACTGGAAGCCTTCATTTCCTCTCTAGTAAAGAAATACTGCCTATATTGCAGTGATTATAGAGTGGTTCAACCTAACAGTCGATGTCTGTTGCAGATAGATAGAAGACTCTCTCAGCTCAGAAATGATTGCCCTGGGCTGTACAGACCAGCTTGCTCCCAGACCTGCCAGGTTAATGGATCAAGAAAAGAAACAAGTTCTCAATCAAAGATGAAACAGTCCTGTATCGTTCTCATCTTTCTCCTCACAAAGCAGATGATGACACCCAGAACTGACTCATTTCATTTAAAATACAAATTAAAGCAGAAAAGAAATTTAGGTCCTCTCTTCTCTTTTTTGTTTACCATCAATTAATTTTCAATTAATAAAAAGAAACATTGGCAAATCTAAATCATATACTGAAAAACTCTATGCTCTGCTTTCGTAGGAGCTAAATAGAAGCTTGCCAGGTTTCAACTTAGGTCCTCCTTACACTAAGGAAGGAGTTTGCAGTAAAAAATATTTGTACTGTGGTCGACTACTAAGAGATTTTAAATAAAAATAATAAAGCATTATTTATTATAGACTTACTGTTTTTAATAGAATCAATTAGAATGACTTATCATCTTTGCTATAAACTGAATGTTATCTTTCTCATTACTGTATCATCATTTAGAAGCAAGGTCCAAGATGACACATCAAGCCCAAAGAAATATGTACTCAACATAGAAGAGGTCCTCAGACCTGCAGGGGGGATGGAAGGAACCCCTTACTAAGGAAAGCTTGCAACTCTGCCCTCTTGCCAGCATCCTGCTCCTTGGTCATTGCCCTCATTAACTTCCTGCAGCTTCCCATTAGAAGGGACAACATCTAAGTAGAAAAAAATGTAAATTTTCAAGATTTGCCAATTTTTTTTTTTTTTTTTAAATTTTCCATGTATTTGTTCACAGTTATGCAAATAAATAAGCAAATGTTGCCACTTAGCAAAGTGCATTCACCAAAATCCACATAACCAAGAGAATGTGCCTGTCTCTTCAATACTATGAACAGCAAAGCAGTCTCTCCATTTAACATATGAGATTCAGTGTACCAGGAAATAAGGTGGAAACATGCACACAATGATTAGATTGCATCAAGCATTCATTATGAGCAGATGCTTTGTTGCATATTTGTTCAACAAATCTATTTGAAATCCAATTGCAAAGCTACTAGTTTGACAAGTTGTCGCATATGGAATACAGTTATTGCATAATAGTCTCTCAAGGTCCCAATCAAGGCATGCAAACATGGAATTTCCTAATATTCCATCAGCAGAAATTTCCTATAGCAAAAATAAGTTCTGTGTTTACAGACATAATCCTTTCCTATGTACAAACATTCTTTGTGAAGAAAATTCTGATGACAGAGGACAGAATTTTACATCAGGCAATAGTTTCCTTCTGTAACTCTACAACTTAAGGAATAGTGCCTCTGCAGACACTTTTTATGGCTGCATAAATTAATTTGGCAAGGTCTGTAAAATGGTCTAAAAATCGATGTCAGAACTTCAGAAGACACCATCATGTTTATCTGTGCTTTTGCAAAACATGACACGAATGCTGAACAGTGCAAGAATTTAATGTGATATTAGTTTAACCTATCACTGTTCCAATCAATCAATAGCATCGGAATAATTTACTCTCCTGTGACTGTATGCTGAATTTAGCAGTTTGTCCAGACACAGAGCCAGATGAGACCAAAGATTTAATTTCATTAGGAGTCCACTTTGCTGTGCACCTCTAATAAGAAATCTGACTTTTCTGTGGACAAATGCAGCCATTAAAACAGCTCTGTAGTTTTAGAGCCAAATTGCACATCAGAATCAGGTTAATAATAAATCAATCATACGCACTTCTTGCCTCAACAAACACCATTCAAAATAACAAATACAAAAGAAAAAAATGTATATATTTAAAGCATTATTGTTAAAAAGTTAAGGAAAATGTCACACTGGCACCTGAATGAACCCTACTATCCAACCTATTTTAAGTTGCCATCGGCATGAAGCATCACGAGGATCAGCTGCAGTTTGGATCAGGCCAAATGAAGGAATTTCTATGCCACCACTTTCAGAGTGGAAAGCTTCCCTCTAAAATAAGATGTTGACTGTCACTTGGCATAGCAGGGAGACAAAACTGTCAAAGCCTCCTATGCTCATCTTTTCCCTTTGTTACTTCAAAATCCATGCTTTGCACTGTTAAGGCTTTAAATTCTCTCTCTTGTAGGAAAAAGTGTGTCTTACAAGAATAAAACATTATTCAGTTTAATTCACTCTTCAGGAGAACAGCTCCTCTGAAAATGCTAAGTGCTGTTCCCAAGGTGTCATGCACTGCATGTAAAACATTCTAAGGGTTCAATGCTCAAATTCTTGAAGATGTTAAGCTAGGTGCCCAGTTTCATTAAGGTCAAAGGGTGATGGGTGCCTGAATTTCCCTAGGACCCTGGCCTAAGAACATTCTTAATGCATACAGCATTTTCAGAAAGTGCTCTGTGTTTAATCACCATCATTATTCTTCTGAGAGAAATTTTACACTTTTCGAATGATCGACATGTAATTCTAACAGAGCCAACAAAATACAGTAAGTGGAAGGTCTTGTATATCCTATGGATGGCATTTCAGCATCCAGGGAATTAGACACATAAAGGCTACAGGTTTGAGTCAGACCCTGCAGCTAGCTGCTTCTACTGGGAAGAGAGCATCTCTGAAAGCTGCCAAATGGCAGCAGCAGAGCCTTACAGTCCTTACAAACTTCAGAGGAGCAACTGGAATAAGCAAAAACACTGTTTTTAGGCTTTGCTTTGCAAAGCTGCCTCTGTTCTTTGCCCTCAGCGTAGCTGTAAGTGTGAGCTGACCCCTCTATTGCCATTTGTCTTGTACCAGCCACACATTTGATGCTCGACACAACTAATTGCAGGTGGCTTTGTACTGCCCTAGGGAGCTTTCCAGATAGTTTTAAATACAAAGTGTGGCTAGAGAAGGAAGTATACGATTCAGAACCACAAAAACCATAAGCTGACACAATTAATCTCTAAGTATAGGAAGCCAACGGCATTCCTGTGCTTTGCCTGTACCTTCAAAGGTCACAAAACTGGGGTGGCCTGAATTCATCATCACCAAACTGAAAGGTGCCTTTAGACAATTAGTAGTTACCATCTACCTTTCAAAAAGTAATCATTGAAAACGTATATAGAAGTAATCTCAAATACATACAACAGACACTTGGAATTGCTGCCACAAACACAGAATCACAAACAGCTTCCATAATACAGCTGCGTGGCCTTCTCAGCCACCACTGTTGCAAAGCTGTACCTTGAGCACATGTTGAGGTCTCTCTCAGCCCAGCTCATCGATGAGTCCTTAAAACCTATATTTATAGCCCCGTCCTCCTTCTCCCACCATCTGCTCTAAGCCCTGGGGAAGTCCTGGAATAAACCTAAGAAACATTTCTTTTGCAAGCTCAAAACTGCTAACTCAGGAACTACAACATCTTATTGCAGAGGTTTCTACGCTTCCTGCCAGTTATATTTGAATTATGCATAGATGTATTCCTCATCCTCAGCAAATTCCATGGCTGCTGCTGCTGCCCTTAAAGCCACACCATTGCTCTCACTAAAGGGACAAATTCCAATACAGTGCAATGCATAATTTGTTCACTGATGCAATAAAACAGATTTGGAATTAATGAAACCATTGTCTTTGCAATGATAAGAAAAAGGAAAATGAGTGACAAAATATTACAGAAGGAGTTCTTATTAATAATTATTTCATTTAACTTTCCTCACAAGAAAGTAAAAAGTTTTTCCTGTTCAAAGAAAAATGCTTAAAATATCAATTGAAAGCTTAATTTCAAGAGGGAAAAGCCATAGTGTTCTTTGGGGACAAAGTAATTCAAATGCCTCACCTGGAAAGATGGAAGTAAAGAGCAGGAAGTCCATTTTAATACAAACTCTTATTTTCAGTGAAAAGAAGAAACATGAAAAGAACTTCAGTTTATTGTGGAACAGTCTCTGTCTATACAGTGCCATGTTGGTTTACATGCTGCAACCACAGCAATCTAGAAGTTGGAGAGAATTAAGTGCTGAAATTGCAAAAGTGTGATGAAATATGAACTGCTCTGTGTGCCACCTTGTGAAAATACAAATTATCTAGATTAATGTAAGCATATAACCTCAGAACCTGCTAAAAGTCAGCACTAATGAGAGTTAACAAGCAGATGGGGATGAGGTGACAGTGATGACTCTTTGTTCAGGTAATGCTATTCCACTCCTATGTCAGACTGCTCTTAGACATGTATCATCTCCTGCTTAGGGCAGGAGTCCTTAAGTGGCAGGTTCAAAGTCATTTACCTTTCAACCATATGCTACTTTATAATGGTGCTGAGTGGGAGTGAGGAAATATGCCTTTGCTGCAGTGTTAGAAAATGCATTATTTTTGTGTGTCACTGTTTCACAAATCGCTTAACAAAAAGAACCAGAAAGTGCAGGAAGCAGGACATCCAGATGATGTTCTGTTTGATATCACTTTCATCACTAAGACCCTGGGGAACTGGAATGAGATAATAAAAGCTTTAAGTTGCTTGTACTACTTCCATGTGAGTTGTTTTTGCCTGTGAAAGCTGTTCTATTAAGGCCTACTTTGTGGTCCAGACTATTTAATCAATACTGTGAATTTTCTGTATCTTCCAAGAAGTCTTTCCACATACTCAGAAATTTATGTATCCAGTGACCTGATTCCATTAGACTTATCAGAAGTTTCACAAAAGCAATCTTATATGCTCAGCATCCATCACCCTAACAGTGGAACAGGTTGCCCAGTTAAGTTGTGGATGCTTGCTCCCTGGAAGCATTCAAGGCCAGGTGAACACAAGCAACCTGGTCTAGTGGGAGGCATCCCTCTCTACAGCAGAGGGGTTGGAATTAGATGATCTTAAAGGCCCATTCCAACCAGAACTGCTCTGTGAGTTCCGAAGGTTCTTTCAAACCTGAAATCTCAATAGTAGACTAATGAAGACTCTTGTGATTCACAGAACATAGTCAGGAATACAGAGGCCTGTATTGAAATATCCTGTGCCACTGCTTCAGAATTTTGAATTATATTAGCATCAGCACACGTGTATATCAATACAAAATGGTGCATCATCCATAAGTCCTGCTACTCAAGCTAGTTTGTCAACTTAAATTCATGGAAGCCTTTTTCAGGCAAAATCTCTGCAGAAAGTACCTGTCATTGGGGTGACACACCAGCTGCCAAAACCCTGAGAGGGCAGTGGTCCTGTCCCATTTCACAAGGGTACAGGCAGTCATCTGTCCTGTCAACACAGACTAAAGTCAAAGATGATTAGTCCATGCAGAATAGAGCTATAATCTCTAGCTGAAGGACACTAGGTTTCCTCATTAAGTTTTCATAGCTAAGTGACCAATGGCTTCTGGAGCTCTTTGTTGTTCCAGCCTTGGTTTCACTTAGTTTCAAGGTGTATTACTTTAAAGGCCTAACAATATTGAGGGTTGCTGAACTTCACAAGATAGGAATGCAAAGCAGAGGACATCTCCTTATCAGGATGCTACTGAGCTCACAGTATTTCCCTCATCCAGAGGTGACAGAAATGGCTTAACCCTCTACAAAAATTCAATGAAAGCAAATATTCAACTGCATCTGAGATGGGTTCCACAAGATAAAGCAAAAAATACTTCTTAGCTGAGAACACAAAGTGGAGCAAAATACTAGCCTGAGATCTGCAAAGATGCTGATAATATGCTCTATCTGTAGAAAACAATCCTTTTCAAAAAACACCTATTTTTTGAAACTTTTCCTACAAACTCAGAGGCACAAAAATACAGACACAGATCAAGGCAGACAAAAACCTGATGCACTTGCAAAGCTTTCCTGCAGGACTGTACCCACATGAGTTGCACATGAGTGAGCAAGGTTTCAGTGACAGATCCCTGCACTCAGCCTCATCCCTTCCAGCTCAGCACGTTGAGCTGTTTTGGTCCAGTGAACCTGGGCAACACAGCAGTTGGCCAAAGGCTGTTCCTTGGATGGCTGTGAATTGAAAATAAGCATCTGAAAACAGAAATCTGCAGCTGCTGCTTTTACACTCCTTTCAGGCAGTACTGAGAGTTGTGGCAGACACAAAGAAGCAAGTATTGCTCCTGAGGAACTGTAAAGGTTTTCTGGGCACCAAAGTTTGTAGTAAAAAGCTGCAGAACAGTGGTATTCTCTGCATTAAGGAGAGTTACTGGTAGAGAAAAAAGTGGTATGAAAGCACTATTTTAAAATCAATTAAAATGTGGACTGGATCAAGCACGCAGTAGATTTGACTTGTAACAGTGTCTTTGCCTAAGATTGTTGCATCCTACCTGGCATGGTTAGGACAAAATTATTGGTAGCCAAAAAACATCATTTTTAATTGACCCAAAAAGCAAGCTGTCAGGGTATTTTCAATCTGCCAAACAAGTTTTAGGTGTGTGGGAGGACACCTTAGGACTTACAAAGAAAATATCTATTATAGTGGAAAATCAAGGGAAAGTAATCAAACAGAGGAGAAAGTCAGGAAAAGCCTCTAGCATATTCTGATAAATTAAGGGCTATATTCCCAAGAGCATTTCATGGTGCGTATGATCAACTCTCAGATTATCTACACATTTAAAAACTTCCATGACTGAGCCATACCCCATTCAAAGTTACTTAAACCAAGAACCTTCAACAATTATTTTCTCTGCCTTCACCTATGAACCTCTGAGTGCTTATGAAGAGGCTGAATTCCATTCTAGTTCAGGAAGATCTAAAATTAAACCAGTTCCTGCATAGACATTGTTTAGGAACTGGCATTACCCTTTGATGTCAGTGGGGTTTGGTAGCATTACAGAGATTTCAAGCATCTTTTTTTGTGAGCGTGAAATGTTCCAACACATTTTCTCAGAATGATGGGGGTCATCCTTGCTGTTCACTTAGCCTTTTCTTATTAAAAGGACTGAATGAATTCATCGACAATTGTATCCTCATCCTTTGTTCCAATATTTCTACCAGGAGGTAAAGGTAAAGGTTTTACATGCTACTCAAAGATAAGAAATTGTGCTTTCATTTTCATCATGAACCAAGTTTATACCACATCCAGGGAAAACCTATATGGACACACTTGAAGTTCATTCACATTCTGGAATGAGGCCAAACATTATAGTCTTCACAAGGTTGCTTTAAAACCTAGATCAGTTCCTTGATCTGATTCGCGGCTCAGCCATACAAACATTGTGCTGACACAACAGATGTCTGGGGGAAGGTGAGGAAACAGGCATGCTTTATGTCATATTGCTATCAAATACAACCCACTGTGAAGCCATAGCCCCCTGAGTACAGACAGTATACAAATACATCCAAGATGAGGTCATCTGAAAAGAAAAATTTACAACACCCTACAGACACAAAGAAGTAAATCACAAGTTCACTAATATCTCGTATTTTCTGTATTCTTCATTGTTCAACACTAGTAGCCTGATAACAGTGAGAAAATGATTCCAAATATTCACTTAAATGAAAAAAAAAAAGCTACACATCAGACACACACAAGAAGGTGGCATCTAAGTGCTGTATTATCATTACAACAAAAAGAAAAAGCACTGCTCTAGGCACAATACCAAAGAACTGTCAACACTGCACGTCAGAAGTGATATAATTACTAATCTATTACCTAACTCTGATACTAAGCAGGGTTACTTCCAGTCTCAGATTGGACCAAAGAATGTGCTATTTTTGTAAAAGGCAGGTCTAGCTGAAGCCCAGAAAAGGCCACTGCTACCTAGCAGGCTTTCTCTGGCACAGATAGTCCTGCCTTGAATTTATTCCTACTGGGACTACAGCACACACTCTGGAACGAGACCAACCTAGATTTCTACATTTTTAGCCAAAGAATAACCAACTCAGTTCATCCACAAGGTTAGTAAAATCTGCCATTAATTAGTCACTTCTCAGAGTTAAAATCTGTTGTGAATTTAACTTCCTTTCCTTCAAAACTGTTGTTACTCAGCTGAAAAGAAAGTTTTGTTGTCCATTTAATTACTTACTGGTTCATTTTATCTTGGCAAAGAAATTCATAGCTTTGAATTCTTGTTCAAGCAGTGTCTCATGGTTCTTGCGTGAGAAAAAGAAGTACATTTTATCCCTACAGATTTCCTTACAATCACCAGAACTGGACAGTTAATTTCTGTAGCAGTTCAGTTTTTCTTGGGCCAAAACAGCTTCAACAGTCCTACTCTGAACTTCTCCACTAGTATTTAGTTCCAGGCCTGCTAGAAGTACCTCCACTAAACACAGTTTTCCATTTGAATTTCTATGTTTAGGGCAGGTCTGTAGGATCTCAATGTCGTTAACCAACTGAACGCATGACTTTCGGACACGGGAACTTTTTTCAAAAGCTCACCAAGCTTAATCAAATTAAAGGTCTTGTAGAAAAATATTTACTCACTTTTCAGAGTTTTTAATCTCATTGCAAATTGAAATTAGCTTATTTTTCATTTCAATTGACGCTAACTGCATTACTCCTGATTTTCTATTAATCAAGTCATACGCCAGCTGTTAAACTATTTTACCTGACATGGGGAGGAGACAAGAAATCCCCAGGCCTTTGTTTGCTCTCTTTGATATCTCAATGTTCCATATCTTATTTAAAAACAATTATAGCAACGTCAACAAAATCCCTCAGCTTCAACACTACAGAAAACTCCTTGCCCAGTTCTTCAGTGTCATCTACGTGAAACTATTTGTTTTTTTAATGTCTTTTCGGTATGTGCCACATAGCTTATGAATTGTTGCTGAAAGGTTTTTCACTGTCATTAAATGAAAGAGTTTACCTGATTACTTTTCAATATTTGAGCAAAAATATCTTCTGCCAATTCTCATCAAGTCTTTGTGTCCCAGGATTCACGTAGAGTGCCCCTAAAGTACTACAGTCCTACTGATAAACTCATTATTTTTATTATACTGAAGCTGCTTTATAAAGGAGATTCAATTATACCAGTGTTCTGAGCAATCACTCAAAATGTATGGCTAAGTACAACATATAATCAGCTCAAGTACAAATGTCTGTGGATAAAAGCTATAGAAAAGCATTTATCTTTTTGCTGTCAACATGCTAAAGGGTGCCAGAGCACCTCAGGAAATGGTTTAGCTGTGCGTTCCTTCTCTGGGTTGTCTCAGCATCAAAACACTTTGCTTATGTAATCCATTCCCTCAAAGCTGTATGTATTTATTAACAAATATATCATTAATCAACTACTGCTTAAAGCTGCTCCTCACTGATATATCCAGGCTGCTGACTAGAAGAGAGAGAAAACATTCCAGAAAGGAACAAAGAAACAAAACCCACTTATCCAGTCCACCTACAGTGGGGAGTGAAATTAAAAATAATAATAATCCAAAGCTTATCAGCTCAAGCAGAAGATTCAATACAGATGATGTGATCTTTAATCTAAACTGTAAAGTGTTATACATTTAATTTCACTTCTGGAATGCTTAAAGGCCCTAACTGAGATGAAATATAGATTCATCTCTGAGCAGCAAGGCTCACCAAGAGATCAGATACTAATGGCAAAGGGAAAAGATATGAGTCTGTAAATGGAAGATCTAATGAAAGAGGAGCTGGAAAGTTTTGGATATAGTTTTATTCATCTGATGCATCTCTTTGTGATACGGCATTGCTGTAGGCAGACGTGCCCAAAGAATAATTGAGTTTGTGGTAAATAAGGGATGCAGAAAGCATCTTGTACAGAGAATAGGAAGCTTTCTTCCAATCCAGTAAATACTTGATGGGAAAAAAAAAATCCTAATTGGGATGAAGCCTAGAAATCAGTGCTTCCAAACAGAACTGTTGCACTTTCATAATTTTCACACATGCCATTTTCTTACATTTTCATGGAAATCAACTCATAAGAGCTATTTAAACTGAAAAACAGATAGTATACAGAGAATCCATGAATGATCTGTCCAGATATGCCTGACATTTCCATAATTGCCTCAGGAAATCTGTACAAACAAAGCGCTGTCGTTATCAGTGCTCACAGCATCTCCACACCAGCTGCGCAGAGCAGCCACTTTGCCATTTTCTGTGCAGCTATTGAAGGATGAAGGTGGGACAGAACTGCCATCACCTTCCTTCTTTACCTGGTTTATCATATTCTCTACCTACGCCTGCCAAAGTTCCTCAGCAGCTGCTGCTTTACAGAGATGCTTTAAAGGAGATATTCTCCTCAAACCCAGAGCACAAAGTCACCAACCTCTTCGGAAAACGTCTTGGATCTCCAATTCATGTTTTCCTTTCTACTATCTTTTCAGCATCTTTGCCCATTAATCAAATCCTTGTAGTACTGTATATGAAGTGTTAAATCTTGTCTGATTTCAGGTATTGCAAGGGTGGTTTCATCCATCCTGAACAGCAAACACTCCTTGTTCTTGTACCATGGTGTACCAGGGATATGAACTCATTGCTGTGGTGTTTGGGTTTTCCATTCTAATTAAGAAGATAGGTTAAAGCCCCTTACTTTGAGTCATTTTGGGTTGCATACCACAGTCATATACAAGAACCTATAAGCCAAAGTCTGCTAATTACACATTAATTAACTAATTAATTAATTAATTAACACATTAACTAATTACACATTACATTGCAATCAGAATTCTTTTTACTCTTCCCTGCTTCAGCACCTCACAGAATTAAATGGATAAAGAGAAACAGGACAAAGCAATGGCATCCCAGCTTACCCTCAGTGCAGACAGGGCGCAGGACAGCAGCAGGACCACACTTGTCAGAGCAGGCCATTAAGGCAGATCTTCTTCCTTGCCACTCAGCATCTTCTGTCAGTAAATGTTGTTCACTTCATTTAAATTTGATAAGAATATTTCTGGGCATTCACTATCTTTATTTATTTCTTGTCTCTCCCTACCAGCAAATGCCAGCTTATTCATACGGGGACCTTGATGAAATCTGCACAACACCTGTCATGCTGGAGTCTTCCCCAACTTCGGCTGAGCAAGAGCCCGATGTGACTTGATATTAAACAAATCTCACTTTCTACACTGCTGCTAAAAACTGCCGTGCTGCCTAGAAAATTGCCTAGCCAAGTATAAAGGCTGCTCACAGAGCTGTGGCTCCTCAAAGAACCACATTTATATGCTCAAGTGCTTAGTTCAAAACAAAGAGTGGCACCACAATGGCTGATAATTATGGCCACTTCTCCTTCAAGACTCCTGCAAATTTAGTTTTCAATCACCAGCAACAATTACAGTCAATTATAATATTAAACTGCCAAATATTAAGGTGCACTCTTCTAATAGTTTTAGTGTTTTATTTCTTAAGGGGAAAAATATGCTAAGATCTTGGGTTAGTTGTCGCCACAAGTGTGGCCAAGAGACACATTGATTCTCATTTCCACCAGGAAGCTCTTTGACAGGCCTGTCTGCTCTAAGGGACACATCAATCCAAACAAGATTAACTGAGGATGTATGGACCAGATTACTTTGTTCTCCTGCACTATTCCTGTGTATTTAATAAAGCTTTTCCAGAAGAAAGGCACCCTAGGACCAATGTATTTTCATTAAAAATTCATGCGCTCTATTAATCTATCAAATAAGTATTTTTATTGGATCTCACATAGCTCCCTCCAGGCAAGGACATTTTAGAGCTAATTAAATAGAAACCACTGCAATCACCGCAGTCAGTGCTCAGCTGAGGATGCTGCTTCCATGTTCTCCTACTGAGCCTCTCCCATTAACTTGCCAACAAACGTTCTCAAACTACATGTAAATACACAAACTGATATGAATTAACAAACCAGCGGTATCTGCTTGGTTTTTATACATCTACCCATAAAAAAATATTAATTTCAGTGACCAGAAACAGTTTTCCAATACTTAAACCACATAAAAATGTTATTCCAGGGCTTATGATTCACATGCAGTTTCTGCTCCAATGTGCAGTTTATTCTGAGCAGACCTCCAACATCATTTCAAGAGGCTCATAAGGCAGCACTGAGGATCACTTCGCAGGAAGATGAAAGAATGGATGAACTACTGAAGCTGCCTCATTACTAATATCTCTATAACAATTTAAAAAACACTTGTTGCATATTAAAGATCTGGAATAGCTTTTGGCCATTACACACAGATAATATCACAACAGATAATTATTATTTCACAGATGAGGACTTGTGAGCTTCAGGTATTTAATAGGCTGGAATCAAAGTTCATTTCTTCAGTTGGGGAACCTCAATGCATCGGCCTTATTTCAGGCTCAATGCTTGCAAAGTATGACATACACATTATTTTCCTAGATTCATTCCTTAAAAATAGCCACAAACGGCATGAACAGACAATTCATTAACTACAATCTTTTGTGACTGAAGATTTATATACCTGGTTCATCCTATGAAGTAATACATATACCAATGATAACACTATATATACTGTACTGGTGATCTCTACATCACTGGCAGTGAGCATTCCAAAGCAATAAAGGAACTACATATTAAAATCCAACCAAGCTGCCGGCACCTGCAGTGGAATCTCACTGGCACAACTAGACTAGGCAGTATCTAGCAAACAAAACACTAAAATGCAAAACAGGATGAAATTACACAGCACATCTCTCAAGCAGACAGACAGCGATGTATCTGGCAGGGAGATGAGGTAAATGCACATAAGGGCAGAGGATGAGCCCATGTGTGCAGTGTCAGCAGGACTGGGAGCACCCACTGCGTCAATGGGGACGTGGGCAGTTGGCAGGGCTCAGCTCTGAGCTCCAGGCTCACTGGCTCCTGCTGCAGGATGCCTTACAACAGAGAATTCAACTGATTCACCTTTCCCAAAATCTGTAAAGATAAACTGTTTGAGAGATGATGTGGAAAGCATTCAGATCTATCTTTCAAGTAGGTTGTAACAGCTTACCAAATCACTAGGAGCCCAGCTTGCATTATGAGGATAAGCAGACAACTACATAAGACCCAGATGGGAAATTTCTGCATTTATAGTGACCGTTTTCACCTGGAACTTCCAAGTTTGCAGAACCCTTCTTTTCTGAAAATGACCCTATGACAGAATAGCACTTTCTCATGGTGCAGAGATTTCTGAGACATTTTTATAAGATGAGAGATAGAGCTAATGCCACTCTAAGGAGATTTTCAGTGTTGCTTTAACTGGGCTCACTTAATTTACAAATAATAGAGCATTTTGTTTGTGGGTCCACAGGGGCTTTACAAGCAGAGCTATCCAAGGAGAAACTTTCCCCACATGAGATTGATCCTCATCCAATCAGTGGGGATCTCATGGCAGACCTGCTTCCAGAAACTCCTAGCGCTTGCAGAAAAAGTCCCAACTCCTTTGCGCTTCTTATAGGTGGGACAAAAGTGCTAAACAGCTTACCAAGCAGCATCAGGCTAATTAACATCATATCAGCTTTAATTGGAAGTGATTCAGCGGTCTCAGCCTTGCAGTAAAAGTCTTTTCAGGACTCACTGATGTGAAAGGCTAATACTGACATCAAGAAGTGTGCAGTTATCAAGCTCTCAGATCCCAAAAGGAAGATGTACAGTAATTGTTCAGCGGAGAGCAGTCTGCAGCACCAGCACGAGATAAGCCAGGCACTGTGCTGCACTATCCTCCATGTTATGTTATTCAGATGTGCTGCTAGCAAGCACACAGCACTACATGCACTGCCTAAAGAGATCTTCCTTGCTGGGGGGTTTTCATAACAGGTAACGCTCTGAGCCTCAGCTCTCAGTGCATGGAGGCTCACTGTTCTTTCCAAGGCATTTCACACAGTCTAAGACCCTCACACATCAAATCACCTGTCCAGGTCTCACAGAGAAATACCCAGCAAAATCCCAATGGTTTAAATGATGATTAATGCTTGTATTCTTCAACTCACGCAAACTCTGACCTACTTCCCTCTGAGTAGTAAGAACCTGATCCATTTGACAAACTAATTGCACTTACATAGTGACAAGCACCTTCACCTAGAGCGTGGACACCAAAGATGCAGACAAAACAGGCAAAGAATGAGACACTTTTACAACCAAGTGAACTTCAGCAGCCTCTTACTGCGCATCTCTTACTTATTACTGATGTACGGCTAAATAGAAAGGAGAAGGAAAACTAACAGTCTAAAATACCCGCTATTATCACTGTATTGTGTCACATTAAATCATCCTTTCATTGATGGAAGACAAAATTTTTAGAGAATTTGTTCCAAAGACCGAGACCTCCATGTAAAACTACACAGAATCCAGTTTACTGTGCTGTGGCATAAACACAGTAATATCTACCTTCCTAAATTAGTGGTTTAAACAGATGTGTAAATGCTCCAGTTGTTTTCCAGGGGGTGAAAACTAGCAGTGCTCAGGAAAAATTGCTCAGCAGGATGTAAAACAACAACATAAACCCAAAACAGATTCTAAACCCAAAAGTCAGCGTGCTGAGGCATGTATTTGAATACAAAGGTATCCCACACGACTTTTATCCCACTAAAGGAATGCTTAATACATAAATATTGCTCCAGATGAGAAGGTCCAGAAGCACTAAACGGATCCTGAGCTATGTGTAAGGTGTTCCCTTGGTTTTAGCAATTACTTTTACAAAAGGCTAGCTTAGACAGAAAGAGTATAGCACCACAAAAATGAGCTCCAAGGACACATTTCACATTTAAGTATAGTCTATTACCAAGATATAACATTTTCATGCATCATTTTCTATTGAAGGAAGCTGTGTACTCTGGGAAATGGTAGGATCTAGCTCTTTGTGGCATACAAGTCCTCCTCTGTGCTGTGACAGAAGAGCAACATGACTGACAGATACTTTCTCTTATACCTTTCTTTTTTTTTCCCTAACAAGTGTAAAAAATTACATGATTTTATTGCTTGTTTTAGAGACAGAAACAGATGGACAAAACCTTTGCTCCTCTCATGTTCATATGCCTTGTGACAGTCAGGCTCCCATGAGGTATCACTGTCTTTGCAGCCACAATAAGCAGGGAGTGACACACAGACACAGCCCTGGCTTCTTTCCCCAGCTCCATCATTCCACACAGGCCATAGGTGTCTACATCAACTGCCTTCCCTGCCTGATAGCTGTTGTAAGCAGTATTTCAAGATGAAGCAGTGACTAAACAGACTGACTACTGAACTAAATATCTAGATCTGAATTCTAATGCTGTGTGATACAGAGTAATTCTTCTTGGTCCTAGTCTCCACTGCAGTCCATTAAATCACTGCAATGGCAAAATATCTAAAGCAACAAGGAAGCACATGATGTAAAACACAGGCAGAGTGAAAAGGCTAGAAGCAAACTATGACAAACAGAAGTCCACCTCAAGAGAGGAAAAAATGAAAACACAGAAGACAAACTGCCTATAAATCACAGAACTGCAGAAAGGCTTAGGTTGGAAGTGACCTTAATGTTCACCTCGATCCAACCCCTCTGCTGTGGGCAGGGTCGCTACCCTTAAAATTATCCAAGGCAAGTAGAGGGAGCGTTAAACGGCCAACGCTATTCTACAGTCATCCTGAAAGTCTCTCCCTCTCCCCTGTTGCTTCTCTCCTGTGACCTTACCAGCCCACTGGACAAATAACAAAGTTTAATCAGTGATGAACAGTTAAATAAGAACTTTCCACTGGAAAGACCTGCAGGTCTCAATACACTTCCAAGGACCAAAACCTTCTGCTGAACTTCCCTTAGACAAGGAGACACAAGGTCTGAAACAGAATGAGCCCAAAGGTACTATTTTCTCAGAAATCTTAGAAGAGTGCCCTGCAAGTCAGATGTCACAAGCATACATAAGGCTAGATAACAAAATAGAGGCTTCTACTGCCTATTTTTTATCTGTTTCATACACTGAGAGGACTTCAGTAAGCAGACTGACAGATACAGTACTTAACATACAACATAAAACTTACTTGGGCTATCACGCAGCCTTAGAAGAAAAGGCCAAGTGTGCACCAACACACATGCAATGAGCCACAAAACCCTTGCTCTCCAAGCCAAGGTGGTTTATGCAAACTAAATGGACACAAAAGGCTAACAAAAAATAAAATAAAAATAAAAATTATTATAATGAATAAAACATTACAGATTTTAGCAAGTAAAAATGAAAAAGTTAACATGACAATAAGCAAGTGAAGTTCATTTATTTTTTGGACTGTGCATTTGTGCCACTTCAACTGTGCACAAAAGGTTCTTCCCTAATTCATACAGCTTTTTAGTAGTTTGCATAATGCAGAAACTAACAGAAGAAACTAAGCAGAATCTGTAATATGACTTCATTGCAGTTGATAGAAATGGAACAGCAAATGAGGTATCCATCCATATCTGCTCCGAACTGGAAGATATCCTGACTTACCAAATTATGTTGGATCTAATTTGGCAAAAAAAAAAGAGAGTCACTATAAGTTAAATCTTTCCTCAAAGTTACTGTCAGAGTGTCCATGTAGGCATCAAACAAGTACTAGGATGAAATACTAAGCCCTATTTTATTATTAATACAACTTCATTGTCACCTTCTGCAGCAGTGATTCCTACATATCCAAAGAACAGGCTTTTCATTTTTAATCTCTGTACATCACTGCCTCCCAGTCAATTCTGCAGTGCTGTGGTAGAGCAAGCTGCTGCCATACTGCTTTTATCTTCATATTTTGTTTCATTGATTGAAAAGTCAACAAAACAGGTTTATACTTATTTGACACTAATAACTAGGCTGCCTCATTTGCAAATGAAGTTATAAACAGACTGTTTAGAATGTTAATGTGCTAGTAAGCTAAGAAAATCTCTACTTTGCTCTCAAAGAATCTCACGCTATGAGCATTTTTATCAGTGATTGAAGTATTAAAGCCTATATCGCAACAACGATTAATAGTTTTCAGTTTCCTGACAGTATTCTAACCCTTCTATCTAGGATTCAAAGCAGTTTACTGATATGAATAAATATATCCTCAATAGCCACAATGTAAGCTGTATCTTCATTTTTCTAGAGGGGAAAGTGCTGTCCTGAGCAATGTGCAGTCATGTTCGCAACCAACCCCAGCCTGCACAGCTGGAGAACTGACAAAGTGCTTCACTCATCCAGCTAAGGTTCAGGCTTTGCTTCCAGCCCGCATCTGTGAGGATGAAGACCTACATTTCTCAGTGTACAAACTGAAGATCAGAAAAAACTGAGGAAAATGTAACAATGAAAAGAATTACACACATAGTTTTGTGTGCATTCCATTTTACAATATACATTTAAGAATAAATCTTTTGGCAGCTATAGACACATAAAAGAAGAGAATCATCTTTCTTCTTGATACCCCCCAGAAATAATGCAAAGGTGAGGCTGAATAAGGCCCTGGACAACCTGTTCAATCCCTATTCACTGCAGGAAAGTTGGACTAGATGGCCTTCAGAGGTCTCTTCCAACCCTGAAGATTCTACAATCCTATGATAACACAGGGATGATCCAAAGGACATCAAGCATTTTATCACCATGGTTCCCTAACCTATAGACAGAAACAGAGGACTTAAGCAAGAAGAGTATGACTGTTTCTTGCAAAAAAAATAAAAGTAGGAGGAAAAAGGACAATCTTCAGTCTGCCTCTCAACAGGCATTGCTACATGGCAGCTGCCTCTCTGACATTACAGCCAAGTGCAATCCTAAATTCAGATTTCCAGACCAATAGGAAGGGCAATGTAGCTGATCTAAAGACAACTCAGTCTGACTTGCAGTGTCACACAGTTTAAACACCTGACTAATTAGTCGACATATTTTAAATCACCTGCTATCGCTTCCCCCCCTAAAAACTCCTTTTCCCTGCTCCCTTGGACAGCCTGTGGCTGCCTGTTGAAACACCAGCACAGATAGAAGCCAAGGGTCCAGTGCAGACAGACAAGGAGTGAGGAAACTTGAAACATCCACAAACCTGTAACTTCAGTGTATGCAATCTGTGGCTTCTGAGTAACTGTGACCTGTTACTATACAACCATCTCATTCCCTGATAAAGCCTATTTGATCCTTGGCAAGAAAAAACGTTGTAAGGTAGGGAAGTTAAGGGAAGAGCATTCTGAAAGCTTGTAGAACAGCTTTCACTACTGCTCAACAGAAAGCAGGATGTACAAATGCCTAAAAACTCTAAGAGTACAGGAGTAAGCAGAACTACAGTGGAACTTGCAGGTAGAGAACATAGAGTCAGTTAATGAGCCAGAACAGGTTTCACTAAACACATAACCAAATAAGAGGACCAATACCCAATCCTGTTAATTCATGCTTCTGCAAATAAATAAATATCTCAATGCTACAATAATATCACGTAGTGCAAGAAATGATGCACCCTCCTAAAAGGGCAAGTTGTAAATTACAAAAAAATAGGCAACCTACACCGAGTCTCAAGTCACTGGACTATGAAGCAACTTCAGTTTATTATGTAAGCAAAACGTTGAGAGCTACTTCTATATTTGTATTAAAAGCTACCAGGAAAATGCCGTCAGTTAACCACTCCTTCACTGCTTTTCATTTGTGAGCGAAGGCAAGTAAGGCCTCATCAATGCTGCCATCTACAGAGCATTTCTCCTTCCTATGAGATTTTGATTTCCTTTTTAATGAAGACCTTGATACTTTGCATCACCTGATAGTAAGCTGCTGGGGAACCAAAAGCGTATCACCTCAGGTTCCCAATTGGTGAATAAATAGAGCTATATGCCAGGAGAGAAAGGGAAAAAGGTGAGGTGTAGCTGTGATTTTCAAACAAACCCAGAAGCAGCCCCATCCACTCTCACTGCTGTGGCTGATGTCGCCTGCAGTACGAAGGCATCACAGTCCTCACCAGATTATGGGGAATAAAAAAAATCAAGGAAGAACAGTAAAAGGTTATCACATAAATAGCTGAATTAAAACAACAAAAAGCATTTGGTGAATCCAGTAGCATTTTCACTTTTCAACTTCTCCAAAGACTAGTGAATAGACATGCAAGTAAAATAAATAATTCCTTATGATAAAAACATTCTAACTCAAAATACAACCCTTTATATCTTTGCTACCATTACAACTGTGCCATGAGTTCACAACTTTCAGAAGGCACAAACAAATCTCAACGTAGTAAAGAAGAAAAAAGACAAGAAAAATTTAATACATAAATACAAATGAACAAATGAAACGATCACTACAGCAACACTTTGCCTTGGCTTATAATTGAGAAAATAATGTTTGTTATTTGAAGGGGTGTCCTGAATTACAAAAACACCCTTGTACAAACGCAGGCAGCGTCTTTTAATACTGATAAATCTCACACTAGGAGGTATTTTTATGGTGCAGTCTTCACTTTGTCTTGCCTTCAGTCAGTGCTCTGCTAACAGCAGGTTTCCTTGCGTAAAGCCATGTTTTAACCACATTCGATGCATTCTCTTCTGTAATCACAAAATGCACTCCCATTAGGAAATTAAGTCATAACTGTTCGTGCTAAATCCCTTCTAAACATACTGTGCCAGTTAGCCCTGCAGCTCCAGAGATGATGTTTGTTCTGCAGAGAGCTGGCCCCACTCCAGCACCTCACCTGGCCACTGCAGGCAGGGAAACGGCATGCAGGCAGGGCCGGTTGTCTTTTGCATGTGATTCCTGGTGCAACACGTTTGGCCATTCCAGCTGCACTCTGTCACTGCCAGGATAGGCTGGGAATCAGGAAAGGAAACAAAGCTTTTGCTGTGGAGCATCTCCAAAAACAGAGTGCTGCTGTGTGAGTCAGGGGATGCAGCCATGCTTCCAGCCACATCAGCTTGGCACTCCTGGAGCTGTCCAAGGGATGCTCACAGGTGGGATCTAACAGGGCCACCCATGTACTTCTCCACATGATCACACAGGATCTGCCAAAAAGTTCATCTGAATCCAGGGTACCATGCCTGCTCCTCCCCCAGATTACATTCCATCCCAGCACATGAACACTCTTCCAGCAAGTGACAAGAAATCTGCAATCTGATTGCTACGAGTGAGCTTTGTTAGTGAGCACACCTACAGGAACCACTGCAAGCATGTTCCACAAAGGGCACCAATCTGTTCTGGGAGGGGAGTTGGGCAGGCTGCTGTTATGAGCACACACACCTTAGAAACTAAAAAAGTTTATGAAAACATTCATAGAGAGCAACAATGCACAGGGAACTCAGTAAGTGCAGGTGTGTGACCTCAGT
Source organism: Excalfactoria chinensis (assembly GCF_039878825.1). Taxonomy (NCBI): domain Eukaryota; kingdom Metazoa; phylum Chordata; class Aves; order Galliformes; family Phasianidae; genus Excalfactoria; species Excalfactoria chinensis. The sequence continues at coordinate 6,350,244 of NC_092838.1, read as the reverse complement.
GGCTTTTACAGGCACAAAGATCCTGCCCCAGTGGCCAGGATTTCCAGTAAACAGCACCCAGCTCATGCACAGGCGGCGTATTTCCACTTTGCTGCAACACTGTTCAGGGTCTGAAGAGAAATCAACTACAACTTACAGAAGACAACTTACAAAAAGAAATCAAAGATGCTGGAAAGATTATGAAGGGCCATTGAGACATACGGAGATCCTGATCGTGCATTCACAATGTACCACAGTGCAAGAACACAAGTAATGATGGAACAAGACCTATCCTCCCTGCCACAGCACAACATAGCAGGCACACACAGAAAACATGGCAGCAAGCCCAAAGTCACAACGCTGCATTTAATTTCATATATAAAGTTTTGCACAAATCATATTTTGGAGAGGAGCTGTTTCTATTCAACTTCATATGAATTTCAAATACTTCGTTTTATTTTTAAGATGATGGATAACTAGAAGCCAAAGATTTAGGCTGCACATCTGAGGCTTGAAAATACAAAATCTGTTGCAAGCAAAACCAGTCAGGCCAGCTCTGAAATCATCAGCAGAGAGAATACACTTCAATTAGACATCTTCACCAGCAGGTTCTTGTAGATAGTATGGATCTGCCTGAAAAAAAGGTATGATCTAAGAAGAAAAGCTGTAGAAACTTTTCAGCAGACATGCAGGCATCACATGGATGAAAGGAATGTATATATATATATTTTTAAAAGGTCATTTCCAGCAATAAGTTTGGCTTAAGAACTGGCAGCAAAACACACGTACATATAAAACAGACACTTCCAGACAAAAGCTGTATGAATTCAGGGAGGTCAGACTAGATGATCTTTAAAAGGTCCCTTCCTATCCAGACCATTCTATGACTGATTCATTCAGCCTTCCCTTCTATCTCTATTTGCCCCCCTGCACTAACATTCAGAATTAGAATGTCGAAGGAAACCCATTCAGGTACTGAATCCAGCCCAATAACCTGCAACTTTTCCCCTCTCTTATGCTCTCAATCGACAGTGGAGCAACAAAATGATAAATCTAATAACATAAACCACTAGTAAAAGCATGTCAGCCCTTATCATATCCATTCGTTCAATCTAACTGCTAAGGATGCCCTTTGGCAGTTCATCCCTCAAAGGGAACACCAGCTCCACCATGCGAACACACGTGCAACCTTTTTTAACCTTTAACAGGCATTGAGCACAAGAATTTAAATGGCTACTAGAAACATTACAACACAAAGTCAAATTATTTTGCTCTATCTACATGCCAGACAGTAATTGCAAAGGAGGATGCAAAAGGGAATCTTTTTGCCAAAGGTCTGGAACATAAGGAAAACCCAACAGGAAGGGATACGTACCTCTGGACCAAACATTATTTCTGAACTGCATGCTGAGCATTAGCTTTATTTCTGATGACACTTGGATGCATTAGTCAATGCATGATTCTGGTACAGAAGGTCTTATAGAGTATCATTAAAATGTATTATTAAAGCTTTCAAAAAAGCTATATGGAATATGCATAATGTCAAACAACCCACTACATCTCAATCAGGTAGCAAAAAGCTGCATGTAGTAACTCATTTTAAAAACTTTAAATGTGCTTTTTCCCAGGAAATTTGATAGCAACAGCAAGGAATGAGATTCCATCCACCTATGGAGATGAAGTCTTCACTGCAATGGCAACACGTCCCTGCCCAACAGGGTAAGAGTCCATCAGCATGATGCACTCTGCCCCACAGCCTTTTAGGGTTTTTTTGACAGGCAGTATTACCAAGTTTTCTGCTCACAAAATAATTTGAAGGGCCATTTCATCTCAAGGAATTTCATCTTGAAATTCCTTAAATAGTAGTGAGAATTCAGTTTAAAGGATAAAAGAAATTACCAATTCAAACATAATATCTTCTTTAAGCAATTGCTTTATTTTTCACCTTACAAAGGTCTAAGAGAATACAGGGACAGCTAACACAAGCAAGAACCTATGCTAGTGACCAGTCTTGGCCTGCTTTCATTTGTCAGTTATGAAACTCAGCTACCTTAATAATTGCATATATTTCCATCTTTGTGCTCTAAGAAAACACATTTGATTTTGTGCAGCATTTATAGGCTTTGGCAAGTTCAGAAGAAAATGATAGTTTTCATCTAGGCTAATGTTTAAGTATTTCAGCATGAAGCTGCACCTTCGGAAGAGTCAGAGACTTTCAAGTTTGGGACATGCCTTGCCTCTGCCTCTCGGGTGTCTTTACTTCCACAAGGCTGCACTTCATTGCAGGGCTGACTGAGCAAAGGCTTGTGAAGTTGTCCCTTGGGTGCTTCCCCTTCTCTGATCATGCCTGTCTAATCATTTCTTTTTTCAGAGAGAACCATCTTCTCTTTCTGTCATAAGGGAAGAAAATAAAAAATGTCAAGGTTGTTAGAAGTGCTTTTTAATTAATAACTGTGGGTCTTCTCCCCAACATTTGCTTGCTTAATAAAAAGTGCATTGACTTTTAAGAAATTTCCAATATTTCACCTTTGGGTGAATTTGTTGAAAATAAAAAGATTTAGTGGTCTCTCTACATAACGGTAATACACCATGCAGTTATAGCACATTAATTTTGTGTAATAGCTCCCTGGCATTTTTATCTGCACAGCTGCTTAAACACACCTTTAATGTATCTCAGAAAATAAAATAATCTGAGAGCAGGCAGCAAAAACAATTCCTATACAACTTGAGCTTTGAAATGAGAAACATCACCATCTTCCAGCTCAGCAAAAAAAAAAAGGGACAGCAATACCCAGTGCCCTTTACATGGTATTTTTTGAACATGGAGATCATACTGGTTTATAGAATTCCCCAAATTCTTCTTATACCTACTATACTATTGTTCTGCTACTTTCATTGATTTCTTTTCCCCAGTACTTCTTGATTTTTTTGGCAACAGCATTTCCATGCATTTCTATGTCCAGCATTTGTGGCTCCATAAGGCATTCCTACAGCCAAAACAAGAGTGCTTTGTGGTAGAAGTTGTGCTGAGCCAGCTGGACCAGACTGGTTGCTGCAAATAGGCTCCTGACCGCAGTATTGATCTTGGAGAAGCAGACACTGAACAAAGCAGCCTCTGCAGCCTGCTTGGCTCCAAGTGCTGCTGAACAGCAGATCAACAAGCATTGACCCAGCATAGGGGCTGGGAGCAACTGGACACCTACAACAGTAGTCATGCACAAATGCTGAACGTCTTGCTTGTCCCCTGCAGCAAAGCTCTGGTTTCAGAGTGAATGAATGCTCTTGTCCTCTGCCCTCCCCTTCTGTGGTCCCATCCTCTTTGTTTTCCCTTGAACACACAGGCTGATACCTCAGTGAGAAAGCCCAGCTCACTTCTGCCAAGTCACAAAATTTGGCACAAATGTACAAAGACACTCATATCAAAGACCTAGATTTACAACACAAAACACAAGCTTAATTCTACATATAATAGCAACCCTTTTCTTGTAAGTAAGAAATCATACAGTTACAACTATTTATCTACATTCTTAGGGAATCAAATAGCAAATAGTTTTGGTCTTCTAACAGCTCACAGCAGCAGATTACATATAGCAGTAGCTCCTCTGCTGGTGTGTCCTATCATTCATCTTTCACAGGAAGATTTTGCTGCAGCCCTACAAGGAGATCTACATTTCAGAACAGAAACTCTTTCCAAGAGGAAAGCAATGATACACACAATCAGCTACTCATAGAATCATTTACTGAACCAGTTCTTTAAGTTCTAGTTGGCCACAGGTGGAATCTGGTCAGACTACAACGGGCCCTGGGAGAAAGATAACCACGTGTTTAAAGGAAATGAACTTTTTGCAATGGCTACAGCAAAACCATAGGACGTGGCACAGTAGGTGGTAACACTGAGAACTATCTCACACTGTCATTAAATACCTATTTTTAAACTGCTTCTGCCAGGCTTTCAACGTGAAAAAAAAATCCTACTCGCTTAGCACCATCCAAGTCTTTTAAAATACATACAACTTAGCTCCTGATAAGCTCCTTCACATAAGATGTGAAACTCCTGATAACAAGAAATGAAATAATAACTATGATGACTCGGGAGCAGGATTCTTTTGCAAATCACCCTTTTGGTAGATTCTATGTCAGAGAAGCAGATTAATTGCCATATTTTAGTGAAGTACTTAGAGGTTTATCCAGAGGAAGGAGAGTCCAGAGAATTTATCCTTGTTCCAACTCTTGTGGCTGCAAGCACCTTCACCACTATTCTCAACAGTTCCCTTCTCCTTTTCTTCCCCTGTACAGAAATCAAGGTCCCAAACAGTACATAATAATCAGTGACCACTGAAAAATTAGTAATAAAATCCCAAGTATTCTGCATTTCCTTTTTCAATATTTTGTTTTTAACTGAAACTATGAGATCTGGATGACCGCCACTGTCATCAAACTCTGTGTGCCTGCAGCACATTGCAGCGAGCAGCATGGGAGGTGCTCTCCTGTGCTAAGATCAGATCCACTTCAAAGTATCTACAAAGGTTTCAAATTTGCCAGCCTACATTAAAATATAAACTGTTCTTCAATTTCTCTTCATTAAGCATTCCTATACTCAAATAATTTACTTAATTGTATTTTCCCTTAGTATGTGTACCACTTATCCCATTGTTGCTTCTGTGATGAAGACCTACTGCAATGTCATCAAATTCTATCTCCCTTCTCAAGGCTGTCAAGGGGACAAGTTCTCTGGCACCTCCCCTGAAAGACCTCGAAAACCCTAGGAGACACCTTGGTGGCACAGGATTTAAGCTTGCTGAAGCCCACTCATCCCAAATGCTAACAGCAGCACTCCTGCACGCTGGGCTGCAGATTTTATGCGCATCCATGAGCTCATCCTCCCACAGTGCTCCTGCACTCAGATTCAGTGCTTTGCTGTGACAACAGGGATGCACACCCAGAGGCTCCTGGTCACCCCACTCCTCTCTACGTTCCCAAACTGGGGAGGAAGTTATGCCTTTTATTACAAAGCTTGATCATATAGAGCCATGACTATACAAATGGTATAAGCCCATACACAGAACTCCAGAGAGGTTTTTTGCTTAAGGTCTCTTCTGTTTTTTTCTGAGAGTAAATGTTGATACCTGAAGGAGCCTATCACATTCATAACACTACTGGCATTACATGTGCAACACTTTGTGCAGCCCTGTGTTACTATTTATTTGTGTAAGTCAAGCAGAATTCAGAGAGACAGAGACCTGAAGAGGTCACCACAGTTTGCACTGGAGGAGCATCTGCCCGTGGTCAAGCTCACCAATGAAAAGGTTGCATGTACCCTCAGACCTATTCATCATGACAGCATTAGAACAATTCTTATCCAAGGTCAAGAACCTGGAGAAACAATCCAGAGGTGAACAAGGCTACAGTTAACACAGGGTGAGTGGCCCAGACAAACAAGAAAGGTCACTGCTCTGCAGATCAGTCAGGAACACTAACTAAACACTTTGACCAAAGTTAGACAACTGAAAGCAAAACTGGCACAGCCTGGCCATGGCAGCACTCCATAGGGCTGTACTACACACATGTATGTGGTAAAAAAATTATTTATAAATCTAATTTATGGACTTAAATTTATGCCATTTCTTGTCCTCTGAGTGTGGAATCCATACCTCCAGTCACAAGATAAGCCATGGTATATTTTAGTCAAGTCTTTTTTCCTTGTACCAAAAGGAAATGTCCCAAGTATTGAAAAAATTCACTGATGAAGTCATTGTATTTGGCTCTGATCACTTAGTGAAACCTAGCAATACAAAAAACACAGTATTTCCCATGTATTTCATAAATAAAAACAGAAACGCATCATGTGCACAGGATTATTTAAAGGACTTTTAAAGTAGTTAATTTTACTAGAATCAGACCCTTTGATGTAATTAGTGTAATTACACATACCTGATAAACTGAGTTGGTTATTGATATGTGTTATTTGGCATTTCAGATGCTGCTAAAAAATTGTTCACAGCGCTTCATATGTTTTGCATGAAATAAACTGCATACAGCTTGTACACATGGTGCAACCAGTTTGGCACAGCATGATTTTCTATTGACGCATCTGCTTAATGAAGTTATGTTTTATAAATATAAAAAAATTCATTTTTGGTCACCAAGACACTCACAGATGACATTTAACTTTCCTCTCTTCCTTATTGTGGTGAAGGGTAGAAGGGATGAGGGATGGCTATAAAAATACTTTGGCCAATTATGCACCCAAGTAAATATCCTCAATTGCCTATGGCACATGGATGTAATTAGACAATATATCTCTTCTAAGGCTGTTCAGAGATGTGGTTGAATAAACACATCAAAATATGGTGTCTTTCAAGAGCTGAACTGGAAAGGTCAGAAAAAAAATATTAAAATCTTTTGTCTCTATGCAAGTCGTGGAGAAGGAGCAAAACAGAGAAGACATTATTGAAGAATGCACTTAAATAATCATAAAAACCCAGGTTCAGGCCAGCACTTTTGAGCAGGATGAAGCTGTCCACAGCACTCTGCTTCAGAAGATCACGTTCCACATTCACATAATCCTAATCTTAACTATCCTGCAAACCCAAAATTTGATTCAGTTGCTAGCACACAATTTGGTGTCTGCACTGATGAAGCACAGCCAACTGTTGTTGTTTTTTTCCCCTCACAAAGTATTTTGGACCCGGACAGCAGATTCCATTTTCTGCTTAATGTTCTTTCCCAGTTCTTTTGAGTTACAAAATAAAAACTGCCATAGAGAAGCTGCATGTGCTCACATCCAATACCGTATTTCAAACCAGCAGGGTGCCACAGTGCCAATCTCTCCGCCACCACTAAGCCAAGTGAATCTCTGCACCTCTACAGAACCACAGATTTGCTAGTATTGCTTGAGGCATCCATTACTGACAAACCAGTACCAGGTCAATGCACAGGCATCTCTGGGAGGGCACAGGCATCTCTGGGAGTACTAGACATACTAACAAAGCCATGCAGCACTATGACTGTTTTGAGAACAAGGATAAGCAAACATTGTTAGAAAAGAAGAAGAAAAAAAAAAAAAAAAAAAAAAAAGTAAAAAGAGAGGAAACCAATGTGAAAAATAAACATTCTGCTTAAACCTAGGAGAGGAATCATGTGGCTGGTTTGATGGTTAGGCAGGTAAATATGTATCACAGAACATTAAGTATTCCGTTAAGATGCCTGAGTCCCTTGAGACATTTCTCTGTACCAGTCACTTCTATTTCAGATCACCAGCCTATAAAAAGAAAGAACTAATATAAACTACCATGTGTGCAGCAGAGCTAGCATCTATATTAATACCCCTCGGAAGATAATTGCCTACTCCCTATCATCTCATGAGAAGACATATCGGGAAAGTTTGCAAGAAATCTGTTTCAGTACAAATTCTGCTTGAAACCTTTTTGAAGTAGGTGGGAGGACAGAGATGCAAATATCAGAGAAAATCACTTCTCCAGGCCATTTATCCCCTGGCAGCGTCGTTTTTCCTCTGTACCCGTATTCATCTTTCTTTAACCTCAGAAATGCTTTCAAATATTTGGATTACCCAAGACGTAGTACCTCTTCACAAGGCCACCACAATACCCACAACAAAAGATTTGGTTTGAAAGAGGTAAGAACAGGAAACCAGATAAATCAAGTCAATGTGGAGGCAAGGCTGAAAATAACACAAATGCCTTGAGCTGAACTTATATGTGACTGCATTTTTGGCGTTTCTGTTTTCTCCATAACACTAGACAGACTTTTCCTGGAGCACAGGATGGTCTTTTCTCTTTGCATGCTTCACCAAGCCAGCCCTCAGTAGTGCTGAACTCTGACACAGCAACGCACATTGCCAGCTCAGTCAACAGCAAGGAGATTACTACTCTGCTATGGAACCAGTAACAAAAGAAAAAGTACATTTGCTCCTTACAAAATGTAAACCCCAATGATATGTATGTTTTATTCATGTTAACAGTAAAATAAAATTAAATACAACGCAAAATTTTCAAAATAAAGTTAAAAATAACAACTCTTAGATTCCAGGCCACAAAGTAGCTACAGAGGTAACCACATCATGCGAACAAGGCTGCCTTCTGGAAGGATATTTTCTGTAACATCCTGAATCCTCTTCAGTAGTTATTCTGAGTTCTCCTGCTATTGATATTGAAGAGTACTCTGCAAAGAGGCAGCTCTCAAAAACTGTTAAATGAAAGAGTTCATTCTTCTACAGTTGAGAATTCCACAAACAAGCAAGCAGAGATCTTTTCCCCTTCCAAGGTATTGTTTTACTGCATGCAATAAAGCTCTCCTGGTCATATCAAGAGATTTCTTAAATGGCTGGTTTGCCTGCCTAGTTGCTAACTGATGTGGGCTTTCTACCTAACTTGCCCGAGAAAAGTGTTTTTTGGAGAGTGCTGAAGACAGAAGGAGCTTTGCTAATGGCTATAATTACATGCCTGGGGTAATTTAGTTGAAAATGAGTTACATAGTGTTTCCATGTGACTCTAATATTGCTATGTCTCACAGTTACGAAAGAAGCAGGAAGTCACAGAGAACCTACAAATTAGCTAAATAGGATCAAAGCTAAGAAAACCATCTGCAGACTTACCTGGGACAACCTGTTTGCCCAGCAACACAGGCAGAGTTGAAGCAAACAAGCAAAGCACAAGCATATGCTGCTCAAGAGACAGCAGTAAACCACGGTGGAAAACAAATTTTATAGCTCTGTCTTGCTCTTAAGTATCACCAGAATGTTTTCATATTTCATCACTGAGAGCGTGCACTGTGTGTTAACACCGAGTGGCAGAGCCACAAGTCAGCACTGCGGCTGAGGCTCCATCACCCACTGTACTGCCCAGCAAGGCAACAGGTTCAGGAAACACGAGAACATGTCTCTTGCTACTGTTCAATCTTAAAAGATGGAAGTAATAACACTGAATGCCAGAACCAGGCTAAAGATGCACAAAATCATTCATCCTGTATGTAAATTGGCATGGCTTGCCCAGGTACCACAAAATGGACAGCATTTGGAAAGTCTGTATCAGAGAGTACATTTGGCAGAAGGAAGTCTTACCTACCAGAACCCTCTTTGGAAAGTACAAAGGTCTCAACAGAGAAAATGCAGGAAAAGTGAGGAGTGGAAAGGATGGCAAGGAAACTGTATTGCAAATGATATTTTTTCCCATATCATTAAAAGGCATTGCTAAACAGAAAGACTAACATTTGTGAACAATTAGATAAATCTCTACTGAGATTGCGCCACAAGAAAACAGCTTTAGAGGTTAAATGCTTTAAATCCAAGAGGAGGCTTAAAGATTAAGCAAAATTGAACTGGAAGTGCTTTGGGTAATGGCATCTTGATAAACACAGATCACACTTACATATACTTGGCTGTACACATACGTGTGCCTGAGGCAGTGCAAAAGCTATTCTTTTCATAACAGAAAAATCATCACATCTGCACATTCTGAATTTTCTCTCAATTTTTAATATAAATATTGGTGGATGTTACCTCTTTTGCAGAGAGCTCAGTCTCTGGCAGGTTGAAGACTTGTAAGTTAAATGAGAACACCGCATAATCATGGGAATATCAGCACTAGGAAACAGGCTTATATAAATGCTCTAAAATGAACTGCAAACTTTGAATGGCTGGATTTGGAGCTTTTAACAGCTGATTATTGAGTCCTCATGCTGGACAACATCCTGGAAGACCACTTAGAAATCTGGCTTCTGCCAGCTTTGCTCTTACATCAGCCAGTATTTCTGCAGTCGGTGTCAAAAGCAAATCCTACGCTGCATCCAAAATGATCATTCCAAAAACATTTCTCTGGTGCTAGAAAAAGCCCTTCACACTTGTCTTAAAAAAAGACATTTAGAGTGAGTTTTGCCAGGAGTCTCAGCATTTACTTACGTGTCTTAAGGGCTATAAGAAAAACCATAGAGGAACGAAGCTTTTTTTCCAGATTCACCACAGACCCAAGGACTCTGATTCACTTCCAGTGAGAGTTTCAACATAACTGTTCAGCCATGAAGCTGTTTCAGTGACCTCTTAAGATCTTCACCGCATTTTCATTTATTTATTTTTGTCAATAAGGCACAGACAACTCTACAGAACAGACAATGAGATGGCTAAAGCGGACCGCAGAGAGAGAATAGATGCACTTCTTTTAAGTTCCAGGCGTGAAATATTCATATCGGTTATTATTTAAACAGCTGTGCATTTGAACCATCTGTTTTCTCAGTGCTATGTAAAGACTAAAAAACTTTGGCATTTGAGTGCAGGAATACTTCTGAAGCCATTTAATATTAGACCCAGAGTCAAGAACACTATTTCAAGGCTTGCCTTTACATGAATCAGGGTGCCTTGTAGATCCAACATTAAAAGTCAACCATAGCATCAGTGATGGCAGTGAGATTAGAGCACAAAACTTGGAGCAACTGAATATGCAACAGAACACAAGATGTTGAACCTGCATTGTCATAATAAGTAACTGTGAGCCATTTTGAATGGGGGCCATTAGCAAATTATACAGATTGTATGAAAAAATGAGTTATCTGAATATCAGTGACAGTCAGAAAGAGGTTCTCACTTAAACTTCTTTGTATTTTTCAACCAGCTATAGAAGAATGTATTATGGCAGGAGAAAGCCATTATCATTTTCTTCCACATTTATAGACGTGGCACAAATCAAAAAAAACCTGAGGGGCACTGCTAAGATTTCACCTATAAAACTGTCTGCCATTTCAAAACTCAGCAGCAGAAGTGTCAGACAAAAGGAGGGCACTTAGAGAACAGCAAATTACTTTAATGGCTAAAGAAACTGAATTATGAGGATTTGGTTAAAGAGACATCTATACTGCTGTAGTTAATAAAAAGGCGAAGGGGGAACTAAAATCTGATTAACTGCTTTTCATATCTTGGTGTGCTTCATGTACTACATTACAGAACTAAATGAAGCTGCTCTGAGCATGCTTTGATCTTTATCAATGCTGCTAAAATACATCCTTATTCAAAAAAAAAAAAAACAACAACAAAAAACAACAAAAAACCAAACCAATCCTGGCTAGACAGAGAAAAAGCATTTCAGGCTGTGTATCCACCAAAGAAAAGAAGAAAAAGATTTATCTGATAAACAGAGAAATGGAAACAATATAAATCCACCACTATTTGTTTAATTAAAATCATATTAAATCTAGCAGATAATAACGCATTAGAATGCTGAATTAGACTCTGGTAGGTTATGAGATTCTCTTTGTGCTTTCATAATCTTCAGACATACACAATTCAGCCACTGAGTTCTAACTGTACCATGCACTCTTCAAACAATTAAGTCTTCTGTTTGTAATTTGGATTATCTCTACATTTACCTCTTCATATACTCCAAAATTAAAACCTTTCTAGTTAGATACAGAGTCCCTGGACTTTTAGAGCTTAAGAAACTTTTACAACACTCTGTATTTAAGAGCAGGGAAGAAAGCAGGAAAATTTAGAAGCCATATTGCAGCCATTATTTACCATATTAAAAAGACTTTTTAAGGTCTGCATGGAACCAAGCAAAGAAAAAGGCATTTAATGCAGCATTTCTTTTAACAAGTACTTGCATATGCAGACCATGTTAGACCCGAAAGACCACTCAGAGCCTGCTGGAGTACTGAGTTCACCTGAGAGGAGCCTGATGATCCAAGAGATCATGGTACATGCAGTCATCAGTGTATATCAATCAAGACTAACTTTCTGCCTTGGACACTGAGTTTAAGAAAAGTTTTCCAACCAGTGTATGGTTCCCCACAACTCTAGTGGGAAAAAAATAAAAGGTACAATAAGACCCTCAAAAATAACCAAATATTCCCAAGACTCATTCCAAGTCACCTGCCATTCACTGTATTTTCATCTTTGCTCTATATAAAGCCAGTTTTAAAGAAAATTTCTGCTTGAAAGACAAAAGCCTTGGTTCAGGCAACAACAGCAAATGAATGCAAATGCCTTATTCCAGGCATAGGGGATTCATACCTTGGCTGATGTTTCATTTCAGCTGAGTGAATTTCTTTCTGTCATAGATTTGCTTCACTCACTGTATTATAGGCCTTGCTTTGTTTTGCTTTCTCTCCTTGAAAGGACATCATCCTTGAAAACAGCCAGTGACTACGTTAAACAAGAAAACTAGGACAACTGTATCACTTTATCACTTGTACCTTGTAATCTCAATATAAACAGAACAGTGAAAACAGAAAAAAAAAAATACATTTACTTCTTAAGTTGAAGCCTAAAGAAGGAGCTGCAAACTGTATGCATCAAATGCCTAATATAAGCACAAAGCCAGACTAAGACCTTAAGTCAGGCAACGTTTTCTATCACTTGAAAAGCTGAAGACTTTCCCTGCACCCCAAACATCAAGATCCAGATTTCTATGTTCTTCCACGTCTGTATCACTGATCCAGCAAATCCTTCAAATGCTCACACACATCCCTCTCAACTCTCTGCCATTAATGCAGTGGTATTGGAATAATGAAACTGAGATTGATGCAAGCCATGTAAAGTAAAGGAGGAATCATCAGCCCTCTGTACAGCAATCTCAGCCCATCGGCTACTTTTTATTAGAGCAAATTAGGCCAACAGCTGAACTGCGGAGCATGCTGATTTATATAGGGCTGCTAGCCTGTCAATAAAATGGTTAAATGTATTTGTTCGGAGGTGTATATGTCAGAGGCTATTTCCTCAAAGTCCCTAATGAATAAAACTGTAGGACAGTGCTGTCATTTCAACTTGGATCAAAGCTCACAATTTATATACCTTACAGGACTCTTTTATAAATGTAAGTGACAACAGTATTTTGTTATCTAATCAATTAGGTATCTTCATTAATTTAACTGAACAGTGGGGTGGTCTAAAGAAAAAGCTGGTATATTCATAAGTGGAATACACTTTTCCAATAATATTTTTCGGGTTTTGAAGGTCAGGCTCCTGTTAGATATAAAACTATGCAAATGTACATGCTCTAAACTAAGTTTCTTATTTGACAACTAAGTTAGCTTCAAATACATCGACAACCACATTATTTTTGTATAAACACAATAATGAGAAAATGGTTCCATAAGCAAGATGCAGCCATGAGACCAAAGTGACGTGCCCGGAGCATTCCTCATTTACACACCTGAATTATAAGAAAATGTTCTACATTTCCCCTTGGGGAAGAGGTGAAATATGCTCCACTGAGCTGGAAACTCACTGCTCTTGATTTTTCTGCCTCCAGTTAGCTTGGATATTCTCTCTGTAAAGCTGGTGGAATTACAGCAGGAAGTTCCAGAGGAAATAGACACACATTTTTTGATGTCACATCATAAAGTTTTGCTTTTGTACATCTATGTACGGATTTATTACCGTTGTATAGACTCTGCAGCAACCGACCACCATCCCAGTTTCCCTATAAGCAGATTCAGCATCAGGTTGCAGACTCCATCACACCTACTGCTCGGTAGGTGGCTCAGAGCCATCTGTCTGCTCACCCATCCTGGCAGCAGAGGACAAGCTCCTTTCAGCCACCTCCCTCCCATGCCACACAGCAACACCGGCACAGCTCATCGCAGTTCTAGTTGCTGATCCTTAAAAACAGTTTTGCTTATGGCCTTTTAGAGACCAATTTTCACTCCTTTATTCTTGGATCTCTCTTGACACTTGAGTAATGCTGATTTAGGCGCAGACTTGCACAACACATCTATCAAAGGCAAGAAGCAAAATATTCCAGGACTTGTTCCAGGTTGCACCAAAGTCTTTAAACGGTTTGGACTCATTCAGTACTTCCCACTTTTCTTTGACACATATGCCAGACTTCAAAAAGTCATCACTAGTCAGCACCACACATCCGTACGAGCAGATGTAACCTGCATTGTCACCAGGACTGTCTGGAGGAAAGAACAAATGGTGCCAGGCCCTTTCTTCTACTACCTCAAGACATTCGTCAACTTGTGAACATGAGCTCATCAAAACAGCACGCAGCTCTGAGGTGCAGAACTGGTGAATTCTTTTTCCAGCAAACTCTTGTACACCCAGGACATGGTTTTCCTTGTGACTTCAGTTTTTGTTGTTGCTAGAGTACATCCACATTAACAAGACAACTGCAGAATACTCGTAACTAAAGAATAAAACTCAGTACAGTAGAACCTTCCATCATGTAAAGCCTTGAGAAGTTGCAAAATTAACAGTATTGCATACCAGCACAAAAGAAAAATCCACTAAAGCTGTTACAGTATAGCTCCTCCCCCAGGGTCCTGCTATTCTGTATAAATTACTATGTACTCTAGACAGTCTGGCTACATTGCAAACACATCAATTATACTTTGCATGGTTTGATTGCTAGATTTATTAAATTCAATATAATTAAGCATGAACCTTTTAGCCTGAATCCCATATGCTTTAAGTACTTGAACAAATATATCCGAAACTTTTAAAAGTTAACTATTAGTAAAACAAACGTATTATTTTAGATCTAGAAAATAGTTATACAGAATAGACTACATTTAATCTTAAGGGTGCACAATGGGCCGTGAAGTACAAAGCAAAGATCAGTCTTCCATGAAGTGATAAATGGGGCTAAAACACAGACAGACAGACTGACTCCTGGAAGATCCAAATTTAGCCCATTACAAATTGTGAGTAGACTAGAATAGCAACTGATTTTTCTCCTCAAAATAGCTTATTACAGATACAGAACAAACTTCAGCAAGCTGTGCAATTACCAAAACACAGACAAGTTCGATGACAGGTATAATTTCAATTGTTATGCAACCAGTAGAACGCAGGAAAGACCAAGGAAAGCTGGTCTTGGCAACTGCGGAACTGTTCTTAGTCACATATTTAGTAAACAGACATTATTTTATGAGTGCCAAAAAATACAAAGAACTGAAGAAAACCTGCTCTTAGCAAGTAACATTTATTGCACAAGTAAGTATTGTATGTGTTTGTCTTTGTAGATAAGGTAAGATAACTTTCATACCACTGAAATAGCATGCCATATATTCCTGAAGTGTAAAACCTAGCATGAACTACATTGTCACTGATCACGATGTAATGTGGACCTGAAAAAGAAAAATTCATCCCACAATGCATTGGCTATAGTTCCCATAGCATGGCTGCTGAAATATCACTGATAATCTACAAAGTACCGGTGAACAATCAACTGAAATACACACAATTCTACCAATTATCATTCAAAAAAGATAACTAAAACTGGACAAGAGCTGAGAAAGGCTATAGGAATAACAGGAAAAACCAAGAATCCACCACGCATGAAAGAGCTTAGCTGGTTTAGCTCAGCAAACTTAAGACCAAAAAATAGACTCACCTACTGTGACTGGGATAGAATATGACCATCAGAAAAGTGCAAAAGCTGTCTGAATTAAAGTATGCTGCTCATACAGCCACAGTGTATGTGAAATAACCCTGAATAAATTTAGGTTCAAAAATACAGTAGGGTGTCTAATCGTGATAATAAAGAGGCTAACAAGCATCATCCTTCTAAAAAGACATACAGTGTACACCAAGCAAGTTTTAATGGAATATTTGCACAGCTTATGGAAGAATATTGCGCAGTTCTTCAGATGGAAGTTGGGTAAAGTTTATGAATAGGACACGAAATATCCTGATAAAAACCAGTAAGGTTGAAGTATAAATGGCTAACTTTGCAGACACATCTAAGTCACAGCTCCCTTGGAAACAAACTCATGACTGCATGGTCTTAGCAGAAACCACACCAACCAAAACATTCCCTTCCCATCAGGGAAAGATCCTCACTGAACATAGAACAGGAAGAATTAGAGGACAGCTAGTCTAGCAATATGCAGTGCAATTATATTTAGATTCCAAACCAGATGGACACTAATAATTCAATATTAGAATTTTCTGCTTGAATTTTAAGTAGATCACGTCTGAGTTGTGACTCAGTCTCAGACAAGTGGTGGCAGTGACACTAGAATTTACAGAAAAGCAAAACCAAAGTGAATTACAAGTTCAATGACAGTGAGACATACTGAAATCAAGACTGAAATCTGAAAAACTTGGCACAATAACCTGAAACACAAGTAAAAGCTTTCAACAAAAGACAGTAACTTTCAAGGCAGCAAGACTGTGGTTAGGAAAGTTCTTGTCAAAGCCAGATTTGAGTTATAAGCTGGGCAGAAGCAGGTGATGAAATAAGATCTTATTCTGTTCTGCTCCATTAAAAGACAGCAGTAGTTTGCAGACAGAGCTGCAGAGAAAAATCAAGGCTTCTTTTGCTTCCATCCCATGCCCTTCAAATTTGATTCTTTTCCTCTCCTAAGTAAATTGCTCTTTCACTGAAATTATGGACAGATATATTGGCAGAGATTCATAATCATATAGAGTTTTATCCAAGGTTAGATTTGCAGAAGCCTGATGATTCCTGTCTCTAAAAATTCATATTTTACAAATGGCCTTCAGATTAAGCAGTGAAGGCATGTTAGTACAAAATGACTCAACCAGCATCCTTCCGTAAGCATCCCTTCTCAGCTATATTGGTGTTCTTTACATTTAACATCACATTAAGAAACATTAGAACTCATCTAAATTTGTTAAGCAGATATGAAGGAATATAAGATATCTTCCTGAGCCAACACTGATATCACCCAGTTTCCACAGTAATTTATGACACACTAGGAAACATATGCAGTGCCAGTAGCTAAATACTGTACAATGAGTAGTATGCAAAGCTATAGCTCTGACATCCAATATGTAACCCAGCAGAAATGCAAGGGCTAGGGGGAAGGGAGCAGTAATCAAAGACACCTTACCAAGCTTGCTTACAATAATCTAAATCATTCCTTAACGTAATGCATTGTCTCATGTGAATTGTAGCTATCCATGTAAAAAGCCTTATTTTAACACAGTTTAGCTACCAAAATTAGTAGCTAAACTGGACTTTCAACAATCACAAGCTTCCTGTTCTCTCACTGGTAGGAAATACAACACTGACATGTCTTTTAACATGGGTTTCTATGATGTAGATCATCACTGTGGCAAGAGGTAGAGATAACAAACATCAGACATTGCAGGAAAGTCATTTAACATTTACAAAAGAAATTTTAAAATTAACCAAATTCATTCAGCCTCTCCTCAAATGATTATGCAACACACTATAAATCTGAACAGTGCCATCTGGAAGGAAGATGTACAATGCACATGCATCCATTATTTGCACATTTTCACACTGTACCAAGCCTCTGGGAGAATGTACTTTACTGTGTTATTTGAATTGGAAAAACATCAAGTTAGGACTGAAATTTGAAATGAAAAGGATGCATTTAAATACAGTCACAGAATTAAAAGCTAAACTCAAAACACAAAGTAGAAATTGTATGCAGATTTTCTAGTAAAATGTGTTAGGGCAGTAGGGAATGCACATTGCTATTTTAAACATCTAGTGTAGGTAGCTACATTTCCCACATGAACACTGCAGAAAGTCTGAGCTAGGTCCACTAAATCACCTACTACCCTTTAATATCTGCTTGGGGAGCACCAATTCTTAGCTTAAGCACAGGCAGAGCAACTAAAGGAATTGAAAATCCTGTATATTAGTTAGATTCTCAATTCATAGTACTGAAGGCTTCCTTGACTTCAAGATCTCTGTCCTTCATGATGCAGACGGAGGAGTATCAAGCCAGTCTAGGGAATGAAGACCATGATAGATCATAAGCATGTATTGCAGGACAGAAGTAAAATAAAGGCTTCTGGGCAAACTGAAAAGATCTTTTCTTCATAAAGAATTTATCAGAAATAGCTGGTACTGCAAAAAGCAAAATACAATCGTACTTCTCTGAATACAACCAGAATTACCCCCTGGAATTATTGACTTAGAATGTGCTCTTACTTGGGACATGTATGACTTATTCACCACAACCCAAATACAGCTGTACCTATGCATCAGCACATCTTTGAATGCAACATTTCTACTTAGCAGATGAACCTACGTTCTACAGATGCAGCTGAGATTTACCAATGGGGTTTTTGGACAGGAGTGAACTGACTTAATAAAGCAAACTGCCTTTAGAAGCAGGGGCTAGACATGCCTTTTTTCCTGTCCACAGAAGGAAGCAAAGCAGAACCAGGTAGTAATTCAGCTGGATGTTTAAGTAACACTTCACTGTATTGAAGAAGTTGCTTGTGTATTTCAACTGCAAGAAACCATTACCTAAAATGTGTATCTTGTATTTATTAAAATAGGTATCAGATGGGAGTTCTTACAGAGTCAGAAAAATTTAGGAAAGGATGAAAAAGCATCAAAAAAGCCTCTTGTGACTGCAGCCTATTTCTCTACAGAAGGCTGCTTCACACTTCTCCACAGGGTAAAGAAAATACCATGAGAAAGCTCTAAACTCATCTGCTCCAGAAGGTGTAAAATACATGATGGAAGTGTGAGAGGAACCAGTAAGAGCTGTTGGGATTTTCTCACTGAGTCCATGTATTTGAATGTCAGCAATTTTAATCTAGATCACTCATTACACAACAGAAGTCACCTCTCTCAGTGTGATACCAGGAGACTCCTCAGCCTGTTATGTTGCTTCCGTTAGCCCCCAGCAAAGCTCAGCAAGCCAACCATCTCTATAAAACCCAGAACTAACTCCAACACATTAACAGATTTTATCAATAGATGCCCTTCAAAAAGATCCCTCAAGCTCATGGTTATTACATGAGATGTTTCTCTGCAATGAATTTTTTTGTTTGCAAACTGGGCAGGTAAACGCAGTGCAGTGAACTCCCTTGGTCCACGTCATGTTTAAAAGCTTTTATTTTATTTTTCCACTCCCTCTTTTCCTGTTAATGCTTTTTGACAAATACACTGCTTATTTCCATCATTAGCAAATCCTTTACACTCCCTTCACAGATATACATACCTAACTCCACTATTTGGCCTGTCTTGAACAGCCCTCCTCACACACAGCAACCCTGTTAATCACTCTCTGCTACCCACTCCAAAATGATTCTCAGTTCCAACTTCTGGAGGTACCTCCTTCATCCATTTCATTGCCTGGGCCATTGCAACTACCCCAAAACCTTGCAAGGTGCTCCCTGCCCCAGTCTCTGCAGCTCTCTTCAGGCTGTCTTATCTGCCACCTTCACAAAGCAAGGTGCTTTCTCTACTCCTTGCACAGCTGCCAGAGTACTTTAAGCCAGTGCTGCACAGCCAAACATGCATGGGAGGAAGCATTATTGAAATAATGCTGGAGCATCCCGTGCTTGGTAGCTTAATGAGAGCCCAGCTTGGACTCCTGGTATCAGTGATTCACAGAGCATGTACACAGCTGACCTTTTCTTTTGTTTAGTCCCTTGGCCATTGCTGGTAAACATTCCAGACACTGAACAGTAATTAGCATCCTCAGCTAATTAACCCCTTCTCAGCTACAGCCCTGCATCTTCACACACAGTTCAGTAATGTTATTCAGTATCCCCATCAATGGGACATTGACACATGCTTTGCAAGCTGCAGTAGTCTACCAGAGTTGCACTCATCATTTTAATTAAGAGAAAAGAATATTCCTCAGAATGAGGAATTATGAGCAGAAACATTTGATAGTTGCCTGACAGTGTCAAAGAAGGTTGATGTCAATGGTGAGGCACAAAGTCGCATCTGCTGAACTTCTGCTTTCTGGGCATTCAAAATCCACAGCACCTCCAAAAATTCCAAGTTTACTCAACTAGAAAACCTAAAAATAAAGCCAAACATTAATGATGTGACAGACTGACACTCACAGATGCCGAAATCCAATGCACGTCAATGCTGACCTAGAACAACTGTTAACACAAGGGAGTGCATCATCATCTCACAGCCCATAGACTGCTGCATGTAGCACAGGGGCATTTTGCTGGCCATAGCTCACAGGAAAAAACACAACAAAACAGCTGCTGTAAGTGCTAGCACAATTACAACCCTTCTCTATCTGCAGCCCTCATAACAGAAATGAGAAACCTCTGTCATTCCTCCCAAGGTTATTTGTGCACTCCCACACAAGAAAATACCAAACACCATGAGTCTGAACCTGATGAAAGTTATGAATCACACTTTTAGAAAAGACCAGGAGCGTTTTCTAAAGGAGTAACTCATACTTTTAGAATAACATTAAGTCTGGAGGGAATGATGCACTTCTCCTCACAGCCTGGTGTCCATGCACCGTACAAGCCCAGGTCCCACACCTGGAGGTGACTTCTGATGCTTTTCACACACATCAGCACCAGATGCACTGATCAGATCAGCCGTGTGAGAAGCAGCACACAGCAGCTTCAAAGACTGCAGAGCAGCTACTGATACAGGAGCAACTTCACACAGGCAGACTGCATCAGATGTTCCTTCTGGATAGCACTTCCATGTTTTCCCATGAGTCAAGCAGTTCTGGCAGCCCCTGAAGCTGCAGCCTCATACAGGCAACAGCTGAAGCTTCAGGAGAGAAATGATGGCTGCCCAGTCATCATCTTTAGAAGCAAGAACCACAGATGTAGTAGATCCACTCGCAGATGCCATATACAGATGCCTGCAACCTCTCAGCAATCCATGAAGAAATTACCTCTAAGATCTGAAAAGTGGGTCCGCGTTGGAATAAGCCAGGAGATTTCTTTTGTTTACTCCAGTGTACAGAAGAATTCAAAACAGTCCATGCTAAAATAATTCTTCTGTATGAAAAATCCATTTTCTCTCTCTCAAAAAAAAATACTGAACCCCCCGATTCCAATGTCTGTAAAGAGTTTTATGGCTAGCATCATACCAATTAAGCTGCCCTTAAATATATCAAGCAGTTGTAGGTAGTAACATCTTCCTGAATATTCAGAAGATCAGTTAATCAAAACTGCTCATCTCAGAGGGATCATTAAAAAGTGCTGTTCTCATTCTAAATTGTAACTTCCAATCACTACCGATCATTCTACAAATATACTCAACTCTTGTGCTTATCCCACAGCTTACTTCATTTCCCAGACGACTGATGCAGTCTCCAGCTTCACTGATTTCCTCAGTACTGAGTTATGCACGAACATAAATAATTATGGCACAATGAAAGCCAAAGTTATGAGGAACATCAAATAAATAAGATTTATACATACCAACAAGGTTTATACGAGGTAAAGTGTGAAATTCTATTATAAAGTTTCATCCATTTTTCACATCCACTTTCAATACAAAAACGCTTATTTTAAAATAAACTTAAAATTGATCTGTCATATTTAAACTTTCTTAGTTTCTCGTCGTCTCTACTTCTATTTCAGTTGCTTAAATGTACAGGATAGGTTCTAACTTAAATCTGTTTTTAAAAAGTTCTCATTTAATCCAAAATACTTTCTCTGAACTAAAGCATCATAAATAGAAATTCATTAGATCCAATTAAATCTACTTACTAAAACTCAGCCAAAATACATAGCTTCCTGTGAGCTTTTAAATGAATGCTAAATTTGCCAATTTCAGCTTTCTGCATCAGTATGAAGTAGGAAAGATGGTGGCAACGTTCAGAGCTCTCCATGTTTAAGAGCTACCAGAAACACATCGTTTTGTTTCAGTTTGGGCTTGTTTCACTCTAAAGAGGCTCGAGCCATGCTTACTTAATGCTGGCACTTAACCACATGTTGGAAGCAGGGCAGACAGCGGTGGGAACACTGCCTTGCTATCATTAAACGCAGCCAGGAAAATCTGTAGAGTAGACACAGAAAGAAAATCTTTACCTGAACTCTTAATTCACATTAATATTAAAAGAAAAACTGCACCTGCCACAGAACAAATACAGCTTATCTCCAGGATAGCCGCATATGAGAAAAAGCAGGGCTCATTTACATATCTTAACAGCAAAACATGGCCTGGAGAAATTCAGCTCCGTATACTTTAGACAAGTCGCTCCATAAATGAGAAAAAGCTACAATCAAAAGTGACCCTTTCCCAGTACTACTGCATCTAAAACACACAACTTCTGTAATAAAATCTGTCTTTGAGCCAGGAGCGAGATATTCTACGAGCCACAGGTAAATGAAGCCGTGTGTTATGTTACGGATTGGTGACTCTGAAGCTTAAACCAAATATTTACATAGTTGTGACGATCGGCTTTGATTTTGGAGGTGGTGCTGCAGATCTCCACCTGAGAGTGCTATCACTGCTAACTGCTGGCAGGAGGTGAAAACATCACATCAAGTCACTCACAGGAGAGAAGGAAGAGATCATTAACTTGCACAAATAGCCTCAGGTGCAGCCTCACAGAATAACTTGGAGGTCGGGCACAACCCAGACCAACAGCACATAAGAAGTCTGGATTCAGAGATGAAGGCAGAATCGAACTGCCAGAAAGCAAGAGCTGAACTCTCAGCACTTTGAAGCACCTTTTGGCAGAGCCCTCTAGTAGAGTGCAGAGCCCTGAGGCTTTCCATATTGCAGGGGAAATGAAAACTTCTAACGCTGCAATAAGAAATGCAAAAGAAGTATTTTAAGAAAAGTAACTCTAACATGAAAAGTAGAAACAATCATCCCACGCTTCCATGCCCTGTTCTATACACCCTATCTGAAAAGCTATCTCCCACGCACAAAATAGGAGGAGGATGGTCTCACATATACTTTACAAGTTAAATTAGGAGCGTTATCATCTTCATTTTTTGCTACATGTGTCAAGTAATTAAAGAAGCAGAAGTCACTGGATTTTAAGAAAAATACCCCAAGTATAAAGCAGCAGCTTGTGCACAGCTGTACCCTGCCGGGCTAGTTCCAAACAGACAACTAGTTCCAAACAGACAACTAGTTCCAAACAGACAACTAGTTCCAAACAGACAACTAGTTCCAAACAGACAACTAGTTCCAAACAGACAACTAGTTCCAAACAGACAACTAGTTCCAAACAGACAACTAGTTCCAAACAGACAACTCCTGCCTGTTTTCTTTGTTAAAATAAGGCAATCACTCTGAAGGAGCTGTCACCATAAAGGCAGTCGTAACTTGCACTTTTGACATGTGACAGATTCGAATCACCTGAAATGAATGTTAAAAAGTAAAATAAAGTGTTTTGCTGTGTTTACAAAGAAATACCTCGCTAAGAGCTCACTACTATAAAAACAGGATAATCACTGGCCATTGTTTTTGTTTCTAGCCATGTGTATTCAAGGAAGCATTAAAGTATATGTTTATCATTTTAACATTTTTTAGGCTCCCTACAATGAACCAGGGACCTGCAGACAAATGTCAAGTGCTTCTGTCATCTTCAGCTTACACAAAGCACATGAATCATCATGCCATCACGCACGTACAAGCCCAAAGCCAAGCAGTTCTGTACTTCAATCCTCTCCCTAATACTTATCCTTTCATAAGCCATCTGAGAAGTGTTCCCCGAAATTTAGCCCAAAGCCCAGCTCATTACAATGAGCCGACATACTGCCTCATTGTAAAGACTGCACTAAATTTCAAGAGCGTTCAGTCTCATCTTGTGTATACAGGATATACATCCAAAAATATTGCGATATGAGTCCTTCTGCTGACTTGCTAAATGTTACTTAAAGTTTTCCTCTCTTGGTAGCATTTCAGACCTCACTTTGGAAAGAGTACGTGGTGAATCCTCTAAGTTTGCTACCCAAAGTGCAGCACAAAGCACAGCTGCCATTCAGAGACATTTCCATTAAAACAGAGGCAGGAGGCCAAGTCTCAGTTTTAGCTCAGGCTGACCACAGGCAACTGAACTGAGGCCCTGAGGGCTTCTGTGTACCAGTCAGATTAGATCAGAAGCAGCAAAGGAGAGAGAGAGAGAATGTAAAAGACGACAAACTCAAAATCCCTTTCCAAACCTCCCCTCTGTCAGCAGCAGACATCAGTCTAAAGAAGAAACAGTATGGGGGAGAGGGGGGAAATCAAGGCTCAAGACTTAATTGAAGAAGATAAAGCTGAATGCAGATAGGCATCACCTCAAAGAATCAAAAACTCTAAAACCTCAATTGATAAATGAGAAGGAAAAACGTCAATAAAATGAAAACATTCCCAACAGCACGTTTATAAAAATCAGAGAAACTACAACATTAGACAAGTAGTCACTACTATGCCATTATGACCACATTTATGAGGAAAATTACACGTGGGCATGACTCACAAAGTAGCTGGGGAGCAGGAACTGCTGTAACAAAGGTGGCCCATGCAGTAAGATATAACTGTCCTGCAGCTGAGAAGACTGCCCTGGCTGTGCAGAGGAAGAGGTTCCTTGGTGCATATAGAAATGATTCAAGAAGTTTTGCCTGCACTGGCAAGGCAGCTTTCTTTCATTATCTTTATTCATTCCCTTCCATTAAGTCAGTGAAAATAAATGCTATGCGATACCAGCTTATTCTTTGAATTAGCAAAGCCATCTCCTTCAAAAAGAAATCCATGAACTTGTGCCTGGAAAAGGAATCCATCAAATTAACACCAATGTTTTTCAGCTCTTCACATTGCCTTTTCTAACAATGCAAGTACAAACAGAGCATGCTTCTAATTTCTTGTTCAAAATAAGGTGCAGTCTATATTTTATACCTTCAAATCCACCCCTCTTACCTCCACTGCAAGAAGGCATCTTCACACAAACAGCAAAACCTCTGAGAAGACTGTATTTAAAAATCTCACTCTTAAAAAAACTGTATTTTCCTTTTCTCCTAAAAGCACAAGTAGGAGTGCCTTAAAAAACTTTCCAAAGCACTTTCCCACCTGCCCGGGCCTTTTCTTTACACTTGGCCACATATTTTCCTTAATAAGCACTTTATCACAAAATAATTGGCTGCTGCAGGTCCCTGAAAATGAAACAGCTGTAACAGGCAAACACATTATGATAATTCTGGTATTAATGAAGTCTGGAAGAAGCCTGAATTGCTTCAGGGAAGAAGCAGGCTTGGGCACTTTGAAACAGAATTTTATCCAATTTGCTGTTCAGTCTTCTCTAGAAAAAAACAAAAACAAAACAAAAACTTATTTATAAACAGTACTAGCCATGTGTTGCAGACCATATGTAGCATTCATTAGCACATCACTTCAGCCTTGCTCTCCGGCACTAAATTATCAGCAAGGATTTAAAATGTTTCATAAAAGTATTCTAGGAAGAAAATTCCATTCCTGCAAGGATGCCATTTCAGTCCTTTAAGCACTGCTGCACAGAATGGCATACAAACAGTGCAGCATAACTAATGTCTTTATAGTCTTCCCTCACTAATGTTCTGCTGTGTATGTATTGTCATGCCCTGCGTTTGCAGCAGTTTCTCAGATGCAGAGAATATATTCAGACCCTGCTTGACTCTGTACAGAATTTATAGGTCGTGAGATGCACTTCCTTCTCCAGCCGCATATAAGATCTGTTCAACAATAAAATCAAACTCTCAGTGATAGTAACACTCATTTGCAGTTGCTTGACAAGACCGGAGGCCAAGCACGGTGTCTCTGAGGAACCCCTCTCATCTGACAGCTGTGCAAGCTCTATGAGGAAGCACCTGAAATCCTCAGTTCCTCAGGCAGCTGTGAGGGCAAGCACTAGCCTGGGGGAAACAGCCAGGAGAGATTTTCAAAGTTTAAAGCTACACTGGTAACATATCACTGAGCCTTTCAAAGTCTCTTAGTTCCACTCAACCCAATACAGCAGCAGGACCTCTTGAGTTGCCCCGAGCTGCAGGGCAAATGGCACAGCAGGCTGCTACATACTGTGCGCACCCTGAAGCAACCTGTCCAACGCCTCAGGGTCAGGTGTCCACCTAGAGGGAACTTGTTTGCCCCAGGTACACTCAGGAGTGAGTTAACATCTACTTATTACAGCAATTTCTGCTTTCTTGCTATGGTTACATGCAACAATCTTGCTATCAATACCTCTCTTAGTCAAGCCACTACATACACATTAGGTCCTGGCACAATACATTTTCCCTTTCTGTGACGGCATTCACTAAAAAACCCTTCCTCCAGAGCACAAGCAAGAATTCATGGGATTTTGTTTTGTAAACCAAACTTCTGAGTAAGCCAGAATTTTCATCAACTCAGTTCTCAGTGCCCGAGTGCTCAGTTCTCAGTTCTCAGTGCTGCTGCTTGGCCTGGAACTCCTTATTATTTACAGAGGCAGAAATACTGCCACAAACTTGAAGCTTAAAGTATTTACTGGAATATTAAGAGATTTTTAGATGTTCTTTTCTCATATTTGGAGATTATGGAATAGAGACTTCTGAAAGAAATGATTACAGTAACTGGTACAAGGCAGCAGCAATTGGACAGGAGTGGCAACTTGTTAAGCCTGAGATCTGCACAGCTTAAGAGACTTGGGCAGTTTGTGATTAGCTTCTACATGCCCATGTAACACAGAACTAAAATTAAAAACATCCTGTGGAAGATACACATGCAAGCATTGTGCTACTGGTTTGGTTCTCCAAAGCAAAACAAAGCCACCGCCACCGAGAAAACATCCAGATATACTTCAGTCCACAGAACAAACATGAATTTCTGGCACAGCCATTAAAAAACACTGTTTCAAGTGTCCAGCTACAGCTACACCTCAGTCTGCCCACAAATTTAAGTAATATAAACCACTAACATACCTAGCTTTACGTTTCTGACATGCAGACAAACTCAAATGCAGATTAAAGCGAGAGTAGACGACACAACTCCAGGTTTTCTCCTCCATGAATGCTGCAGCCTCCTAACCATGCAGCTCCATGGCTGTTAATGGGTTTGCTTTTTCCCTAATAAGACAAGGTAACTTGCAGCTTTTCCTCATCCTGCCTCCAGCTATCATATTCCTCCCTCAGACTCATTTTTACTAGAGTCATGTGCCCTTGCAGCCCAGAAAGCCAACTCTGTCCTGGGCTGCATCCAAAGAATCGTGGCCAGCAGGGCAAGGGAGGTGATCCAGCCCCTCTGCTGTGCACTGGTGAGACCCAACCTGGAGTACTTCATCCAAATGTGGAATCGCTATAGGAGAGACATGGATCTGTTGGAGCACAGCCAGAAGTGAGCCACAAAAATGATCCAAGGGATGGAACACCTCCCTATGAGAACAGACAGAGCTGGGGCTGTTCAACATGCAGAAGAGAAGGGTCTAGGGAGACCTGAGAGCAGACTTTCAGTATTAAGAAGGAGAGCTATAAGAAAGAAGGGGGCAGACTCTTCAGCAGGGTCTGTTGTGATAGGAAAAGGGAAAATGGTTTAAAAGAAAGGAGGGAAGGTTTAGACTGGATATAAGAAGTTTTTTTTACAATAAGGATCGTGAGGCATTGGCACAGGTTGCCCAAAGAGGTGATGGATGCGCCTTTCTTGGAGACATTCAAGGTCAGGCTGGACCAGGCTCTGAGCACCCTTATTGAACTATAGATGTCCCTGTTCATTGCAGGGTGGTTGGACTAGAAAGCCTTTATGCTGGCCCTCATCAGCACAGAAAAGTTTTTTGAATACAAGCAGTGTTTCAGCAAGAAGTTCCAATTCGGTCCTATCAAAGCTAATCTCATTCTTGTTTTACCTCTCTCTACTCTGAAGTATCTGTTTTTACAATGTCTCTAAGTTGATAAACTCACTACAAAATGTAAAATCTGCAATAGGATAAACTGCATAAACATACACTGCATTCCTGTAAACAGACTGAGCATGTTTCGTAGTTTCTTTATTTGTTTGTTTCTTAAATTGAAACACAGTGACATCCAGCAAATTCAGCACGCTGTCCTTTAGCCATGCTTTTACTCTCAGAAGCCTTCCATAATTTCCAGTCATGGTCAAAAGACATAAGTCTAATGCTTCAAAACTGAAATAAACATCCACAATGAGCAGCACAGAGATTTTAATCCTATCCACCCGGTCATGGAGAGAACTGCTAAAATCTGGGTTAATCCTTCCAATCCTTAGTCAGAAATGAAAGTCTGCGCGATTGAAATAGCATGCCAGAATTAGATTTGCTTGTGGCAAGGATTCGATTAAGCCAAAAATTAAGATCTTGGCCACAGTTAGAAATAGTTTTAGTTAAAATCAAAGCAGTGCATTTCTACTGACAGATACTATAATCCACAAGAGTTGTTATACTGAGAACAAACTCATAGCCCTTTTCTCCACGGGAAATTAATTTGGGGCAAATCCCATACATGTTGACGGGATGGGATTTTGACAGGAACTCTGACAAAACTTAAAAACAATAAAACATATGAACAGCTCCCCAAAATGAAGATGACAGCCATTGGGTGCAGTACCACGCGTAAGGCACAGGCTCCAGAGCACTGAAATAACAGTCACATTGAAACTTTAGGATGCACATCCTCCCAAACACACCAATGACAATTTTAACTGCTGTATATTCGTTACTGTAATCAAAACGATGACATACACATTAGAGATAAAATGTTTATCTCAATCTATTTCTCTGTAGTGGCCAGGAGGGTTGTTGTTATTTTTAGTAGATTATAAATGTCAGCATAGAAAATGTTAAAAGAAACCACTCTCTCCCAGGATCCACTCCGCTTGAGGTTTCTTTGATTAAAGCTTGCACAGATCAGTGTAAAATATAGCAAACATTCTGAATGTGCTGCTGCAGGTACATTATGGACAACTCATGCTAAGCTTGGGGTTCGTGGAGCTGCTGCTCCCCCAGGGCCTCTGGCTGCCACGCTGTGCACCCACAGCACACGGTTACCGCAGCACAATTTTAAGTTATAAGCCTTTAGGGGTTATATTAACAGAATAATAGAGGCACGCATTCAGCTCTAACCTCCATACCAAGATAGCCAGGGGTTTCTAAGTATTGCATAAGCACATTTCTGTAATCTTTGCTGCTCCAAAGCTGGAAGCTTTTACCGAGGCAGGGCTCTTTGAAGTTACTTTGGGAATGGACTCTCCGCAGATGGAAAAACAAATGATTAAGCCAGCTCAACAGGGAGTCAGTCTTATTGTACATACTTGATTTTAAAAGAAGCTAAGGGAGGGAGAACACTGGTGGTTTTTTTTTAATGCAACCTCAGAAAGCTTGTTAAGAAGGAAAACATACATCCATCCGAACTGAACCAGAAAAGCTGTTTAATGACATAGCAACTTTAACATGCAAATGAAACCTTTAAGTGACCTGAAGAAGATAGCATTTCTTATTTAAAATGAAGTTTATGTATGAGGGCTGCTCCACAAGTAATGCCTCCTATTGTTTTATGTTGGCCCATGAGATCAAAGGCGGACGTGAGGATGGCAGTGGTGGCTGAACCAGGCTGTGAGCAACGTGATCGAGCTGTAGGTGTCCCTGTTCGCCAAAGGGGAATTGGACTAGATGGCCTTCAAAGGTCCCTTCCAACTCAAACTCCATATATTAAGAGGCTATAATTGTATCTTTACACCTTTTAAGTAATGAATATACTGAGCAACTTCTTAGGATGGTAAAAGCTCCTTCATCTCCTAAATCTGCAGCACTAAGATCCACTGGAGAAGCATTTAA
Organism: Excalfactoria chinensis; assembly: GCF_039878825.1. Taxonomy (NCBI): domain Eukaryota; kingdom Metazoa; phylum Chordata; class Aves; order Galliformes; family Phasianidae; genus Excalfactoria; species Excalfactoria chinensis. The sequence goes on along the minus strand of NC_092838.1, from coordinate 6,320,850 downwards.
GCAGGTATTTTTTAAGGATATTTTAAACATTCATTTGCTTTGTATGCCTTTGCTTCACAATGAACTCAGTTATGCTGCAGGAGTGCACAGTGGGTCTTTGCCTTCCACACAGGGCTCACACATGGCCTGGATGCTGTACATGGAAGTATCTCCAAGTGTCACCCTCCTCGGCATTTGGATGTGCTTTTGCTGACCTGGAGAATCGTTTTCAGCATAAGTTGTTATTAAACAGGTTTTTTGCATGTCTGTAATTTACTGCATGCAGTAAGAAAGCAGTAAAAGTTGGGAAATTAGTGAAGTACATTTCTATTCTGCCCTACATTTTCCATGGCTTTCAGGCACTGTCCACTGAAGTGCCTATTGCAGCTTAACAAATCAATAGAACTTACATTGGAATAAGGCTTACTGAGCTGGACCGTTACATTTTATTATTGGATAACTCACTATTTTAAGATCTCAAGCTCTTACTGTGAACATGGTAAATCACAGAGCAGCTCTTCTCAAGCCGGCAATCACCTAACACAAGGAAACCGAGAACCAGTCCACACTCAAGGAAAACTGATGCAAGCACACAAATTACATCAGCAAGGCTTTCAAAGGTGCTTACAGTGAGAGCAGGACTGGTCTCTTCTCACTGGACAAGAGGAAATTCATTAGTAACAGTCCTAGTCAGTTCACTTACTAAATATTGGAAATATCACAGTTATTCTTACACTACAAAATGACGACAGAAGAACAACAGAGATTGCAGCCAGATGCCTCTATCCTGATGTGGAAAAGGTTTGAAAAAGGAAAACGTGACAACCTAGAAAAATTTACATGAAGTGTCAGAATGAGCATATCTAGAAAATGAAGGGAGGATATTGGTTTACTTTAGCCGGCATAAGGAAAAGAAATCACACAAACTTGTATTTTTCCTTCTGTCAGAGAGCGTATCCTTTTCTTATGCTCTGTTCTCAGAAGCTGTTGCTTCTTTTCAACCCCATACAGCCAGCTGTTCGGATGACATCAGCATTTATATAATTAACAATCCATAAATCTGTACCATGCACATAAATGCAATTTAAGTTGTAAGTGCCAGTCAATGCAAGTCTTCACAATATTTTAAAGCCAAAGCAAAACACATTGTCAAACACCACGTAGGGATAACTGCAGAATCAGCAAGCCACCATACACTGTGGAAAGCAATTTGTTTTCATACATTTTAAGTGTCAGTTCGCCCTGCTCCCAAGTATTCTGATGCCCCTAGAGGGAGATCTGAAAATCAAATTAATTTAATTGAAAATGAGTTGTGAAAGAAGAGATTCATCAATATATTTTCAAATGCCAGTTCCAAGGCAGTCGGCATCCCCTTAAAGCGCATGCACGCAACAGAAATGCATAGAAACAAAAGTACGTTTATTGCCACAAATCAGAGAATTATTCCAAAAGTAATTCTATTTTCTATAGAAACATGTAGCTGTGGAAAGCACTTTAAGAACAGTTCACCAACAGGAGAAGGCAATGTGCTCAGTGAAGACAGCACTCAGCAGAGCTCTCCAGACTCCCAAGGCCAGGAATCCTGAAGAGATACCACGATGGAAATGTTGGCTGGAGCTCTGAGTCCGTTCGGATTTCTCATATTTCATTCTTCACAAGTAGAAATATACAAATAGACCACTTGCATCACTAACTTCTCTTGCTGGTTTCTCACCACCACAGCTCTGCACCTCCATTAGCCTGGCTCAGTTTCTCACCCTTTTTGTATTTCTGCTATTAAATAGAAACAGTCTTGGCTTAAAGTCATAACTGCAAAACTCAGTCTAATAGCAAGAAAAGAAAACAAAAGCTTATTTTTACATCTTCTGTATCAGTTCAGTTTTGTCCTACACTGTTAAGCAATAGAGCTTAAGGTTTTGCATCTGAAGTACCGGAGTCATCTGCATCTTTTGCTTAAATCCAGATTCCACAATGGGAAATTTCAGCCTTTTGGAAAAAACAGCTGAAATGCAGATCAAGAAGGAAGGGAAGGAACAGCAAATGGATTGAAACAAACAGGATTACAGTACTGACTACAAAAATGATGCGACTATCTAAAATAAAGCAGACCATCCGAGCAGTACTTGACTAGAATACAGACAGCCTCCATAATTTTTGCATCTGTTTTCTTATGATGAACGCACAAACCTTATCTCGTCCCAATTAGGTACTTCACATAACTCTGTTGCTTTTGCCAGCATAATTTACCCAGAACACTAAATTAGCCTCACACACACACACACACACAAAAAAAAAAACAACAAAAAACATGTAATTTGTCTGGTAATTATATGTTTCTGTAACTCCTAAAAGCAACTCATTACAGAAATGTTGTGCGTTTAGAACAGATTACCTTAATTCTATTTTCTGTTTATCCAATTATAACTGTCGTTCCTAATTGTATTGTAAATTGTGTTGAGCTGGAAGGTAGCTATAAAATCCTCGCTCTTTCCTCTTTCGTAGCGGCTTTACATATGCAATGTGTTTCCACCAGGCACAAAATCAATGTAGTGAAAACAAAGCAATCCTATTGTGAATTCTGGTCATGGGGAGAGGCAAACTGGTAAACATGAACGGTCAAAAGTTGGTGCTGACAGAATTACAGGCACAGAGTCCTGAACCAAAAGCTGGGAAGATAAGAAATAAATGCTGTGAGGAAAGGGATACTCAACAAAAAGAAGAGCATCTTCCCACTCCACAATCCCTCGAATGAAACATTTATAGAAGCATCCTGCTCCGAGATGCACAAAAGCAGGCTATAAATAAATAGCTGAGCACAGCACAGCACCATGCCAATAGCAGGGCTGGTGCTCCCGGCCGCGCTGCAGCAGGTGACCAGCCTGCAATGTGGGAACAGCCAGCCATCCTCTGTGCAGGCCTGGGATCAAATCATGTGCTGAAATTGCAGTGAGGATAGAAAGCCTAAACCACTGACCAGTGAGTCAGCTGGTGGTGAAGAAACTCCCTGAGAGAGATTACTCCAAGCCTGACATTAAGGTACGCACCACTTTAAAGATGAAAAGTACATGGCCTCCTAGACAGATTTCCCTTTTCAAATCAGATCATCATCCAGGCTACTTAAAGACTAGTGATATATATAATACTGCTAGGAGAACACACTGCCTCCAGCCAGACCCACACACCAACTACTGCTCCATGTAAGCTCCTTCCTGAATCATAGAATCATAGAATCCCAAGGTTGGAAAGGACCTACAAGATCATCTAGTCCAACCATCCTCCCATTATCGTAGCTACAGCAAACCACTAAACCATCTCTTCTAGCTCCTCATCCAGATGCCTCTTGAACACTGCCAGGGATGGCAATTCCACCATCTGCCTGGGCAGCCATTCCAGCCCCTGACCACTCTCTGAGAGAGAAAGTTCCTTCTTATGTCTAGTCTAAACCTCTTCTGGTACAACTTGCAGCCACTTCCTCTGGCCATCAATGTGCTTTCACACAAAATATTAAAAGCACAAACGTGGAATTTATTTTCTCATTCTCTCTACCTTCACTATTAGAATCTGGACGAAAGCTGAGAGGAGAATGTACATGTATACTATAAGCCACAGGTGTAGCTTTCTCAAGCCAGAGCATTCCTAAATGTGAAGCAAAAGGTTTTCCAAGAAACAGAACTTGTTTAGGAGCTGTATAGAAAATACATCACCTTCCACAGCCCTCCAGTATGCATCTTGGTGCTTCACAGTCTGAAGGTACCAAAGTAGTCCAAAAAGGGGACGACTACCATTCATAGAATAATTTAAGCTGGAAGGGACCCAGTCCAACTCCCCTGCAATGAACAGGTATACCTAAATCTCAGTCAGGTTGTTCAGGGCATTTCCAATGTTGGTTAATCCTGTTATACGTTCTCCATCCGATCATATACAATCACATGGAGATGTTTTGGTCTCCCCACAAAAGCCCAAAGCCTTTCCTCCTGAGGTTGATGGAAGACACACCTTAATCCAACTTTGCTGACTCTTTGGAGCCACTAGACTTCACACAGGTCTCTGTCTGGAGAAGCCCAGAGGCGGCAGAACCATCTCCTGGGCACTCAGTATATACAGAGCGTCTAGCTTACACACCTCAAGAGCATGGGGCTCTTCTCCTGAGAACATTAAGTGTAAATCAAATATAAATAGCCAATGATGCCGCTACGGTTTTATTAATTTCAGTGAAGGAGGAAAGAAAATATCTCAGGGATTTAAACAAACAATATGGTGACAGATGGCGTGGAGACAATCCAGGCTGGGCTCCCTCAATAAATTGCACACAACTTTATAGCTCCAGGAGAGGCAGAATGGGGCTGGGAGGAGGGCAGAGCTGGCCCAGATGACCCCCAGTTTCTGACAAACAAAACCAGTCCCAGACTGCAGACTCTGCTCATCTGCAACATGTTCTGTACCATCACTGATGTCAACAGCTCTATCGAGGACATCCTCCAAGCAAGTGCAAAATTGTATCATTCATTAAAAAAAAAACACAAAAAAACAAAGAATTCTTCACATTCAACTGTTAGCTCAAATAGCTCAAATAGGTGGCAAATACAAAGGACTACTAAACTACTTATTCAAGTAATCTAAGCAAGTTCTCAAAAACAATTAATAGAAAAGATGTTAAAAATGTTTTTTTTATATGATACCAATGCCCTTCTGTTCTTTCACTGCATAATTTTATTAGGATGAATATTTTCAAGCAGAATCAGATATATTCTGATTACCAGAAGCGCCTTATGTGAGTTATAATAGTCCCATTATTATTTTGTAGCTTAAAGGAAATCATTTCAGGTTTTATGTTGGAGAATGCTCTTGGAAAAAAATAAAACAAGAATCTAAAGATGCCACCAAGAATTTCTGCAAGCAGAAAATTATGCTGAAGGCCTGGTGTCCTACTTTCCCCTGCTTGGGAGCTGGCTGTGTTAGAATTTCCCATAGGCAGGCAATAGCTTAGAAGGATGCATGGACAATCTAGACATTCACTTACTGGCAGTTTTAAGATGTTAGATGCTCAAAACACACGGAGGCATTTATGGATTCCTGTTTTCAAGAACAGACAGTATGAAGAGAAAGAAAACGATACCTTTGAGACAAAAATATATTACACTTACTGCAAATAAGATTAAGTCCCAATGAAGCCAATCACTGCACTCTGCTACATAGGAGCAGTTTATAGGATCCCATCCTGCAGCCTGGGCTCAACTACAACACTGCAAACTGAAGCAAGCTGAAAATAGGACCTTGCCCACACCTCAGCCACCTCAAAAGCCAGGTAAGCTCTAGGATACGGTGCTGAGCAAAAGATTTCTACTTACTACAACCTGCTTGCTAGTTTTTGAAGACATCGGGAATTTCTGTCACTGTTTTCTTTCTGCTTGGATAAATGACTCCAAGTTTGTCTCCCTTTGTCTCCCAGAGACACAGTTCAAAGCTCACTCACAGTATTCCAGGAAATCCATCACACTTTCCTTCATCAAACTAAGGAGGAAAAATGAGGGAAATACAACCGTCTTCAAACAGGAAAATCCTTCAGCAAAATTAGGAGAGAGCGGGAGAGAAACAGCAAGAAAGCAAGGCACATCATGGTATAATGCTCCCTCAAGTTCGGAGGCACAGCTCGAAGTAGCAAACACTGCAGCAAACACTGTTAAACTCCACTTTCCCACAGCCATGGCAGCACAAGCGCAGCAATGCAAAGCAACACACTGCATCCTAACCACCTCGCGCTCACTGAGCGTTGGCTCCAGGTAAAGAAAAGCACAGGAAATTGAATCCAGTCCATATGCCCCAGTGAGACAGATTTCAAGCACGTTTTTAACCATTTAATTACAAGCAGTCACAGCACATGCCTGTAAAAGGTACAACTGTGGATCACACGTTCAGTTTCGGGCTCCCCGCATACAACCACCACCTCCTCTCAGCAAGTCCAAAGGCTGCAAGGAAAGGCCGAAGAAATGGAGGTCTGCTGGGAATGGGGCAGGTAAGGACAGGTGTCTAAAAGTCAGACTCACAGCAAAAAAAGAGGTGATGGTCACATTACAGAGGGAAACACTAATGAGATATAACAAAAATATTCGTGCAGTGAGAATTTAAGTACTGGAACTGATGGACTGTTGTATCTAAATCCATGGAGGTGCTCTGAGCCAGACTGGAGAAGGCCGTGAAGGACTGACCCAACACTGTAGCTCACTCGTTGACAAGTGGGACTTGGGTTGGGCACCCCCAAAGATCCCCCTGATTTCTGTTATTCTGCCCTTCTGTGTTCACTGCTGGGAACAAGGCAGATAAAAGGAAAGCAGGAGATGGTGGTAGGTGCAGAATAGATTTTATACCAAACAATGAAGGAAAGTGTTAATTGACAGTGTTCATTCATCAGCACAGAGAATAATGAAGAATTATAATTTCACCATATTATTTCCTGGGATATCAAAGATTTATTTTAACAATTCTTAGGCTGTTTCAAGAAGCGTCACTTTTTAATGGCCCTAAAGGAAACCTGCCCTCACCTTTAGCGCTGCTCAGCTACACGCACACCTTCACCACAATAAAATGCTTCCAGTTTTTGTGTCTTTCAGAGAGGTTTCCAGTGAGAAGTTAGACTCCGTTTTGAAACATGCAGAAGTACCACAGTTCAGAGATGCTCAGTGCTCACAGGTGCTTTTATAACACAGGCGGCTTCTTGCCACTTCTGAAGGAAACAAATCCTTTGTTATTGTAGCGGAACCAACCATAATGTTCTGTCTTAGGAATCTTAATTGCAATTATTATAATAAAAGCACGTGGTGGAACAAACGTAACTAAGTTTAAAATCAAACGCTGAAGTCAGTGTTTGGTTTGAGATCTCAAATATGAGATGAATAAAGAGCCAGCCTGTAAGCAGCTTCCTCTCAGGGCTGCCGACGCACAGCAGGTTGGCACACATGGCCCAGACACAATCCTCATCTTGTTGCAGTGCACTGTCTCAAATCTGAACATTGCCTGAGCCCACAGAAGAACTCGGGATCAAAGCCCAGGAGCAGCTCATGGCAGAAGGATTGCTGCCAGCAGCAGGTGACAGTGCTGGTGACAAGCAAAGCATGTGCTGCTGTCCAGGGCAGCTCAGCTCACATTTAGGACAGTTAGGCATCGTGCAAGTACTGAATTGTGCTGCCTTTGTGCCAGCCTTCTTATGGTCTACATGTGAGCAAGTACAACACATGCACACCCATTTCCATCTAAAAGCCATCTAAAACACAGTATCAGCATGATTCCACATGGAAGGAAGTGAACTACTAGAGCCACACAGTAAGGACAAATGAAATGGCCATGGATGCCAGAGGTGTGAACTCCATCCACAGGCAGGAGTGAGACCGAGCACCTTTTATGTGCGCTAGCGGTCTCAGTATGGAAGGCAAACCAGAAGACTCAATGCTGATCAGCTTTCTCACGTAAACCAGCAGCCGTGCGTTTCGACTGAAATCCTGACACCACAATGGAAGGCAGATTTAATATTTGCAGCTCTTCTCCCTCAGATTTCAACCCCTCTGCTTTTCTGACAGCACCGTGAATTTCACCTTCAGCTCCCAGGAACTCATTCCCAAATGATGGGTTAATTGAGTGACACACGGCAAGCCTTATTTCTGCGCTGTTCCAAACACAGTGCCAAGATATACTGCGCTCTGGAACAGCCAAGATAAAAATGGAGGCAATTCCAGTTTCATGAACATAAAACTCCCTCGGCCAATTCAAGCCACTAAAGACAGCTCTGTTCGATCGCCTTAACGCACAAGTGAACAATTTTGATTTCCCAAATGGAAATCTCAGAAGCCAAGATTCAGCACAGTGTTATATTATCGAATATAATAAATAAACTGCGATAACCCCCAACATCAAGGATGGTGACGTAATAGTGACAGTATTAGCACGAACGGGAACACAAAGTTAACTTCCTGAGACAGAAAAAACGCCATCGGTTTCATGTTCTAGAAGCCCCTACATACAAGTAAATAATAACCACCTATATGGGGAACATCCTGCATTCAGCTACTGAGCATTGATACTGTACGGACTTCTGCCAGTTTCATCACTCAGCTCTCCCTGGGTTCTTCCGACTCAGATGTTTTTGTATTGGTTCAGCAAGTTGAGTGACACGCATCAAATAAGAGTTCCTAAGTGTGCATGAAGCTAACTTCAGAAAGATAAAGAAATCTGTACCGTAATTTAAAAGCACATGAGATAACCATCTGTATTACTTGGCAGCTGCACTTACGTTTAAGACAGCGGTACTGACTGTAATGATCTCTGTACAAATCAAGATGTCCAGCCCATTGTTACAGAATCTCTGCTATAATTCAGCAGTTATTACTCTCACCATTGTATCACAAGTTTTAAAGGTCATTCGTGATACTGAGAGACGAAGGATCTCTTTAATAGCAGATGAATACTTTCTTTTTGCAGAGATAAAAGGGTTCAAAAGTTGAGTACAGATTTCTCAGTCATGACTGATCATTGCATCTTCCCCGCTTCTGCTCCCCCCGAGTTATGAAAGCAATTCATATTTAGATGGATACAGAGAGATCCTGAAGGACCATTCAGAAGTTATACATAAAGATGAACAATCTTTAGGGAATGAGAGAAACCTAAAGGGCACAAGTAACAAGAAATAAGTTGCAATTAACATTGCGTGGGATGCGTGCAGTGCAAGCTGCGTGCTGGAAAACCAGCAACTGACTGCCCACACAAACTCCCTTCCACACAGCACGTGCTCCTCAGCATCAGCAGGAGCTTCTCACAGACCCTCAGGCCAAGCATCTGTCCACACCAGAACGCCTTGCCCTGGGAGGTGCCACACGCTGCTTCCAAAGCAGCACCGATCACTCCGCAAGATCAAACCTACCTGCCAGTGCCAGTAAATATGTATTTTAACTGTTGCAGTGTTAAAGCAAATGAGCTGCAGACATGAGTCACCTCCGTTTGCCATTCCACAATCTCACGATGGATTATGTAAAGAAATGTTTCCCAACAAAGCAATTTGTCATTACATCCAGGACTCTGACAACGCTTTGTGGGTTTTCGTGAGCTATAGCAGGATGTTGGAAGCATCTGGTTAGTGAAAAATTAATTCAATTAATACAGTGACTGTTAAGTTTGCAAGCCTATGTAAATTATAGACCATAGCAGATCACAAGAGTTCGGTCTGATATAAATGCTCTGTTACTACTACTGTCCCTAAATACATTCATGGCTATATATACTGTTCTGCCATGCTCATAAATAATACCTGCTTATCATTTTGTGTTTTATCCCTACGATTACTTCACTGAACTGTCTGTTGCATCATCTTTGCTAGTAATTGTTTTAAGTTGATCAGCATTAGATTTGGTGGAGAGTGAAGTTTAATTAGCATCACTTTCCCAGTGGAAAGAAAATTGAGTTTCAGGTATGAACCCCCAATATCTTAAAATAGTCGATGAGGACACTGGGCTGTATGTTCTTTTCTTAAAGTAAAAAGAGATAATTCGGGGTGTTCTTACACTGAAGTGCATTAGAGTAGCAAAGGCTTTGAATAATCCTCCTACCTTATCAGCCATTATCATGGAGGCCCCGCCATGAATTCCAAGAATTGGAATAGAAGTCTGAGATGAAATAAAATCCAAAATCTGAGCTACTGCCTCCTGATCAGTGTCGTCTCCAAAAACCACTCCATGGATCTTGGTACCCGACATCAAGTCGCAAACGTGTGTTATGATGCTTTTAGGGTCAGTCTGGTTCACCAGAAGGGTGACTACATTGACATCAACGGTCAGGTCTGCTGCCATCTCCCTGGTCCAGAGAGATCTGATATCCCTCTCCGTGATATCCTTGGTCCTTCCCAGAATGACTGCAATGTTCAGGACAGGATAATTCTTCTCTGCTCCACAAACAAGATCCAAAGGTGCAAGAAGAGCTTGGAGTACCAGGAGAGCACAGCCAATTTTCCTCATCTTTGCCAGCTTTATCCCCTGTAAAAGTGATCACATTGCATGAGAAACGCAACAGAGAGGAAGAAAATATGTACTATATATCTCCAGTGAAGGTTCTAAACAGAAAGCTTCTGGGCTCCAGACAAAGCTTAGCCGCTTTTTATAACACATTCTTCATCTAGTTTCATTTCACGCTTACATCCCCTCAAAAACTTGAGTTGCAATGATCGATAGTACTGCAATTGGTCTCCCACAAGCAAGGCAACAGGAAAAATAAGAAAAAAAGCACAAGTTCAGGAGGAATAGCCATTAGCATTTCTCTTGAGTGGCAAACAAAACTGGAATGATTGAAACCATTCAAAAAAGGTGCCATCATCCTTCGCTTTAACCTTGCCTTCCTAAAGCAGGTGAGGAACAGAAGTTTATCTTCCTCTGGTGTGAATGTCTATTTAGGATTTAGTCACAGTCTGGTAGGAAGAGGTGCGTTAGCTTAAAATGAGAGAAGCAAGCCCAAGGTCTGCTGGAAAGCCCAGTCCATGTCCTCCATACATCGTACAGCATCCCAGAAACATGCTGCCTCAGTTCTGAAGATCTCTCCTCGCCAGCTGCTGTTCATGCACAGTCTACTGCATCTCTGGAACAGTTTCAGCAGTGCAATATTCTATCTTAATTCTTCTCCCTCCTCTCACACAGCGTTCACTTGAGCATCTCGGAACTGCTGATCTCGGACACAAAGTTGTCACTGGTGTTGAAGGGGAGAGTGATCCAGAAATGAGCATCACTGCATTGGTTTACTTCAGATCTTCGCTGAATCTCTGTATGGGGCTGAACAGAGGGAGATGAGCCAGAGAAGAAGTGATCTAAACTGTCTGAGGGAGGGAAAGGAGCTCTGACTCTGCAAGATCTCCCTCTGTTTCTGTGCCCCGAGGGATTTCCACCCCCACAACTGACTCGCTAACTGCAAGAGGGGAGTCCCTGTGCCACACCGAGCCAACCTTGTTGCAAAGCGTCACACAGAAAGCACCGGCAGGGCTGGCCAATCAGGGGTGGCAATTTTCAGATCTCCCCTCTCATCATGCCAACCGTATCTCCACCATCAATCAGAATCATCCGCTGCTGAAACGCACACCAATGCAAGGGCTTGCTATATCATCACCTCCAGTTGGGGCAGACTAAGAGATGAGCTTGCGAGACCATTTAACTCCAAATCTGTCCCAACGTGACTCCAAATCAAAGCGCAGCAGGCCACGTTCCCACCGCTGCAGCACCGAAGGCAGAGCGGGTTCAGCCACCTGCACAACCCGGGGATTCGAACCCGCGCTCCCGAGACCCCCCTCCCGCCCGCACCCAGCGCCCAGAGCGCCCCGCTCCCCGCCGAACGCCCACGGCTCCCGCCGCAGCGGCACCATAGCGCCCCCTCGCGGCCGCGCGGCGCCGCCCCACGTACCCAGCGCTTCAGGAGACGGAGCGGTGGCGGCAGCCGCGGGTGCCGGTGGTGCCGGTGGTGCCGGTGCTGGCGGGGCCGCCGCCGCGGGCATGTCGCGCCCCTCGGTGCCCGGGCTCACAGGCGGCCTCCGCGCCGCCGGCCGCAAGCGTGATCCCCGCCGCAGAGCGCGAGGCCCATCGCATCCCGGGAGGGCAGCTAGGCGGCCGAGACGGGCGCAGGGGGGCTGCAGACGGGGAGGAAGAGGAGAAAAGCCGTCAGTAGGGCTGGACGGTTAACGGGGAAAAATCAAATGTAATCTCACGTGGCACGTGAACCGAAATAGCGCGACTGGAAGCGATTCCGAAATGACCGGACTCAAAAGTTTCCCCCCACCCGCCCGCGTTTAGGAACGAATCCGAGCTCTCCCTACCGGAGATGCCCCCCGGAGCCCACAGCCCACCCGGGAGCGTCCCCAGCCCGGCCGGCAGCTCCCGCCTCTCCGGGGGGGCAGCGCCAGCGGCCAACTCGTCCGCACGGGCAGGAGGGGGGGCGGCTCGCGGCACGCACGGAGCGAGGAGCAGAACGGCGCGTGGGGCGAAGCTCCGGATCTTGTAAAGCACCGGTTCGTTCCCAGTTTTCCATAAACCAACCCAGGGAGGCACACAAGCTCAGCTTGCTTCGGCTTTTCATTCACCGTTCCCAGTAAATATGCACGGAGACACTTCTTAAAGCGTCCCCAGGACCCAAAGGCTCCCACCGCTGCTCAGCGCCGCACTCACCGCGTTCGCTCTCCACATCGCTCTGGGCTCGCGCTCCTCCGACTCATCTCAGCGGGTTCCTCTGCAAACAACGGAGCGGGAAATGGGTCCTCTAATGCCGGGATTCCATCCCGCGACTTGCGCCCACCGCGGTTCGTGCAAGCCCGGCAGCTCTTTATCGCCTGAAATCCCGCAGGATCAAGTTTTAGCAGAGCCATCACAACTGGGATTTGCTCTTTACTTTTGGCAGGAGGCGTTTCAATGTCTTCATGGCTTTTTTATATCTTTATTATTATTTTTGGTGGGTTTTTGTTTGTTTGTTTGTTTGTTTCCCGGCTGCTGGAAAGGCAGTTGCAACGCTGCTGCGGCAGCTCCCGCTCCGATGCTCCCCGCTCCTCCACCTCCGGTTGGACTGAACAGCGGCGCGGCCCCGAGGCGCGGCGGGTGCCACCGACGGGAGCCACCCGGCGGCCGCCGCCGGTCCCCTCCGCTCCGCCGCCCCCGGCCCCGCCGCCTTTGCCGGGGCGAAGCTGACGGGCGCCTCGTCAAAGCGAGACAAATCGCGGCTACTTTGAAGGCTCCCCCTCCCCGTTCTGCCTCTCCCAGCACCAGCGAATGAGTCAGACTCAGGCAGTCGGGGGAGGTGTCACATCGAGAACGGGAGGAAGCGCCGGGGCTGGGGCAGAAGAGCGGCAAAGTTGAGCGCTCGTCCCACGTTAACAGCCCCGGCGAGAGGCCGGTAGGCCGGGAAACCCCCCCGATCGTTCTCCTTCCTCTCGATGCAGGAGCTGTCGAAGTGAAATCCCTGCCGTGGGCTCAGGGGAGCAAACGTGGAGCGGCAGCCTCTGCGCTAAAAGCAGTCCGAAAGGCTCCAGCCCGCCGGCAGGTAGCACACAGGCGCCGTGCAGCAGCCGGCTCCGTCGGGGCGCTCCCGCTGCTCTGTGCAGCCCCGCACCCCATTCCAGGCGCTGTGCCCACGGCTGCCGCCCGCCCGGGGCAATCCCACGCCGCACGGCGCTGCCCGCTCCTCCTGCTGCACCTACCCCATGGCTCCGCTGCTTCCCCCGTTCCGGCACCCCGCTCCAGCTGCCAAAACTTATTCTCTTCTGCCGGAATAATGCACCAGCTCGCTGCCACGCAGGTGACGTCTTCTTGCACTCGCTGCTTTACAACGACACTCGTTGCTAAGCTAAACAGCTGGGACTAAGGCGGACCTGCAGCGGGACAGACCCCCCTCCAGCAGGACCTGCGGCAGAGGAGGACTTTGGGTTCGAACAGGCTGAAACCAGCCTGCCACTCCCGCCGGGCACACAAAACACGGAACTTGGTCCCCGAGGCACTTAAGCACACGTCAGTTTTACTGCTCCTGACAGTCTGTTTGTAAGAGTCCCCGGCAGTTCTATGCCTTTTCTTTCTCGAGAAACCTCGTCTCCTGACTTATTTAGAGACGACTCCCTCAGATGTCACATTAGACTTTCGAAGCAAAGCAATTAAGCAGCTACAACTGTGCCAGTTTTTAAAGTTTGATGTTTAAGTGCATCTTTGCACGTCGCCCTGATGCACGCTGCCCTCCATCCATACAGGGTAGCAGCTCCAGCCGTGCTGCCGCAGTTCCACAGGTCTGTCACAGCAGCAGCTAAACAGGGGTTGGAGACCTTCAGCATCCACCAATGCAAGTTAAATCCACAGTGGGGAACCGTGGCTCTAACATCAGCGTTTGAAATACATGGAACAATAGCCTTTAGTGTGGGAAATACTAAAAATGATGCCGCGTCTTTATAATATACTTAGTATATAACACATAATCGGTGGGCTGAATTTGGTGGCTTAAGAGACCAAGAAAAGCAAAAGTCACATTTTCGAACTTTACCAAAGCTGTGTGATTTTCACGAGTTGAAAATCAGATGTACTTGAGCATCATCTCAAATACTTGCCTCAATGATTCTTATAAAAACTCTGATCCAATACTGGAAGCACCAGGTGAATGCCCTGTCCTTGGAGACTTTCAGGGTCAGGCTGAATGGGGCTCCAAGCAATCTAGCTGAGCTGTAGGTGTCCCTGTTCATTGCAAGGGAGTGAGACCAGATGACCTTTTAGAGTCCCTTCCAACTCAAATCTGATTCTGTGAAAAAGAGATTTGTTCTCATGTAATGACACCAAAGTCTGACAAAAATTCTTCAATGCATTAAACATCCAATTATTGCCATTCTATTCTCAGAAGTTATTTCTTTGCAAAAGTTTAAGCCGCGATTCAAGATTCCTCTAAAGCAAACTGCAGGCCCTTGCAGTCATTCCCACTGCTGCATCAGTCTCCATGTTGTGAAACAAGATGGGAAGGGGAGACTGCTGGAACTGGTTAAGAGGAGACGCGCTTTGGATTTACTCCAACTTTAAAAACATCCCCATTTCCCCTGACAACTCTTGTTGCATTTTGAAAATCTCTCTGTGATTAATAGGACTATATTTACCTGTGTCTCATCTGCCGCAAACATCTCAAGCCCCTCCGCCCTGAGAAAGCTTCCACAGCAAGCACTGAAAAGACATGGACATGAGGTCATTTCTCAGTACACGCAGGATCTAGTCTGAAATGAAATGATTTGATTCAGCAAAACCTTAACACGTGGCAAACAGCAAGCTTACTTTCAGATGGGTTGCAAAGTTTCAAGCATACAAAATGAACTCTACAAGTAAAAACAGGGGGAAAAAAAATGCGACTGCTTTCAGATTTACTAAAACATTTGGTTACAGATGGCCCTCTTATTGAAAACTGGCTTAGCTCCTCATTTGGCAGTGTCCTTTCTTGTACAATTTACCCAGTCATGCATGAAATGATGGCCTTGAGCTACTCTCAGTTCTGCAAAGGACACGAGCTGGCTGCCACAGAAAAATGGCAGCAGCTTCACTGAGAGGTCCTGAGGGTACAGCGTCCATCTCCTGCAAACAGCCCAGGACAGGGCAGCAGTTACTGCCCACCCATTAGTCCCCATCATCAGGTATCTGACTTTCCCCAGAACTATGGCCAGGAGCTGTTCCATGCTCACCAGGGTTGTGTATTTGCTGCTTCCATCATCACTTTTCCCTATCAAATCATGCTTTTGCTTTATTTCCAAACTCTGCTGTGCAAATCTCAAGAGGAATCCTGTTTTCTCTGGGAACTCACTAAATTAGTCAGATCTCACTGAGGGTCAAACCAGAATTCCATTGTGACTTCCTTGCCTTTTAATTAAAGCTGTTAACAGATCTATGTCACAGCAGTGCAGTTCTGTGAAGCCTGTCAGAAGCGATCCCGTAGTACATCCAGCTGCTTGCACGAGGACTGGACTTCACGGATCTGAATGAGCTGTAAATGCCTGGCTTAAGGCTACTTCTCTTCCCAGCAGAAGTTATGAAATACCCATCTATTTCTAATAAAACCTTCTAGGAAGCACCCAAGGAAGCACCTCACCCTTGTTGGTCCAGCACAACTTGTTTGTTCACCTCCAGGAGCGAGCAAGAAATTCTCTTAGGGCCAAAATACGATCTCGTCATCTTCACTGAGTACAGCAGAAGTGACAAGCCTTTGTGAATCAGATTTGGTTTTAAATACTATTTTAAGTCTTCCTTACCCTCACACAAACCAGCCTCTTGCCCATTTATTTCTGGACAGCACAATGGGCCCCAGTTTATATCAGCCTGCCTATAGGATGCTCAGATACTGCAAGTGTAAGAGGAAGTGGTTTTGCTTTTGCCTCACGTGGAACGTTCTGTGTCCCCATGTTTGAGACGGTCTACATTTATACAGACAGATTGTTTGCCCAAAAAAGCTCCTATATGTAGCTGGTGCGTATTTTTAGAACTTCAAGCTAAAAACTTGAAACAAGTTGGAAATTGCCTCTTAGAAAGATTAGAATGACAATCAGTTCCAAAAGCCAGCCCTTTAGATCAATGCACATGCATTCTGCGTTCAAAGGGCTGGACAGACTGCTGAGGTTTGAAAATATTTATCAGAATATTTATCATGAATCTTGAAGAGAGGTGAGCTCCTACAGTCTTATCAGTGTTAGTATTGCCTGCAAACCAAGCTTTGGTGGAATGTTCTGAAGTTATTACATTCCAGATTTGATTTGACACAAAGAAGAGACTTCTTCGGACTGACACCAGCGACCTCTCACACTCCATTCCTCAGCAGTTCCTGCTGCCAAAGCTGCACTGAGGGGGAAGCACTGCGGTGCCTACACTGCAGCTGCTCCCCAGGGCTTCACTAAGTATATTTCTGCTTATGGAGCTGAGACTTTGCTAAATCCAGAAAATCAAATTTAGTAAAGGTCAATGACAGCTCCTCAACACACAGTTACCTCAGCTCGAGATGGAAGATATTTTTAAGAGGAGTAGTATTTTGCTCCTCAGATCCAACTCATTTCTCAATTGTAGGCACTGGCTCTATTAAAACTAGGTGCTAAAGGCTTATGAGACATCTGAGCCAGTAGGAATAGATCCAAGATAGAAAAATCCTTCTTGGTCTTAAATTACAGTTCCACATGATGAGTCAGAGCCTTCTGTTACCCATTTCTGCAACACGTTCCATGGCTTTTGTTCACATGCTGGAATGCTCTTGAGCCACTTGATTACTGGTTTCCTTTAAAGTGCAGTGATCACAGTTCTCTGGGGTTCTGCATCAACATGGCTCTTGCTCCTGCCCAAGTCCACTCATCCCTTGCTCCCTTCAGAGAGGAATCCTCTTGCTTTTCCCTGCCTGGGTAGGATTGAGACTGCAGCGCACTCTACATCAACTATAATTATTAGACCTAATTAGTTTCATTCTATTGCATTTTCAAACCTTGCATGGCTTAATCTCACTGGTGGGAACAAAGAATAAGGCAAAGGGGTTTAAAATAAAATAACATATTAAAACACATTCATCTACCTAAAATGCTACAGGCTAGCTTACCCAGATGACCCCATTTCTAGTAACTGATATTCAGATCTATCATTGCTATGGCCCTGGAAGCTCTAACTCAGGAAAGCAAAAGCTGTCTCCCTTTCCTCCAAACTGTTTGCTGCCTGACAACAGCTCCTAAAGCCTGAAAGTACTGGCTTCCAGGCAGGGATATTAAGGTTTGAAGGAAGGAGGGAGGATTCAAGGAATCTCTCAGGTTGCTGGGCATGCAGGCACTGTCTGCTCTCCTACTTCAAGGTAACTCTTACAGAATTAACCCTTACTAGACACGGCTTTTGCTTTTGTTTGCTGTGGTTTCTGAGTCATTTGTAATACTGTCAAAAGTTACTGGTTTTAAAAAGGCCTTTTCCCAGAAAAAAGGTTACTGTTCAGACTCTTATTATTTCCTCCTCGCCCTCCCTGAGGAGAAAAAAGAAAATACTGTATGGACTTTACAAAGAGAAGTCAAGGACTGCACAGGCTCATTTCTAGCTTTCATTCATTGTTAATTCTAAACCTCAAATGTCACAGCACTGCTATAAACACTTGACTGGAGATGAGAAGCTCCTGGTTCTACAGGTGTCACACAATTCAGCTCTGTGCTGCTTAGAAAGCAAAGCTGAGTTCAGAGGCTGAGATTTCTGTGAATCCTGAGCCTGGGAGGATACTGCTGACTTTTCTTGCAGCTGGTTCAGTGTTCAACATACAGTTCTGTTCACATTCAGTGATGTAAATCACTTGCACTCAGATCTTCGTCTCGTTGCTTTTATATCAGAACATAAACACCCAGGTGTATTTTGTATTTAAATACACATAGATGAATATTCTTTAATGAAATGTATCATGATAGATGTTCATAAATTCACAAACTGAAAGCAAAAACACAAGCAACTTTTCAAATAAATAGCATTCAGTGATTTCCTGGAATGACATGATCATGACCTCATTACAGCAACTTAAATAGATACCAATGAGATCCTTGTTGACTGCTGACATCCTTTAAATCGAGCTCAGCTATTCTTTGAAGCAGAACCTGCTAAATAACCGCACTGATACCTCCCTGAACCATCTTCATTCACAAGATAGGCTCATGTATGTGTTCAAGTACATACTTTAAACAGCAAATATCCTCAGATTTGTTTTATCTGCTCATCCAAGTACATTCAATAACACAAATACATGCAGGGTTAGCAGTTTCTTTAAGTGACAATTATACACGGAAAGTCATTAGATAAATATAAGCTCCTGAAAGTTTTCCCACCAATCTATTGAACAAAAATGGCCCCGGACCCGATTTCTAGAACCAGTATCCAATTGCTAATTTTTTATGAGTCAATTAACTGGAATCTCTCTTGGCAGACAGTTCTATACTGACAGCTTTCACACAACTATTTATGTTCCTACCAGTTCTTTCTACAGCAGATTCCGAAATAACTGTGATATATGTAGGAACAAGAATAGTTTCTGTTCAGCCTGCCAGATCTTATCTTTCACCTGCAATAAATAAATAAATAAATAAATAAATAAATAAATAAATTAAAGCTGTCAGATTTCTTGCTGTCTTGGTGTTAACCAGAAAGCCAAAACGCTGCAAGATGACAAGCAAGAAGACAAGGCTTTGTGTTTAGGCCTTCTTGCTGGTGGGGAGCCATGCACCTCTCCAAAGAGGAGAAACACAGGAGAAGGGGCTCAGGAGGAAGCTCACCTGCAGCTGTGTTTACAGCTTCCAACCTTACATACTTGGCTATGCTCTCATATCAAAATTCACAGAAGAGTGATCATTTGCAGGAAAAAAAACAGCACGTGCTTGCATGCTATCCCAGGCAGTTAAAGGGTATTTATAATTGCGTTATATTAAATAAGAAGTTTTAAAACAGATTTCATTTACATTCTCCTACACAAGTATAGTACAACAGCTGCTTGATCTCAGTGATCTCACTGTAGTCCTAATCTATTGCAGAGATTTATTTCATGGCCCCAGGTTCTCATTGACTCAGGTTTGAAGCAATTTAAGTACTGCATTTTTCTCCTTCACCAACTGACTTCACATCTTCTCTGGTTATCCACTCGTATCCTCAAATGCAGGTGGAAGATTTATCCCAGACAACCATTTGAAAGTTCAAAAACAAAATGAAAAAATGAGTTCTGTATTTAACTTTCAGATTTATCCCGCCTTCATTTTGATTCTAATTGATCAAAGTGAGCTTTTAAAAGTTATTAAAGATGTTATTTAAATAATTAATTCCCAGGCTGGCCATCTACACTTTGGTGGAGTAGAGAAATTCCTCATCATGCAAGATTGCTAAACTGATTGTAACAGGCCCTTGAAGGTTTGGTTCTTTTAGTGTACGCTTCTTGTCTTATAAGCCTTAAGATCATCTGCTTCTTACATCAATTTGATTGCATTCCATCTGTGAATTGCTAATACAGCAGAGCAGTGGCAAATCTAATGTTTTCACCGGAAAAAACTGCACTTCTGTAAACAAAAGTGAATTGAACTTCAAGAAGCAAAATAAACCACTGAGCTAAACCTCATCTCAGGATGATCAATGAAGGCACTTGGACCACTGAGGGAGAAGAGCACGAGCAGGAATGAAGCTCAGTTTCTAAGGTGATGAGCAAATAGTATTTTTTCATTCAAATTGTTTTCCAGTAAGTTCATTTTATAAGCATGAAAAATACAAACACAAGAATCGGCACAGGTCCAAAAGCTTTGATGTTATATATGGATCCATTAAAACAGCAGCATGCAATAGGAGGGAATATTAAGTCAAAATTCCAACTGAATTATAAATTTACGAAGCACTGTGTTTCTAAAAAAGAATTTAAAAGGTGAATAAGTACAGTTCTACCTGTAAGAGACGGTGTTGGAACTTAACCTGAAGAACCATTCAAAATAAGATCAGATCTGACAGTTGTTCACTTATCTCAAGATGCAGACTCAACCAATACAGCTGTATCTCAACAAACATTCCGTGTTGTAGCTGGACACACTAATCATGACACAAAGATGCATCCCTGGTAACTAGAGAATGATGAGAGCCTACCACCACACCTCATTTTAAAGAGGTACAAGTAGACTGAAACAGCTTGTGTACATATCACCTTTGGAGCATGATATCGTTAACCTAAGCACATAAAACCATTTCTTTTTAATATTTAGGGCATTACTGTATGAAATGCTCCTCTTGAAGTGTCATGCTCAGAATAACTGGCTTCATTCACAAGGCTTCTGAATAGTTCAAGCTCCAGCTAAATCCCCAGATTCCACTATGACTACTCTTATCAAGTAGAACAGCATCCCCGTCTTTGATCTCCCTCCAAGAAAAGAAGAGGGAGCAGTACGAATGGAAAGCTTGTCTAGGAGTCAAAGGACATTAGAATTAGTCAAGGGGACAAAAAGCAATTTCATGCACTGCCTTAAAAGGCAATTACCTAATAAATGCTGCATGTCACTAGAGTACAGCAGTCTTGTATAAGCACAAAGCAACTGCATGCTGTATGTTCTTCTATAGGAAAGGTAAACTTAGAACATGAAAACAGCTATTTCAGCAGTTACCATGCCTTCCGACTGCAGCAGGAGAATGACTAAGCTTGCTAAAGCTGTGCACTGCACAAGCTGCTTCAAGTCACTGTTACCAATCCCATCCAGTGAGAACTCCTTTTCCCAAGTGGTGTGAACACTGGCACGCAAGCTTCTCACACTTGTGCAGGCAGAAGCAAAACGATGTGTTGAAAGCTTGCTTTGTGCTAATACTGAGAGCTTAAGATCATTTAATACAAGGCTTAAAATCCAGGTCTGCACTGATACTGCAGTTGGATCTGGAAGGCTGTAGCCAAGAGAGTCTCCAAGCTGAACATTTCTTTATAGCTCCTGGTACAATGAGCTACAGAAAAACTGTTGTGGTTTGGTTCAGCTGTCCAAAAAGTCAAGTCCAGAATGGTATCAAAACATGCAATTGAAGCATATTTGCTCCGTGTGCAAACATCAAGCCCCTGCATAGAACTCCCCTGGATTGCGCTAACCTTTCCAGAGATCAGCTGGACAGGTAGCATGTGATGTAGTTGGATTTCAGTCACTTGCATTATCCTGCAAAACAAGATCTGTCCCACACAAAACAGCCTAAAGTTACTGCTCAGCACAAGCAAGTTATTTTAGTTTGCTTCCTCATGGAAGCTACATTCAAAACTAGGTTGAAGATTTCCAGTACACAGCTATATTTATATTGTTTACACTGAAGCTGTTTCAGAAGCTATCCACATATTGTCCACATCAAATTGTTTGTCAGGGTATGATCTGTAACTGCTCTTGGAGACGTTAACATGCAGCTCTGATTGCTCAGTAAGCATCTAACAAGAGGAAAGGAAAACAATGCAACCTCATTGATTCAAAAATTGTTCTGGTATAACCTGATGTAAACTGACAGTGCAGTGTAGTTGCAGCACTGCATTGCATCGGAGGTGAGCCAAGCAAAGAACCAGAGCTAAGAGTGCATTTAACTCTTCAGAGACTATCAGAACAAACATCAAGAACAAATAAATCAGTCTGAGCATAGCTAGCATTGAAGAAATCCCATTATTCAAGTCTTCGCAAGGCTTGACCGCTTGGGGCATGGGAACATTTACCAAACATAACAAGCATACAGACAAAGCTTGTGTGCACATGAAGTGCCTTTAAGAACTCTGGAGAATACACACAAGCAAAACAAATTACAGATGATGCTTGCCTTCTTCCCTGACCCTGGTGAGAACTGACAGATGAAACCTTTCTGAATTCAGATCATCCTTTCAGATCACTGCCTGGAGAGTTGAGGTTCTTTATTTTGTTGAGTGCAGAGCTAGGATTTTTCTTTATTTCTTGTGATGCTCTTCTAATCACCCTGTGAAGGCTGCAGGCATATACTCCAGCCCTGCACATCTATTTAAGAACATGCCAAGTTCCTAGGTGGAACTGCAGCTCCTTTTCTTTTAGTAGCTTACAGTTACACGGTGCTATAGCCTGCCTGCAGGGGAAAACTAAAGAACACAGAGAAGATACTCCTTCCTGTATACCTTCCCTCTCCTCCTCTACAAGGACACAGAGCTGAGATCAAATTATTCACATCTTGGTTGCCACTCCTAGGTCATCTCTGAGTTTGTGCTTTCATTCCACGGTTTAATTCAGGTGTTTATTGCTTCCTTACAAGATTTTGAAGACAGACTTGTCAGGGAGCCTAGCGTACAGCCAAAGCAAGCACCATCTCACTGAAGAACAGGCTTCAGCTATCTCACGGTCTTTATGTGAAGGTTATCACTATCTTGTAAGCTACCAACTCTGCTGTTTGTATGCCAGACAGATCAGGTTTTACCCCAACATTCCTCCTGCTGCTCCAGCACCAGAATAGCAAATTCACTGCATCAGGACTGTGGTCAGAGCTAGCACCATCATTGCATTCAAGGCATGTCACAGAAGGGAGAAATGATGCAGCACAGCTAGGAACCATGCCCACCTGTAGATTTTAACTCTTTTACATTACATTTTTTTTCTCAGCATACTATAGCAATCCTGTATGTGAAGGCACTGTGAACCAAATCTGTACTGCATTTACAAAAACTTTAAGAAATTACGGCTGAAAAGTGATTTCTACAGGTCAAGGCAGAAGAGAGAACAGAGGGTGGGATTTGCTCTAACTAGAGAAGGGTTCCCCACTTGTATTCCAGCCTCCCAGAGAACATGGGCAAATGTTTTGCCAGCAGCTTTCTCAGTGATGACTCACCTAGCCTCTTTTTTCCTCAGCTTCTTTACTTTTACATAATATTACAGAAACGTTCTGTTTCCCATCAAGGAGTGTCTCGCATGTTCTTTAAACACATTAAAGAAGATTTACTTTGAAGCTTTGAATTGTCTGTAGCTTCCTCCAGTAGAAGCATCACAAATACTGCCATCTGAATGAAGGATATTTTCAGTTCACTAGTTAATCCAAAATAGGAAAACAAACTTTTGATTTAACGAGAGCAATATTGTTTTGAAGGAAGTGTGGCACATTAACTTTGCTGAGCAAGATAATATAGTTTCAAGAATATTTGGCTAAAATTGCTACTTCAACAACTGGACAAGCTCAATAGGATTAGATAGCAATATCATACTTTCAGGTGACCCAAATCCATATTTTCTACTGAATAAATGGCCAGAAAAAAAATACAGCCCATTTCTGTTCAGAAGTAGAACTCATTAGCAGCTTTTTACCTTGTGTGCCCCTTTCTATCTGCCTTCACTCCTCAAAACAGCTGCTGGTCCAGCAGAATCCCAATGCATCCAGTGAAGCTTATGCACTGCTCTGCCTTCTTCATGATGTGTTTTGAGAAGATTTGAGAGGATTAATTGCTGCCAACCCCCAGAATTATACCATAGTATCTATCTTACAACCTGGGATGACTACTTTGTTATGCACTGAGTCTTTCTCTACCAGCTCATTTTTGGGAAGGTTAACCCATAACATTCTGTGAGCACTGCCTCCAATATCTCTCAGAAGTTACACAGAATTGCACACATTTTATCTGTAGAAAGAATCAGTACTAACATAACAAAGATATTCCCCAACAGATTTAGCTTCAGTTAACACAATGGATCCCATGTCCACAGGGTAAGAACAGGATATTTCATTCATACAAGATTTCAGTAGAAGCACTACATTATAACTCAAGAAACAGAAGAAA
This sequence comes from Excalfactoria chinensis, assembly GCF_039878825.1. Lineage (NCBI taxonomy): Eukaryota > Metazoa > Chordata > Aves > Galliformes > Phasianidae > Excalfactoria > Excalfactoria chinensis. Next base: position 6,297,102 of record NC_092838.1, on the reverse strand, counting down.
CATCAGAATCACAGCATGAATTTACAACAAATATACAAAAATGACAACAAAATGTTCAGTACTGTGTTTCACCCAGAATTGCTATGCTTTAAATAGAAATATGATATTACCAACTTAAAGATATAATCACATCAAACAGGGGCACATGACTGAGTTATGTATAAAATTATCAAGCATACTGGCAACACATTTAAAAATATTTAACTACTTAATGCATAATCACAGGAAATTAATCTCTTTATGAGCAGATTTTCAGTTTATATTGTTGATCAGGGTGCACTAAGACAAATAGCTTTCTCTTTGCTAAGTCCATTTCTGATCCTTGCAAGCTACAGTAATATTCACAGATGCCACCATTCTACACAAGCAGAAAGGGAAAGACTAAGTAAGAAGGAACTGAACAATGGTTACTAAAGAAAACTGCTTGAGTGGGTCTGTAATTTGGTAAAGGGCGGTAATTTGTTGTCTCAACTCATGATGTGCTTGCTATCTGCATGTAGTGGATTATTCCTCTCTCCATACTTGAAAAGCCGCATTTATTGTTGTTTTATTTTTGTTTTGTTTTGCCCCTGTTTCATTATTATAAATTATTATGCTTGCATCAGCTTCTGACCTAAATCTTAAGAAACTGGATATTTCCAAGCTAGAATTCAGAGCTTACGTATTCTCAGTGACAGCAGCAGTTCTGGGACACAAGCTTAGATTAATGAGCTGTTGAGAAGTATTGAAAAGTGGGTCTTGAAAATTCAGCTAGGAGTCTGAAACCAAAAAGGGACAACAAGTAAACACAGAAACCATTTCATATTAGAAAAGTGAGATAAATCATCTAGTAGCCAGTTCTAAAAAATACTGCAGTCTTTCATTTGAGACCAGAGAAGGGACCACGGATTGACATGGTATGGAGGGCAAGAGGGCCTGACTGCAGAGCAGGTTAAGTTGGCAGGAAGCAGGAATGCCAGAATCAGATAACTCCACATCAGGGAGTAAAGCTGCCCTTTCTGGTAAGTTCCACAGCAATGGTGGAATGTGAGCGCTCAGAGGATCTCTAGTGAACAGAGTTCATAGAGTGGTCTGGGTTGGAAGATACCTTAAGGATCAGCCAGTTCCAATCCCTCTGCCATGGGGAGTGGTGCCACCCAGGTTTCTCAGGGTCCCACCTAGCCTGGCCTCCAGACACCATGCCCATGCTCACAGAATGAATGCTTGTGCCAGTGTATGTAGGGAATCAACTTTGCACCCTTGAAGACCCTTCACAGACCCACTTATGAAATAGGACTGTCTAATGCATTGCTCATTAGATCTTTTTACATTTAAGTACACACCTAATTCACCTCAAGCAGTACAACAAAGATTCCCCAAGAGCCAGATAGAAGTCCCTACGCTCAGCAAGAGTGATGTCTACAACAGGAGCCTGTTCTTCTGTTTTCAAAACTCCACATGACTCGTTTCCAGGGTTTACAAAATCACAGAAACAAAAATTCATTTAATAATTTGTCCATCTTCAAGTGATGAAAAAAAAAAGTTGGTTCCCACAGAATTCCAATACCCAACAGATTAAAATGAAGACTGGTGGCTGACCATTAATAGTCCATTTCCATCACATTTCTCCTGTTCTTAGAAGAACTTTAAGGAACACTTTCTTGGTAATGCAGTACAGATGCCTCAATTCACTTCTACTTTTCATCCTCTTAACCAGGATAAAATGTGGAAAAGTACAAAATTTTTTCCTTGCCAAGACAATGCACATTCTGCCACTGAAGCCTCAGCATAATGGGCACACAGCAGGTGCCATCCATTCACTTCACTGAAAGCTACTCATCTCCCAAATTAAACAAACACCAAAAAATATTTTATTTTATTTTGCAGACTCTCACTTTGACATTTGCACTACAACCACTACTAAATTGCTACCTGCACTTCAAATACGCACAAGTTTCTCCAACTAGAACATAACTGGTTTGTTTTTTATATCTCTTTAATTAAGAAAGCATCGTACTGCAAAATACTGGAGTGGCCTTAGCCAACTCACTTCACTTCTACCCCTCAGGAGAGTTCCTCTAGGGTAGAAGATGGATAATTTCAAGTGGACATGCCAAAGGCAAATGTGGCCTTCTGTTGTGGACACAAGCAAGCTGGTAATGCAGCCTGCTTTCAGGAGTCATCAAGACTCCATCATTCATTCTGTTCCAACTCACTCGTGCCTTTATGAAATTTATGATCATTAAATACAAGAGCACCTAAAATTCATCGAGCAGTGAGAGTAAAGGAAGAGATTCCTGTCAATTCCAGACAATTAAACAAGAGATTGCTTCAGCTACGCAGGTTCCACAGTTCAGTTGTCCAAAAACAAAAGCCAAGAGGCAGTATTTTTTCGCAGTGCCGAAAAACAGCCAGCACTACATGCCAAGAACCTTTCTTTTGGTTGTTTTTTTTACCCCAACTACTTCCATCTTCTTTGTAACAGATCTGAAAGATACAACTCCTCCCTTTCAATATTTGCAACATCCATCAGTTAAGTCAGTCCTACTTTCCTAAATAGCTTGAATGTCTTCAATCTTGAATGTCATTTTTATACTATTTTCCTCTGATGCATTTCCTTCAGACTTCCTAACACCTCTTCATTCGATTTATTTTCATTATGAGCTGATAATTACATTTCTTTTCCTCTCCCAGTTGTTCCATATCTACCCCTCTCTCATATTAACAGAGGGAATGTGTCAGGTTTCTTGATGGGACTCTCTTTTAGGAGTGAGGGTTTCCATGGGGAGCACCAACTCAGAAAAAGAAAAGAAAATTGAATATAAAAAAGTCAATTCACTACTACACAAATTGAGATTAGTGCCCAGGTCAAGAGCTTTGCAGGAAGTTGGTTTATCTCAGTGCAGAACAGAAAAACAAATCAAAGCCTGACACCAAATTCCGCAAAATGAGGAAAGCTTTCCATCTCACTATACCAACAGTTAACTACCATTCAAAGAGAGAAACAAAAACAGAAAGGACGTCAACGAAACAAATAACAGAATTCATATTCCTCATGACCAATAGGGCCAGGAAGAATTTCATTCTCACTGTTGAGTCATGGGAGATTCCCTGTAATCCCAGACTTGTCTGCTTAGTTCTCCCTTTCCTCTATTTGCTGTGTGTAGTTTCATGAGTAGAAAGTTACTTTCTAACACATCTGTACAGATAATGCAGAAATAAATGTAAACACATCAGTATATAAAATTGCAAGCCATAATTCCTATGCTGTCTTCTCAACTCCTGCATTCCTCATCAGAAGCTGCTTTGAAACTAATCTGTTGCAATCCTAGAACCAAAGTCATTACTGTGATCGCTTGGGCTACCAGCCCAAACCTATGCAAAATTAAAGGACACACAACTAAACCGCTTATGGCTAAGTTTAAAAATAGGCAGCACATGTTCATTCACACAACCAGGAGTGGTGTTAGACCAATAAACTCAGCCACATCTTAATGTCCTTCAACAAGCGAGGGATTCTGGCTTAATCTTGCTTCATGATCAGTAGTAATACTCATATTGCAAAAAACACAAGTTTGATTTTCTTCTTAATTTTTTGAACAAAGAATAGAGGATTTTACCTTCAACAGTTTCCTACAAGAAGCATAAAAATAAGCAGCTCTATTACAAACAAAACCAAAACAACCCTTGATCTTATTTCTTCACATATTGAGAAGTTAAATCTTCAGATCTGCAGAACAGAGTTCACTGTTAGAAGCCAGTTCAGATAACCGTGATTGGTTAGATATTTCCTATCAAATACTGACTCAACAGCACTAGAAGGTGTTTATTTATGACTAACGTAGTTGTGAAACACATACACAGTGAGACATTTTAATTAACAATTACTCACTGCTACTGAAGTGATTTCAAATATTTATTTTTCAGCTATGTACTAGGTAATTTTTAATGGTTTCTTTAGCTTTTCTATTTTCATTCAGAAGGTAATTTCCAATCTGTCTTCAACAACCTGTCCTCTCAGTCATAGCTGAAGTAATATTTACAAATGAAAGATGGATAATGGCCTTTAATGAACGATGGTGCAGAGCTCTGCAGTTGTACATGATTCATATCACAAACTGTGCTCCGGTTGAATTTACGCTGTTTCCTTGAGTTGTTAGGGACCCATGAAGTAAACCGCTACTAATGGGCAGTTTCTCTATTTTATTGGCAGCGCAGGTAATAAAGCAAAGCAAATGAATTTGCACTGCGGAAGGATTTTGCTCCCTTGCCAGCACTCTGCTCTCACTTTCATACAGCTGCTTGTATGGAGAGGTACCAACACACACAAAAAAATCACTGGAAGAGTAATAGTAATGAATGTAGAGCTTCTGCAGCCAAGCTGGCCTGCCATAACTGACAAAAGCAAGAGCCACCTGAGCAAGCATCTCAGCTCTATCCAGACAACAATATATTAGGAACTGTACTTAAAAGAGCACTTGTATTTTCCACTGTGAACTACTCAAGGTACAAGAACTTAACATTTCAAATCAAAGCATCCTCACAATATCAGATACACCTGAAGAGGTAACAACTGAAATGTGACACTGATATTTCTATAAACCCTTTAAGGGAAAAAAAACAAATGTATCTTCTAGGTAGGGTTGTATGAATTTTTCAGCTCATACCTCACCTGGCTCATGACTTTTTTTTCACTTTTATTTTTTGCCAGGGGTGAGGTTTGGCCATGTTTCAGTTCATACTTTTGACCTTCATCTACCCCAATAAAGGGAAGACCGAAGATTTTCACTACTGCATTAACAAAAGTTGGACTCATAGCTGGTTAAGAAATTTTGACATGCAAGAGAACATGATTATATGCCCACACAATTAAATAAATTAGGTAGTAATTCATATTTATGGCTAAGCTCTCAAATTAGAAAGCTAAGCTAAATTTAGTAATTTGCCTCATCCTAATGTGTATTACTTTTATTTCATATGTTCCACCCTATTTCATCCTAAGTTGCAGCTTAAAAACTTTGAACTTCTAGTATTAATTATAAATTGACATTATTCCAAAGGCTGTACCCAGTGACCTTTAAGCAGCACATCAAAAATGAGTGCCTCATCTAAAGCATTTATGAGATGAGATTTAAACAAGATATAAACACAAAGGATTTCTGTATACCAGTTAATCAGATACTTTACATAAGCCTGAAAGAGGACATCATTTATCTTTTAACATATCTTAACTGTTCCAAAACTCATCTGTTGTCACTATGTGGTCAAAATTAACATCCCCCTGTAAAGCCCTTCCTCTTGCTCATGCACTCACAAACCCTGAATTTCAAAGAACCCCTTAGAGTCTCATAAATACCATAAATACTGTCTTACCTGGATAAAAAGGTGCACCACACGGATTTGAGGGATTCATTTTCCTTTGCTTGGGCAGGTTACATTTTCCTGGTACCTTACAGTGTTTTTAAAAAAAGAAGTGGAGAAATGCCTAGAAAACAGATGCTTATAGTGAGTTTCCAACAGTTAATGCTGCAGAGTGTAGCCAGAATTGGAAAGCCTCAGCAGCATCCACGTGACACTACAGCAAGTTCAGGAACCCAGTGTACAGAATCCTTAAAAAGCCATCACAAGCTATGAAACATTAAAGTCTTAATGCTTATTTCAGCTCAAAAATGCTTCACCAAAATGTCCAACTCCACAACCACTGTCAGTCACATTTACACCTTCACAGCAAAATCAGAACTCAGCCATACGACATAGCAGAAGGAAAAAAATGGCCAAAAGTTGAACCCTCAATGCTTTTAACAGCTCATATGGAATATGTTCACATGCTTTGAACTCCTCTGCCCAGAAAATAAAGTGGATGGGAGAAAACTGCTGAGGAAACTTCACAGATAAAGAACACAGTATTTCCGTGACTCTTGTACTTTAAAGTGCATTACAGCAACCCATCCCATCTACCATACACTCAAGACCTTGCAGCCTGGAGGGCCAACTGTATCTTGGGCTTCATCAAAAGAAGAATGGCCAGAAGGTTGAGGGAGGTAATTTTCCCCCCTCTGCTCCTCTCTCATGAGGCCCCACCAGGAGCACTGCAGCCAGGTCTGGGGTCCTGAGCTCAAGAGTGGGTCTATAAGAGGCTGTGAAGATGATCAGAAGGCTGGAGCATCTCTACCACAAAGAAAGGCAGGGTTGTTCAGCCCAGAGAAGAGAAGGATCTGGGGGAGACTTCACTGCAGCCTTCCAGTTCTTAAGGGGGCTTATAAACGAATTGGAGACTGACTTTACACCAGTTTCATTCTAGAATTATGGAAGGATGAACTTGTTATTCCTGATAAATGGCAACCTCCCATTTACACCACAAAACTACACTCTAATTTCCCATCATTCATCTCATCCTTAGCCTCAAATCTTTGAGCGGCAAGTTAATCTGTAAACGAACTGCTTTATGCTAATTGAGGCATTAAGATGAGTCAAAGAGATTGGCAGTCAGTCAGTTTCTCACTGACCCATAAGCACAACAGGAATTTTAATACCCACTTTACTAATTTAGCTGACCCAATCCTCAGCAGCACATTTACTAATTACAGCTTTAAATCCTATAAAGAAGTTTATCTTTTATTATAATAGCCCATTACCAACACCAAGCTGTGGTATTGAACAGCTTTGGAAAACTGCCTCACTAGTAGTTTTTCAGACAGTATCTGCATTTCTTCTATAAAGATTAAAGCATTGTTTGCCTCTCTCAGTGTATTAACAAGGCATAATTAACTTTGTATCAGAAGCTCAGCCAAGACCATCAGAACTGATTAGCATTTGTAATGAGATAAGAAAAAATACTCAGGATTTCTGTAAAATAGAGACCCTTTTCAGTGCATCCTGAAGAATCACAAGTTGCTTTCCAGAAAGCTCCTAGCACGTCCAAAGTCATGGAGCAGTAAGGAGAAATCAGAACAGAAAGGTCAAGCAAATCCAAGGATGAAAAAAAGGTTGCAAAAAATCCTTTGTGAACTGCTGCTTCCCAGCAGAATTAGAGGGAAAATATACTTTTAACGTCTCACATTCAGGAACGTAACTATCTTGGAAGAATCGATACTGAGTTTGTTTTATTTTCCTGTTATGGACATATGTATTAACAACCTCTTTATTTCTAGATGCTTGCTTTTCAACCACGATCAGACACGTGGTGAACATCACTTCAGCAGAGCATTCAACCAGCAGGAAGGATCAGTGAGGATGTAGCCCACATCTCCTACCTCCTGAAGGAACACCTCCCTACCAGGCTGCAGGCTGGTTTGAACTCAAAAGGATGTTCAGTTGGCCCACAGCAAAATCAGCACCCTATGGGTCACAGGTTCTGTATTAACTCACCCTTGCAAAGCTTGGGAATTGCACATCTTTGCCTGGACTCGTTTTGGTCTATCTGTATAACAAACAGGATGTGGCTATTCATCTTCTTTCAGTTTTAGCTTTCTTCATGCAACTGTGTGGTGGAAGGCCTATTGTTACAGTAACTATGAGGTATTTATGATTAATATAAAGTAGTAAGTAGTTATTCTGTATATAATATTTATGACTCTTAATTAACATAATGCAGAGTAATTCAAGCATAGGATGACAGCAAAGGTCTTGAACAAGAAGGTGGGAGAGGTCCCAGCTACACTGAACTCATGAATATAGTTGATTGTTGTTCCTAGTTTCACTTGCTCCCAAATTTGCATGCAGTTGAAGATTATTGGTCAAAGGGAACAAAGAATGCACATCCAATATAAATGCATACATGCAGTATATGAGTCCCCGCTCAGGTTTCTAGTCAGGCAAACAAATAGAACCAGACAACTTAGAAAACACTGCACTGCTGAAAATAAATGCTTTAATTTTGAAGCTTCATTTGAAGGTATCTAAAATTGGTTGAAATAAGTTGTAAGAAGGTATATTTTTATTGCTTAAGAATAAGAAAACAAACTTGTAATCAACAAAATTAGACTGACTTTTAGCGCTTATCTCTAAATGATAGAAAATCTGACACCAACTGTGCAGTGAAGACACCAGCTAAAAAAAGTGAAACCTTTACTTACCCAACCATTACCCTTCAAAGTTTTGATTTTGGAGACTCAACTGTTTCTTGATTTTCTTACCCTCCTAAAAACTTCTCAGAGAACCAGTTATTTGCTAATACCTGAAAACTAGATGACTAGAAACATCATCCTTAAACTAATAGACAGGGCTTTTGCATAAATGCCTAGCAAATTGTTCCGTCTTCTGCCTTTGAGTAGGTGTTCCTGCTGTTTGAGATATAATAGTTAAGTGATTAGCATACATATGAGTTTGTGCTGACATGAACATTCATACTACCAAGTACAGAAATGAAATACAAGAATGATAAGCAACATTTTAATATTTACTTTAGGCTATACAAATATCACCAGCAGCCAACAGCTGCATAACATATCACTCAAAACAGTTTTCAGCTTGTTTTTTTCACACACTGGCAGAGATAATAAGGTTCCCCTTTTATAGGCGCTGCATTTTTCCACACATCATCTTTGTTCAAGATGCTCAGAGATTCTGAGGCCTGCAAGCCATGGGCTGGGCACACCTGCTTTCAGATATGCAGAGAGCATGCATGGTAGGCCAGTACAACACGGACACAAGAACAGCGTGGCTTTCAGCAGCTCCATAGCTATACTGACATGACTCAAAAGCACCATATACACAACCATGCAGTGATCATGTATTGCAGTAAAGAAACTGTAAGTTAAAATAAAGCAATCAATAGAGAGCAACATAGGAAAACATTTGGAGAACTTAGAACTGTGATGCTAGAAACAGTATGCACTGATAAATACCTTTTTACATGTATGCACTCCTATGGTAGACCTCCTGTGCTCCCACCCTCTTAAGAGCACTCCCCATACTGAGCAGGATCTTGTAGAATACCAGGCTTTAAGTCCTGGCTACCAAAAGACTGGAATCCACTTAAGTAAATGCATAATAATTTTTTCAGTTGTATTGAATTACAAGAGGTTTCCTTTGAAATTCAGATGTTTTAAAACACATTAACCAACCAACTTGAATTATTGTCACTACAGATGAAAGAATGAAGGCAGTTTGTGGTTTCACTGCTACAAAGGTGAACTCCCTGCTTATCTGATATTTTGTGTGCTCCTACTGTCCCAAAGCTGAAGCTTCACATGCATCACAGGTCATCCTGTGCACAGTATGGTCTTCCAAACATTCAAGAAGAGCAAGTTCAACTCTCATTTTAGAGACCAGTAAGACAAGAGGAGAGACAACAGAGGATCCAAAACAAAGATGAGGAGGTGATCAGCTTTAATTTCTCATGAGACGGATTAACAGCAAAGTTCACCCTTATGAAAAAACACAGCAAACAAATGGAAATGCAGCCCCAACATGAATGACAGACTGCACGGTGCTGTCTCACAATACAGGAGCTGCCAAACATGCTGAGGAACTTTGGAAGAAGGGTTCTACCCTCCTCCCCCTGGCATTAAAACTGTTTTTAGGACAGGCTGAATTATTTTGGCAGAAGTGCTGTTTCAGTGTTACATGCTGTATATTACAGAAGCACACAAACCTTTGCTCCAGACAACTGTGTTATTTGTGTAAAGCACCAGAATGCTGCCCTATACTCAGGGGAAGGAAGCCATCTTCACTGTCTGCAAATGCATGTTTCATTTACTAAACTACGTATGATAGATTTGTTAAATGTCTGTTAAGCTTCATTGCACCGAGGCACTGTGCTGCCCACCTGCTGACCAGCAGCACAGCATCTCACTACCGCGCAGTGCAGGAGCTCTCAGCTCATATGCTTTTCCAGAGCAGAAACAATAAAATCTGTACTTTGAAGATAAAAATACAGTTTAGCTCCATGACTTTGAAGCCTTCAGGCTCCACATCTTTGAATTCTCATTCAAAGCAACACCATAACATTGTTGTTTTATTTTATTTTATTTTTTTAATTAGGAAAACCAACAATCACCAGAAGCAAGGTAGACAGATATCCTCTGCAACAGCAAAATCACATAGGGACACTGACGACTGAGGATGCAGCTAAAATCATCCCAGCCAAAACCTCCCAGCTCCCCTGCTTCTACAAGTCCACAAATTACCTCATTCCCTTATAGATAAGGAAAGCCAACCTGTGCTCAAGGCTCTGGACCTGGGACATCAACCTCAGAATGCTAATAAGATCAGCTGGCAATGAAATACAGCTTATTAGTCTGGCTCTAATTTTTTCTTGTAGGTTGGCAGCCCGCCCTCCCTCCCCCCTCTCACCCCCCCCCCATGACTACCATGGTCTGTCTCTTTTCACCCCATAATCTCTAAAAATATATCAGTGAATATACATATCTCTTAATACACAGGTGAAATAGACTTCTTAAAACCAGCACTTTCCAGGGACTTTCCTAATAATAATACCCCTAAAAGGATCCTGCATCACCAATTCTTAGCTCTGAATACCAATTCAGATGCTAACTCATGCAGTAGGTGGATTTTTTTCACACTATTTAAAATAACCAATTGTTATCACAAGTTGGTTTCTCCCACTTACAGGTCTGAGATACATTATACCATATTTCAAGAAATTAAAGACATTGCTAAATAGTAACTTCAGTGACTTCACATTCTTTCTTTTCTTAAACTTACTGCTCAAGCAGTTTTGAAGGCCTTAATGCTATTTCAGTCTGTATAATTCAACAGACATAATTTGGCAACTACCTCATATAATAGCATCCTAATTTGAATGGGTTGAAGTGAATACCTGAGGCAGACTCCAGTGTTCTCCTAAAAACAGCATTTTCCTAACACTCCTAACATCTTCTTTACAAATGTATACATACTAACTCTTGCATTCTCCTTCTCTTCCATGAGACTGAATTCCAAATACTGGATGCAGAGAGCACTAACATTGAACTGAATTGTACTGCGCAGTGGTAATTATCAGCTTCACAGCATTAAGTAACACCTTTACCATACTGCAGTATTTCACTATGCTCAGTAATAAGGAACATAAATTCTGATCAATGAACAGTATTCCTTTCAGTTTCCTACCAAAGCTCATGTAGCTCAGCAGTGCAGTTTAAGTTAAAATATACTTTCGTCTAGTTCTAAGACTGAAGATTTTCAAAGTGCTTCCCTTAAAACAAGATCACCAGCGATATGAAAGGAAAAAAATCAGCTGGTGCAGGAAATCAAGTAGGTTCACCATACCCACCACACTGCATAACGCTATACTCATCACAGGGCCAAAAATGATCACTTAAGGGACCTGAATCATTACTGGATTTTGCACTATCCTGTCTCCTTACTTGACATATCCCCAGAAGCTTTACACTTAAAATCTACATTGTGAAAACTTCCTTGTTATTACTAACAGGAACATAGAAAGTACACAGGAGTTACTAAGCATAACGTACTCTGTGAGATATGATTCCACTCTGCTAATGAAGTCTACACAAGGCAAGATAGACTGGCATCTCCATACCCTTCAAATTCTAAGATGAATGGCTCAGCAAATGGAAAGCATGCAGAGTACAATATATGAACAATGGGATACCAATGTGGGATAGCCCAGCAGAAAACACTTCTGGACCCATTTGTGTTCACAGTATGGTGCCAAATTAGTTATTCTAGAATCATAGATAGACTTTTCTCCATCAGGCAAGGCCCACTCTTCAGATGCCAAAAATTTATTAGCTACTAAATCGCACAAGTTTAAATTAAATAAAGCAAACAGAGAAAGGGGCAGATTTTTTCTGGCCGAGGATCAGGAGAACTATTGCTACTCTTTCCTTTCCTCCAGTAACAGCAAGTTATTAAACCAGCTCAGCCATTCATGCATTTCCAAAGAGCTGTAATAACATAAGCCAGCATTACACAGCCCATATTAACAGTCTGCCATCATATGGGTGCTGGCAGCATGCTGACCCAACAGTGTATTTTTTGGAGGAAAAAAAAAAGCACAATCTGCATCCTGTTAGTCAGCTCTGACCGAGCTCTACATGGATTATACAGATGTCCCACAAAGAGAATGTGAGACTGCGTCATATGGAAAGAAGGGAAAAGGTAGGACTGAAGCGATGCTGACTTGAATTAGTTTAAGCTGCTGTGTAATGACATGTACAGCTACTTATTTAGTAGCTTACAGTGATTAGAAAATAAAGACTTGAATGAGTCAGATTCTGTCAGACTACATGCATATGCAAAAATTGCAGACGATCTCAATATGCACTTACGCTATGCTTAGGCGTGATGCTTCACGTTACCTAACTTATGGTATTAAGGGCAAGCTACATTGTGCTTTGTACATGACACACAAGTATTTCAGCTCAGACCTTTCAAAGAAAAATGCCTAATAGTAGTCTCTAATAAGTACGAATGAATGAAAGTCTGACAGCTGTGTGTTTTAATGCAGAAACCCAGTATAAATGTTTGTTCAGGAGAACATGGCCAATTAATTTGATTTTAGATGTCACAGTGATGTTTCTGTCTGCATAAGAACATGTTAGCCTTTAAGGACGACATAAATTGTGTGTGACGTTTGACAAGCTTACCCTTACATTTAAGTGTAAACTAGGATGAATAGTTACAAGTTGTATTAAATTGTGCCAAACTTGTTTCCTTTTGCATATACACACGAGCAATGAATTTTCAAACCTGGCAGTCCCAGAATGTAGGAAGTTTGGGGAGTATTTTCCCTACAGATAAAAGTGATTGACAAATTCCTCCTATTATGCTAAATCAGTCAGCAATTTTTTGACTGGAAATGATGTTGAAGGCAACGGAATTATGGAAAGCAATTAATAAACAGAGAAACAAACTAAAAAAGCATAATTAATGCTACCCAGCACGATTTCAAGGAATGTCACTTCGTGTGATCGTTAACTTTCTCAGGCAGTGAGTTTTCCAAAGTTCTGAAATAAACATCTGCAGCCTACAAATTTACGTATGGCATTTCGTTTCTAATTAAATAAATAAGAAACTGACTTTCTATGTGACTAATCAATATGCTTTTCAACCTGGGTCCCCCTTAGATCTATTACAGATCTATTATTTCTCTTCCAGATTCATGTTAAGATTTAAACAGAAAACTGGAGTTGGTGCATAACAAAATCTGTTACATTACTTATCATATTGCCACCACCTTAGCTTCTTTCATTTCTTTTCTCCTGGCTTACTGTGACACTCACTGACTGATAAAAACTAGCAGCTCTAATTCTAAGTGAGATGCTTGATAGGCAAAAGTGCTCTGTGAAGAACGATCTGTATTGGGCTTCTGTATGAACCCATCTCCACTTTTCTACTTACCATTTAAAGTTTATGTTTTTCTTCCTCCTCTTCTCCCCAAGAAGTGAGGAAAGAAAATTAAAGGCATCGTCTTATCAAAGATTCACACTGCTCTGAAATGGACTTGGCTGTTAGCACGATTTGTTACAGTTAAGGAAAACAGCTGGATATTTTCTTTTTACTAATACGTCAAATGCCTCCTTATTTTAGAACAAGATTATATTATTAAATCTTCATATTTTTCTCTTTTATCTGCCAGCTTTTTATCTACAGAATAGATTTTTACAGCTTGGGTAGATTCACAGCCTTCAAGGATCCCCATTTCACCACCATACAGATTCTAGCAGCCATATAGATTCTTCCTACAGATGCTACATGTAAAGGTTCATTTGAGCTATTCCATTTCTTTCAGGATGCTGAATGCAGTCTTCAGTACTAAGACTGATCTGTGGGCAATTCTGCTACTTTGTTCTTGACTGTTATTTCCTGACCAAAATATCGTTTCAGAAATAGTGATGCCTCTTTCATTTTTACATTTCATTTACTTGCTGCAGAGTGGCTCTGCTTTCTAACTTTCAATATACTTAGAGGAAGACTCCAGTTACTCCCTGCTCCCGGCCTTTCAAGGTAGATCTTGTATCCAGCCTATGCAGCAATTGCACCACCCAATGGAGCTCAGAGTGGAATCCCCATTTTTTCTCCACCACACATCAGAATTTACCTCCAGCTATTAGCCTGACTAACTGTGGCTTCAGGAAAAAAATGTGCTGAACTCAATTTATGAATAAAATCAAATGTACAAAATGCAGCGTGGTGGATTTGGCTTATATACTTGCTGCCCTGCTTCTCATTGGAGGTGGTAAGCAATTAATGTGATTTTGAAACTCAGCGTGTGTTCTGCCACATGAAAAGATACGGTATGGAATCTGTAAATGAGAGAAGCCAATGAGACATTCTAATCCTGTTTAATGATACTTTTTCTACCTCTCCTCTAGAAGATGGATAATCATGCTAAAATATTACAAACCAAAGAAACACAAAGTGGATAGGGCTATGATAGCCCCAGAGGAGAAGAGTTCCAGCTATTCCTATCTCTTCTGTGGAGCTTCTCTGGGCAGATTCAGAACCTAATGGTATTACCAGGCTCTAAAAACCATTTGGAGCAGAGCTTCTGGTTTCCTTTCCTTTGAGAGGAATCTAATTTATGCATGCAGGAACTGCATTAAGAACTGAACCAGCAGAAACTAAATGGAAGTAATCAGGGGAGTCCCTTCAAAAGTGCACTGCTGCTCTGACCTTAATTGCTTATGCAGACAGGAGCCAAAGCCTGAGGAAAGGAGTACACTGAGGAGTCCAGAGTTCTTATACCTCTCTCCATAGGATAGAGCGCAGGAAATGACCATACAGCAGAGTAAGGTGAGGAGCTCATTCAACTGCTACTAACAGGTCCTTATGAAGCATCTGTTTCATTCTTTAAAATATTTAAAGCTACCACTCGAATAATGTATTCCTGTAATCAGTGACTGCACAAGCTTATCAAGCTTCAGGTCCAACACAAATACAGTCCAGTATATAACATCCCTGGTACACTTTTGTTGATACACTGTTGCAGTGATCATTGCCTGTTTGCTAAGAAAGCCAGCCTCCCTGCACCCCTCAGAGAAAAGCTGCAAATCACATTGGGAATGATGATGTTGCTTTGGTTTAAATTTCACTGAGAGGACTTTTTCTCACTTTATTCACACTTCTCCAGCAATGTTAGCCACATAGAAAGACTGAGCAAGTTTTTCATAAACAAATTTGCTTCTAACAAGAGTCACACACTGAGAAAAATCAAGCAGGTCTGGATTACTTTGGTGCATAGGAACATTTTTGCATGTGAGCCAGACAAGGCTTAAGACCACGATATTAATTGCTTGGTATAGGATGCAATAAGAAGCAGCCCTTGAAAGAAAAGAACGAGCCTGTTTAAGTGGCTGATTCATTTTAAAGTGTCTAAATTTGAACACCTGAAGATGGAGAAAGGGATTACAGGAATGGAGAGGAAATGTGGGGTAAGGACTGGCTATATTTTCAGCTAAAATCCAGACAGCCTGATGATTTTTTCTTATATTACCTGAGAGATGTCAGGCCGTTCCAAATTTATGCAGTTCTCTACTCATTTGCTTATCCATTCCACCAGTAACGTGTTCATCCAGGTCTGTCTAAGAATCTCTAGGCCTCAGTTACATCTAATAGAGGAGAAGCAGTGTCAGTCTGTGCTGTTATTCTTGTTTTGTGGTTATTTCTCACAGAGGAATAGCCAAGATGAAATAACGTAGGTTTCCCGGTATGTAAAAGTTTTGCTTAACAGTCACTGAGAAAAAATACATGACATTTTATGCTCGAAATACATTCCCTGGGAAATGAGAATTCAATTTAAGTCTGTTGTCTGAGCAATGATGCAGCAACTAGAGAAACTAGAAACCTAATAAATCATTTTGATTAATGAAAATCCTTTATGTTATAAAACCTTTCACAGGAAAATTAAAATAAAGCCCAAGCTCCTCTGTATTTCTAACTGCAAATTTGCCACTAAACCCAATGAGAGAGAAGACTGCAGCTTCACAAATATCCTCCATCATCCCTTTGTCCTTACAACTTTTGCCAAGCAATGAAAAAATTCCAAGTGCAAAATGATACATTTTCCAGTGTCCAAACAGCCTTTACCCCAAGCTGTATTCACCGACACTACTGGGACTGGACTGCATTTGAGAATCTCCTATTCCCATCATTTCATTAAAGTCTCACAAGCTGCTTGTGAGCTAACAAATTGCTGCGCAGCTTCCATCAATCACATATTCATCTTTACTATGCTTGGGGTGACGACTGGACGGCAGTTTTCCTGCTCTAAAACAAGATACCATATTTCACATGTGTTTAATAAACTGTCCTATACTAAGGTTTTACAAAGTACTGTACATTTGGAACGAAAAAAAAAGACCTTAGACAAGTGTTATTTAATGTATGTGGTTTTAACCCTGCAGTGCTTGCAAGGTGAAGTATTCACCTACACTTTTGAGAGCAAAAACATCCCCAGTTCTCGAAAGCAAGTAAAAAAAAAATAAAAATCTGAATAGTGGTTGAACAGAGAGGGGAGGATCCCCACTCGCTGGGGTTTTACAGCTCACAGGATGTTTTAGAACTTACGGAAAGTCGGACTCTTTAGAGGCGTTTTGAAATGGGAATGCAGCGGTGTTTCGCCACGAGGAGGCTCTGTCGGAACGCGAATAGTCCAGCACAGCCAGCAGGAAGGGAATGATGCTGTGGGTACCACGGGCAGGAAGACACATAACAGCTCCATTCACCTTTTTCTCTTCCTTACTCAGCCTGTTGCCTTCCTCTTCCTCCAAATCTTTCATGACTAAAAACGTTTTAAGACATGAGTTCCTAAAAGGATTGCAATTTTTAAATCCCACCAACTTGTAGGTTGCAAAACAGTGTAATTCCTCAACACAGATGCTTAAAGAATTTCTCTGCCCGAAGAATTTTACTAAAAAGTAAATGAAGCTATCTAGAATGATAATGCAAAAATATCAAGGAAAAGAGAATATAGCAGCTGTTCTACCTCTTGCTGATAATATGTTAAGAAATCGAATCCCTGAAGCAGTGCACCCATGCACTGTGTTTCTGGCTTTTCCCTTGTATTTATGTGTGTGCATCTGGTTTGAATGAAGTTTTCTCACATTTATGACAGCAATATAAGTGCCTTTCATAGTCATCAAGTTTTGTGGCAGCACCTGCAGCTGCGTAGTGTATGCCTGTTTGAAATGTAAGTGACTGAGTACGTGCATGTGTTGGTGGGTTTTGTAGCTGAATTAAGGAAAAAGAACATAGAGGTCTACAAATTCCGTTAGTTTGATATTGATTCAAAGTAAATCAACATCCCTCTGACATAACGCACTCCCTTCAATTGCACACAACATTTTCTACTTTGTTATTATGAGTTTGCAGGGAGTATTTTCTAGTCTAGACAAAAAGCTAAAGATTGAAAACAAGTATCAGCAAAATGCTGCATGTTAATACATAAATAAGAGATTTACAATGGGACAATGCTGGTAGCTTGCAAACTAAACAGACAGTAGCAGTTCAGAAGTTTCTGTATCTATATGAAGGACGGTTTGTATGAACTAGAAGCTGTGCATTTGTCTTGCTACCTTTGTTCAAATAACTGCTCTTGTCTTGGTGCATGGATTTCCAAGCATGATCCACATCTTTCCCACTGGCAACGGCCCCTCCTCCTCCAGAGCTTGCTGAAAAATTCAACACTGCTCCTCCTCAGAAGTCTGAAACTGAAAGAGCTCTATGTGCAAAATCCAAAGGGTGCTGCACTGTCACAGACCCTTACAGAAATTGAACCTAGTGTGCTCCCCTACACAGTTAACATTTTTGCCAGCTCCATGAAAACATCAAGAACAGGCATGTACAATGTAGAAGAACAGGCAAAATAAGGGCTTGAGTTGCTGTTCATCACACGTTATTATCCTTAATTACTTCTCATTTTAGAGCAATCTGTACAAACCCACCTGTACTTCTGTCCCAGTGCACGCATGAAGCTTGGGCTGGAGAAGATACAGAAGCTGCTGACTTGTTTCTAACATTTCTCAAGGCATTCAAAATAATCTCAAACACACAGCTGTTTCTGCCAATGAGAAAGAGAGACCTTACTAGTAACTCTTATCACAGCACACTTGGGTCCTGCAGTACATGGCAGCTATTTTAGCAGGACCATGCATTTCCACATTAGTACACTGATGTTCTCTCTACTTACCCTGAAAGCTCTTCAACAAATGACAAAAATAACCAGTGTGTGGCTCCAGCACAGGCAAGAAGAATTCAGTTTCACCTGTTCACACACTCAACTATTTCTCATCCCACATTGCATAAATGTACCCCAGGCTTAAAGACAAGGTCAGACTGCTGAATGCATTGAGCTTGCTAATACAATACAAGAATTTGTTTTATTTTCATGTACAGTTTC
This sequence comes from Excalfactoria chinensis, assembly GCF_039878825.1. Classification (NCBI taxonomy): domain Eukaryota; kingdom Metazoa; phylum Chordata; class Aves; order Galliformes; family Phasianidae; genus Excalfactoria; species Excalfactoria chinensis. The sequence continues at coordinate 6,278,795 of NC_092838.1, read as the reverse complement.
AGAATATATAGAGCATAGAAAATGGTATATTTTAAAGGCACATCATGTAAAAAGAATATTCCAAAATATGTTTGTCCCGTTAAAACTCTCTTTCAAACTTTTTGGCATTTATTTTCTTGGTACTTCCAACACTGACATAGGTTCTCTGTGTGGCACCACGTGCATGCTGCTGTTTGTACATTGAAGTGTGTGTGCTTTTCACTTCTAACTAAAGTGGCAGACCTTTTACTGTAGAAGTAAGCTGAATTCATGTATATATACATCTTTATCTTAAATATTTGCTCTATAAATGACCTAAGCATTATTAAGGCAAGAAACTGAAGAAGCATCTCTTCAAGTCAGTGGCATTTCAGCTTAATTTACAGTGTTATAAGATTACCTTCTAGATATAAAATAGCTTTAATGCACATTTGGTTTAGAATTTTGCCCTTATTATTTCATGTTTGAATAAGACTAGCCAAACACCTAACTTACAGACTATCTATCTCCTTTCAGCCTTAAACCTACGTCTGTTTATTTAAAACAAATCCTGCTTTCTAGCAAAATTCAGGTTTTGAATCTGAAATGTATTCAGCAAACAGCAGAAACACTTTTTTAAAAAGTAGGGTAGTAATGCCTGAAATTCAGAGTGTTCCCACTAAGAGAAATAGGACTAACAGAACACATCATGCAAGACTGGGAAGGTGAGAATGCATTTTGCTCAGACTGATTTATCGAGTGGTTTTTTTAACTGCTGTTATTTTTACTTTTAATTTGCCGTTCTGCTTATTTGTCTAATGAATTTCTTGCCACTCCTGTTGTGCTTTCTTTGCTCCCTAATAAAAGTATTACTCATCAGAGCATTTTAGGATGTTCAGGGAATGGAGATGGAACAGCATGACCCATTACTTTACTCATGTCAGAGACAATTTCTACACAGTTCCATGAGAACTCAAGGATGAATTACCTGCAGCAAAGGGTCAGACTATCAGCTGCTGTGTAACAGGGTAAGTTATTAGCATTAGTAGAGCTACATTATTTTGTAGTAGTAATTTTGATCTACATTAAGTATAAAATCCCATTTAAAATTCATTTATTTTTATTGCCTATATATTGGGTCAGCTGTAGCAAATATCATGGAATGAATACATGGTTAATGCTTTTACAAAGTCAAGTCTATGTTTTAATATCAAAGGTGTGACTAACATGAAGAAGCCACTTCATTCATTCCCCACACAGGTCTCCAAACCCTGAAATCACCACCAGCCAAAGTCAGTATTATATTGCTGAGCACTTAAATCTGGTATTACAGTAATTCTCTCACAGAATTATTGAAAAGTAAGAATCACCAAAAACTTTGAAAAACTATCCTGGAACTCCTATGCATAATAGTTACACTCTGGTTTCTCTAGCAGGAATTTTTATTCAAGTAAAATTCACATAGGAACTTAGAATGAATTTTGTAAAGGCCAATTTCCTAGTGAGCAGACACAGGAAAAAAAAAAAAAAAAAAAAAAAAAAAAAAAAAAGCAGCTTTTCTAAATCATATATTAGCCAATATGATACATCTCGCCAAAGCCCAGTGGAATAAACATATTGAGTTTGGCTGTAAAAAAAAAAAAAAAAAAAAAAAAGTTATATTTGGTACTGCACGATGCAAAAATGAAGGGCTGCAGGACCTTAGTGGAGGATCTCTTTCTGCTCAGACTACTCCAGTCCCAAGTTGTGCACTGAACATCGAATTTGCTTGTAACTTTTCCTGCCAAAGGCTCTGTATGCTTAAATTAAACGTGAAGAAGGATAAAGAGAATCGTTTGCTGGAGTACAGAAAGGAGTTGTTTACTTTTACAAAGCAAGTGGTTTTAATAAAAGCTTGATGACACTGCACATTATAAATAGCAGAACATTTGTCCTCTGCTAGAACAGCCACACTGAGTGCAGCTTTGGGCTTTCATACTTGTTTGCTTTTGCACTATGATCCTGGCCTCATTTTTCACTTCCCCTGTACTTATCCCATCCCAAAGGACTAGATCCAGGCCAGGAATATGCTTAGCATATTGCTTCCAAATTAATTTATAAAGACTTTAATAGTGATCTGACAGAGGCCAGGAACTGCTTATGCCTAGAAAAGGGAATACACCGTTACACCAGTGATGACGGTGAAATAAGTAAAAGAAAACTTGGGTCAGTCTTGCTCAGACCGAATGCCAGGCATTCCATTAAACCTGCTGTTGGTTGTTTTTGTTGTGGTTGGTTTTTTTGTGTTGGTTTTTTTTTTTTTTTTTTTGTATTCTGTTTCATATCAAGAACACAGTACATTTTTAGAGAAACAATACCTTTACTACGAAACCATGTAAATGATTATATACAAAATAGTTATTGGAATTTGGTTTTGTACTGTCGTGACAGTAATAACTAGCTGCCAACATTTATTTACGTTTCCTTAATACTAGGTACATAACACCACTGATCAGAGTAAAGGCAAATGCAATCCAGGCTAAGACGAAGGAATAGCCATATTGGCCTTTAGAAACTTCAATGGCATATTCAATGCTCTTGTGCAGTTCCTCATGCCTATCTGTGTAAATTGAAGCTGCAATCATAACGCACAGACCTGGAGGAGAAAAATACAGCAAAGGTTAGTAATGTTAGATAATATCAACACGTATAATAACCATCCACTGACGCTCGTCTGACGGCTGCTTCCAGCAGTGTCTTTTTGCAAACACTTATTTTCCATCTGGAAATGAAACTGGGGGCATTTCAGGACATGCTCTCAGTTTTTTTTGGCAGGGAGTAAGTTTTAAGTGCTGTTGCATATTCATGTAATTTGCAATGAACACACGATGACTCTTAACATCTGGATAGTTTTAAAGACTAACAAAACTTAAGGAAGTACCTGCCTGCAACATTTGCAGAGTTACTTAATTTGATCAAGATGCTCAGAATATTAGATTCTTTCCCTACCAAATTTTTACTTCTGAGATGTGATTTTACCCATGTTTCCACTGCCTAAACAGTACAGAATTGAGCAGTTCCATGTTTAATCATATATGCAGGACAAGCTATGATCTCCACAGCCCTACACATTTCTAATACAGCTCATTCTTTTTGAAACCTTTTTCTCCTTCACTTTCATACTTTCATGTAAACATCGTTAAAGTCACAAGTGTTGAAAAATCACTCACATGACAGGAGCTGGATAATAGAGGTTAACACAAATCTTTCTCCTTGCTTTAGACGGAAAAGTTGAAGAATGAAAACCAGAAATGCCACACAGCAGAAAATAGTAGATAGGACCATGGAGGCCTGAACAGCCTGAATTGATTGATATTCTGCAAAAACAAAAGCAGCTTTGATTAAAAATAGCTAAAGTAACTCTTGATAATAAAACATACATATATATATATTTTGTAAAGTGGGGCAAGTTAGGTTGTACTGTACATTAATTTATCTATGTTACAACTTCAGATTGTGTTCTCATTTTCTTTCCCTTTTACCCTCATGCCTGTAAAACAGCGTATTTAGGTTCTTCTTTTAAAGTTCAGTTCTGAGAGGCGAGTTCCATCACTACAGAGCCACTTCTTCACCACTTCTGCCTGATCCAGTACTTTAAATGTTCTTTGGCACTTATTCTTAATTGCTTGTGTTTAGTCCCTCATATTGGGCTTTCAGTGTACCTAACAGTTCTTTCTGCTCTCCCATGAGAAAACCTGTAAGAACAGTTGCTTTTCTAAGATGGCAATCCAGTATTGAAAAGTTTAGAAGACATGAGTAGTTAGAACATACAGGTTTTTAAACAAGTATATTCTTGCCCCTGTAAAGTTTATGTTGGTTTCCCCTATCTCCTCCTAAAGGAACGGAGACATATGCATGCAGAGATACTCACCTCTGAATTCAACAGTAATAGGTGTGCAGGTGCTATTATTTGTGGCACATGCACTCCAGACATCCGTAGAAAAATTATCTCCTACCCACCAGGCCTGCAAAATAAAAGTAAAGGTACATCCACTGGAACAAACATCTGTTCATTTTATCAACCTTTCAAACTAAATTTCAGATGTAATGAACTTAAAAGCATATGTACAGGCTAGGTCTCAAGAAAGAGAGGGAAAGAAACATGTTACTCTTCCATATTTAGAGATGGGATAGGAAGCCAACAGCATTAAGAATTGGAAAATACTTCTGCCTTCCCAGTAAAGAACTAAAAGCTTCAGTGCTGCTGCTTGAAATCAAGGCTTGGGAGGTAATAAGCAGAAGAAAGAGACCAAAGACCTTTCTACATTTTTTCTGATAAATTTGTACTGAGTCATGTACTGACCATAAATCTGAAGGCTGCATGTTATCTGTTCGATTTTGGAATAAAGGATATTTCTTTATTATTCATTTTCATCTTAAACCCATGTGAAGTGAGAAAGGGACTAGATGGCAACCCTGAAGCACAAGCAACTTTCTACTACTCAGACAGAAGTCTTGGACATTCAAAGATTGCTAACTCCATAAGATACCCGTCTGCAACACCAGGGGGCCCGGGTTCGAATCCCCCCTGTGGAGCAGGGGGTAGAAGTGCTGCTCTGCTACACAGAGGGCTCGAATCCCGGGAGTTGGACTCGATGATCTCTAAGGTCCCTTCCAACTCGCACAATACTATGATACTATGATACTATGATACCCAGATGAGCTATAATTTGTTCATCCAGACCTCCTTTGGAATGTAAATTCCCCTAAGGCACGGCACTTTTTTTAACTCATGGGAAACAGCAGAGTAATAAACCAAGAAACAGAAACCCTGTTTACAAATTTTCTGGTTCCCGACACTGAATAAATTAATCTCAACTAACGTAGCTGTGCTGTCAATGTGCAAATGCAGTTTGTGCACTGTGGCATCTGACTGGAAGTAACAGCAATAAATTAAGATCTCACTGTCATATTTCTATTTCAGTGTTTTAACTTTTAATGCAAAATACTACTACGGTGACTGAACAGATTTTTTACAGTAGCCTGGGAAATGCTGCAACCACTCCACACAAGTGGCATTTCCTCAGGAAATCCTCTCCAGCTCCAATAGCTGGAGCTCCAATACCCAGGCCTCAGTTTTGAGTAGTTTCTGGAAAAATATGACTTTTAAATATGACTCCTGCAATCATCAACTGCTTAAAGAGACATTCCAGAAACCTCACCACATACTGGGCAGCTTTGCTACAATACAGGATTAAGGACATCATTGTGTTACGATGGTATCTGTGTACGTCAGAGTAACAATGGATTACTGCGTTAAGAAAAAGAATTACTTTCCCAATATGCACTAAGCCATTCATTTTCTTGCTGTCAACGTGGAATAAATTATTTTTCAGCTTTGAAGGCTTTTTAATACTTTGAGAGTGATTTTCTTACCAACACAAAACCTATGTAAGTGCTAAAACCAAGCAGAAGCTGGTTGCATAGTTTGTTACTGCTTAAAAGTAGTTAATGACACAAAGCAGAGCGCATGGTTTTGGAATTCTGTAATCCTTTGTATGTAACTGACCTGAGCTAAGAATAATTTGCCTGTCCACCATCCTAGCTTTCTAAATATTCAAAGGAGCAGGACAATAAAACTTGATTTTAGTGCTTTTAATTAATGACTTACTCCAGAATATCAACTACTTGGCTGAAAAATAACGTCAGTTCATTCAGTTTTGCAATGAAGAGTTGTGGATATCACATCGTTTCACTGAGAGCATAGTGTTTGGAAAGACTGTGAAATTCAAACCAGCTTCACTGAGTGAGGTAAAGTATTTCCAGTCGACTTTTTTTTTTTTTTTTGAATCCTAAAAGCCTGTGCACTCATTTGAACCTCTCAGAGAAAGAACCCAATGCAGTTAAGAGTATCAATCATTGTGCCAGCTGTTTTGGGAATAAGTCATTCATATTGATAGCTAGATGTAAACACTGGAAAGTAATCTTTCTCTTGTCACAAAAGTAACCAAAAGACATTGGGGGAAAAAAAAAAAAAAAAAAAAAAAAAAGCCACATGATTCCAAAACTTTGAGCTGAAATTGCTTCAAGTGAATGGAAACTAATCCATAGCAGAAATTATCCTTCTCTGAGGTTGGTCTGAAGAAAAGAGGCCAAATCTATTTTCAGTTGCACAGTTTTAAGTGTTATTTGGAAACAAACTTTAGGATAATACGATTTTTTTCTTATACAAACACTTGTTCTGATAATAAGTTGGTGGAAGACTTCTAAGGCTCGAAACACATCTAGAAAATTATCTGAAACACGGTGAGTAAAATAAGATCATATAAAGCAAAGCAATAACTGGGTGCTAGAGGGACAAGAAGAAATGACACTTACATTGTCAATAGTTGAGATGAACAACAGCGCTGCTGAAGTTATGTGAAATATAATAATGAAAGCCAGAAGAATCAACATCCTTGATCTGAGGAGTATTTAGTTTGAGATAAATCTGTTATAAAGAAAAAAAGATAGTAAATGATTGTTCATTAAAAGCTGTTAATTGATCAACCCATCATTATACTACTTTGCTGTGGCTGTGAGTGCTCACAGTCATTGCAAGCATATTTCAGAGCACAATACCATTAAAGAGTTTGAAAGGTTGTATGTAGTTTGGCTGCAAGGCACGTATTCTTTCTCTGGAGGTAAAAAACTTCACTAATCATGCTTTATACCAGTATGACAGCTTTCTGTTTGTTACATGTGATATGGAGCTAGCACCACTAGTGTTTAAATGAATCTCAACTTGAAGTGAAGCCAAGAGGTGTGTTTGTGTAATATGCAAGTGGGATGGATGCAGTGAGTAAACACAGAATTTCTTTCTGCAAGCTTCTCCAGCAGAGATATAAAGCACTCTTTCATGTTGACTTTTAAAGAATTACTTTTCAAATGACAGCCTCATTTGCATGCTATGCCAGAACTTCCATTGGCTTTTTGGTAAGGTCTTGTTTCAACCATGCTTTTAAAGTAACACTCATAAGTTCCTTTTCAATGTTTCTCCCCTTCCTTAACTTTGGAAATTTCCCCCTATGTCAGATGACCACATATTTGTTACACAGCAAATACATGGAAGAAAAGGCAAATATTTGAAGACTCCGTTTTTGCTTATCTAACCCTCTCTCCCTTACTGTTCTTTCTAGATTCACAAGTCACACGTATGATGAGCAATGCAGATGGAGCGGGTAATCAAATAAAAGGATTCTTTGACAGCATTTTCAAAGAGAATAGCAGCTCCACTGGCACTGCCATCAATCCAAAATACAACTATACTCTGCAAAAACACCCTGAATACAGACTAGAAGTTCCAGATTAATCCCTTACTGTCCACACTGCATCATATTTTGCTGCAGCACCACGTTACAATGAGCAAAAAGCCAAAAAACATACAGGTGCTTATGAGATAAGGAAAACTGATCTGATATTTTTATTTCTGTATCAAACTTGAATGAGTCTATTGGAAAACTACGTTGAATCCTAAAACAGGGAAAGCAGCTAGTCCAATTTTTATTCCGATTTTCTCCATTAAACTTGACTTGTCAGTCATAACAAGTAACAGAAGCGGTAACTTCCCCCACAGAGCCGACTCTGCTATCTGAGTCAGGATCTTCTGAATCTAGCAGCCACATTGTGCTTCTAGAAATGTCATTCATGGCTGCCTACCGAGACTTTCTTGAATGAAAGGCAGGAAGAAGGAAAAGAAGCTATTTTGCGGGTTTGTGTAATGCCACATCAAAATATCTTCACTGTAAAATGTACCAGTCTTCACACAGCACTCTCTTGTCTTGTGGTTAGGATTTTCTCAGTTTCATTTGTTCACAGATAGTATCTAAGCAGACAATAGTCATCTGCCATATAAGGAACAAGAATCAAACTGCGCTCTTATTATTTTAAGGCTAACAATGCATCTTATTACATGATGCGTCATAAAATAAGAGAGAGAGGAAAAAATGTAACCTAATTAAAACCAACCTTGCAAAATCAAGACTTGCCAGCCCAGAACTCACCAGTTTTAATCAACTGAATGGTTTTATTTTACTGCTGTCAGCCATAAAGAGCAGAGTTTCAAACAGGATAGATAAAAACAGGCAGGAGATGAGGAGACATATGTTTCTCCCAAATAAAGCCAAGATTAAATGAAAGAGCATTGTATTTTGTTTTCACACACACACAAAGGCAGTAAGAATAGCCTGATGCTTCCCAAGAACCTTCCTACAAGTCATATTTAGATAACTCCTACTAACTTGCTGGCAATGGCTGCTTTCCTGAGCTGCTACATCTTCTCAGCAGATAGGGCTACAAACACCACAGATACGGACATTAAACACTGTGGGGGAGCTAGGCCAATTCCAGATAATTCACATCAGGGAAGACAGCAACTTGCTCTCCATTCCCAGAAGAGCACAGACAGATCTGCAGGCTACAGTCACTGCTGGCAACCTCTTCCTATGGACAGCAGATAGAGCGTAAGGTTCATCCCAGCCTGAGTACGGAATAACAAGGGGAGGGTCTTCCAGCTGAACCCACACGTCTTGGCACAGGAAGCACAGAGCAGCTCCTTCCCCTGAAGTCGCAGCCAGCAATGATGAAGATGCTCTTCCAGTATCTGCATCCCACTCAAGGCAGACAAGACGTCATCTCTCAGCACACCTCATTCAATCACACTCTTTATTCAATTGTGACAAATCTGGGATTTAAAAGTTTGTTTTGATTACTCAATGTTCTTCTACTCTCTAAAAAAAGTTTTCCCTTCACTGGCTCTCTGAGTCCTGTCTGCACACCTCTCTCAGAAGCAGGCAACAACTATCCTCTCTCATGAGCTGGCAAATGACAAAGTCATGTTTTTTTCATGGAGAATTTCTGAGAACACCGTTTGCATTAGCGTTCAAAATTCTTAATGTTTTAACTATTTATTACTAACCAAATGCTTTAGTAGCATCCTATTTCTGCATGCTAGCTGTAAGTCTCCCTGATTTTTATTCACTGTTCCTCAAGGGTTCTTTCTCTTCAGGCTCCCAATTAGTTCCAGTTGTTCCAGCAGCTGAAGCTTGCCAAGCCAGCAGCATTGCCACCTGGCAGTGTGATCAGCATCTGTCTTCTGCCTCATCTGCAAAATGGAGAGCACCTGCAGGAACAGATCAGCCTGCACCACTGCTTAACCCGGTTGACCTAATTCTGCTCAGCAGAAGCACCAACAATTCAGGTTAGATGAAAACCCTATCTTTCACATTTAATTTATGTAGCCAAGAAGACGCTGTTTCTTAAAAGTAGTTGTTAATAATAACAGAAAATACCTTTAAAAAAAAAAAACACATATATTTAATGCTCTAACACTTGGTAGTATTGTACGTGAACAAGAATCTACAACAACATTAAGAAGATGCACAGAAATGATCAGATACCTCAAAGAAAATGTTAGGATCAATGTGCGATGTAAAAGAGGATTCTATAATTATTGTTGTTTTTTTTTTATTTCCTATTTTTTGCAGAATTGGAAACAATATCCTACTCAGCCACTGTTTGTACATGCTGCCATGGAAAGCTTTCTTGCTCTTCCAGGATTCTTACTCTCAAATTGCTCAACTTTCTGTTTTTGAGGGAGAAACATTCAATCCATGTTTCCCAATATTTCTGTATCGTAATAAGCAAACACATTACAACACTGACTCACTTCTCACCGTCTAACTCCCCCTAGTCACACCAACTTTAAAATAAAGTATTATGTTTATTGTCCGGCAGTACAGAGCTATGTCTACATGAATTTCTTTTGCTGTTCAGTAGATCAATCAAGAACAAAAACTCTGCCTTGATAGCTCTCAACAGAAGGTTTTATCACTACCTTACAGCCCAGATGTGATCTCTGCAACCCATGCTTTTCTTTCTTCCCATGTGGTTACACTCTACTGCCAAGATACGGCTCGTGTTTGTGCATACTTAACTTCTGCAACCAGAGCACCATGTACACAGCACAGTTTATCCTGCACTCATCTGCACTGAGAAAACCAGAGCTTATCCCTAGCTCTTATTTCCTAAGATCATTTCTTTGTATCATACTCAGTTGAGTCCACACATGTAGAAGATCTCAGCCCAGACAGTCCTGGTTCATGTTCCCAGAAGCAGGATGAGAACAGCACAGAACAGCTCCAACTTCTGCACACAGCATGGCTGAGGTGTGCAGGCTGCCAGTCACCCGCAGCTGGTGGGCAGAAAAGGCACACCCAAAGCAGGGGCAGATCTGGCCAAACAAGTCAGCATACCTGCAGCCTTCTGCCCTGAGATCTTTCACTGCAACTAGCACAGCAGGTCCTGGGGCCATCAATAAGAATTTAATTCAGCGAACTTTCTTGAGGTCACCGCTGTAAAACTGAATCAAGGCAAGCCTTAATTGCCAATTCTTCTGTCCCTTGGTGCTATAATTAAGGCTGTATATGTGAAGATAGAAGAAAAATCTTGTATACTGGTCACATGAAAAGCCTGTCATCTTGTGATGCATCATAAGATGTTTGGATCTACATGATAAGTGCTTCATTCTGCTCAGAGTTCCTGTGCCACGTCTCATGGTGTCTCATGACAGAGACAGAGAACTCAGGAATCAGTGCATTACCTCTAACCCTGCCTAGTATTCTCTGGTTTATATGGAGGAGAGTGATACTGTAAACCTTTTTCTTCCTTTTTCTTTTATCAAATACAAATTATTCTGTTTTTCTTGTGTGATTCTGAGAACTGGAACCAGAAGGAAACTAAGTTTAAACAGCAAAAGTAGCAAAAGCTTTGTGGGTTTCAACGATGCCTAAATATCAAACAATATAAACAACAAGAAATTCAGGAAATTTAACACAAAGGAAATAATTACACCAGGTGAACCAACCCACTCCAGTTTCATTATTACTTCTGCCTGAATTAATCAGGAACACCAACATTACAGGACAATTTACCGAGTGATATTCCTTAAAATAAGGCAAATAATATTCAAGCTTATATTTTGCTCCTTCAGGTTCTCCATGCTGACCAGCACATAAAACTGGGCACCACAGCACTGTCTTTAAGCTTGACTCTCTGCTAACTCACATTTTTTCCAGCTATTTCTTTGTTATGCAGGAGGCTCCACTTTCCTCCCTGCCACCACTCGCTAACCTGTTGGTGAACCAGTTACGTAAATTTTAGTGACGCCTGTTGCTTGTTCTCACCAGCTGCTCTTTCATTTTAGGGATTCTGGATTAAAACCTCAATATGCCCAGAATATCATTTGCTTCAGGCTAATTCTTCTAATACAAGTTACACTTCTATTTTCAGCCTTCAGTGGCTTGTGAAATACTAGTGCCCATGACTGTATTTATGTTACTCTGACCCTACTCATAGTCTGCAGTATCTGTACATTGCTCCATCATTTGAGTAATTCCTGTTGGATCACTTCATTGTTGGTATTGTTGCCAAGGAGTTAAGCAGGGCAGCTGGCATGTGCTGGAGCTGCCTTCCTACCTGCTGCCATATCTCTGCGCAACAAGTCTGAAATGGATAAGTCTGAACTCTGCTTTTGTGGATAATACGCCGTACAGCTACAACAAGGATACGTTCTTAGGTAGTAGGTAGTACAATGGGTAACCTGACCTGAAGGACGTTTTGGTCTTTAAGTGTCTTGAAGGATCTCCAAGGACCCTAGATGACCTACTCCATGCTCAGGGGTAGATTTTACGTAGAAACTTCTCACTTATGATTCCAGATACTTTTCAAAGTCCTTCATTACAAAACAGGGAAATCAGAAGGAAATGAAACAATGTTGCCCACATGCAATGACTTAATGCATGCAAAAATAATAAAAATAGGAGAGTAAAAATGAGTGGCTAGAGTTTGTTTTATGTGGGCTATGCTACTTATGGCTTTTCAATTCAGTGCGAGAAAATGAAAATAGAATCACTCTCCAGACCTAGATTTTGTGGTGCACTTGCAGCAGGCTGTCTTAAAACCCAGGAACTTCAGCTCAACTAAAACACTCCATTTGTTGTATTTTGACAGCGAAATACAGAAGCTTGGAGGCCAACTGGCAAGATACGGCGCTGACTTAGTTTTTGTCCAACTTCTTTCAGGAGATCTTGCCTTGAAACCAAAGCCCCAAGGTCTGCTTTTTCTGTGCACCTGTACCTTTCTAAAGCCTTTTCTTTACAGCATTTAAGTGTTGCATGGGACTATCTGAAGAACAGTAAACTTAGAATGAAACCCCACGTCCTTTGCCTAACATTCACCTACATGTGAGGGGATCCTGAAGCAGCATTTCAGCCCTTAGAACAAACTGTGCTTACCAGTTAGGTCATCTCTCCTCATTACATCTGTGCTATTAAGCCAGAACTTCAAAGCCTGGGAAATTATAATTCTGCTATCCCATACATTTCCAATCAAAACCAAGAAAAAAAAAACTGCAGTAAAATAGGGTAACTAAACTGCTAGCTTTGAGTACAAAGAAATTGATGCTTCTAATTTCTTAGGAATGTTTTTAATAAAGTTTAGACCTAGGGATGGCAGCGTTGCCGCCACTTCTGTAACCATGTCAGTCATTTATTTGCAAACAAGTTCAGACTGGGTTTAGACTTGCCCTACGACTCCTTTCACTATGACCTTAAGTATTGCTGCTTGAACTACAGAACAAAGTCACTGTGCCATGAAAGCCATTGTGGGCAGATAGCAAAGCAATCAGGCAGGGCCTATGGGAAAACACAAGCACAATGCCTTGCCACAGGGTGGGGAAGTGGCACTCACAGGGAAAAAGAGCCTTCTGACATACCTGAAAATCCTAAAACAGTCTTGAGCTTAAAAGATTCAAGATAAAGTTATTCAAATACTCCAGAAGAAAAAAAAAAAAAAAAAAAAAAGAATAAGAAGCCCAACAGCCACGATGTGCTGAGAAGGTCATTTAGAAGGTAAAAAGCTGCAGTCACAGAAACCAGCTCCCTATGCTTGGTGGACAAAACCTTGACTGCAGGTACATTTGAACAGTACACCTCAAGCATTCATCCTTTCAAAACCTCTTTTTCAGTGCTTTTGTGTGTTCCGCAGGAAGATGTGTCCTCCTCAAGGAGCACAAAGCAGCACTTTCTTCACAAGGAAATCTTTAATATATTCTTCATTTTCCACTAAAAGCACCATGTAACTGTACTTTTCCACTAGGCAATCATAATCTGAGGTTTAGCCAGTTCACCATGATCCACACTGGTATAAGGGAGGTGGCTGTAACACCAGCTCTTAATTCCCATCAAGGTTGTTGCTTGTGTCCTCCACCATCTGCTCATCCACCTTCAGTTTATGCTGAAATAGTCACATGCCTTTGGAGAAATGCTAACAAAAACTTGTCTTTAATGAGAGACGCCCCACGGCAGCAATCTGTTCAAGAGATCTGTTGTACCTCAAGAGGTACCCACTGTTTGGGAAAATCCAGCAGTAATGTGGAAGAAGGAACTGCTCGTATACTGTTGGTTTTGGTTTCTTACAAAATATGCATATATTCTCATAACTTTCAGAGAGGCATTTAAAAAGCACTACAAAATACCCTGAATTACATATAGGTTGAGCTTTTTAATATGCTTACAAAACAGTGAAAAAAAGCCCACAGTTTCTTACATGTGAGGACACATAGAAGGGAAAAGAATAATGTAACCTAAAGATGAGAACATACAGGTATAAATCAGGTGTGAGCACATTCAGGATGGACATAATCACTCTCAGAGCTCTCAGGCTCTGTAGAGCAATCCGCTCCAAAGAGCTGTGAGGTCTGGCCTTGTGAAGGTGCCCTCGGGGCCCCCGCTCCTTCCCACATTCAGCAGAACTGGTCTGGAGCAGCCAAGCTCAGCACAGGTGACAAGTACATCCCTGCTTCCAGCACCAGTGAGTGGGCGACCTCATGAAGCTGGGCAACAACACAAGAGCACCAGTAAAGCTTTGTCAGCTGCAAGACGTGCCTGGGAACCCACTCCTGCAGCAAACAACTGAGCCAAGGTGTGGCCGGCCTCACCCGCACTCCATCACCACATGGCCACAATCTGGCACTCAGGCTGTCCCCACTCAGTACCTGTCGGGGCAAGGAATTACAGACCAAGTGTAACACAAGACCTCCTGATCAGGTTGACAGTTTAAATGTATCATTGGTCTGATCCAACAACAAGCAAAAAGAACAAAAAACCAAAACGCACCTGCAGCATTAATTCTAGACAATAACAGATCTCTGTGAGCAAATCTCAGAACCGGGGTTTGACTGACTACAGGCTCCTGCGTATCCAAAGATTAATCCAGATACAACAGAACAGTTTGAGTGATTTATGCTGTTCCATCTAATTAACCAACAAACAAAGGCAGAAAAAAGTCTGTCTTTCCAGATTGAAAGTAATTCATTTAATTCAGTAGAAACGAAAGCTGATATTGTTTTAACTTTGGCAGATGCTTTATGGAAATTGCTAGCAATTAAATGTGTTACATTCACTGTTGTAAAATTTTCGAAGTGCTTGTTTTGATTTGGCTATGACTTGCTCTGCATTGAGGAATTTTACTTTTAGTTATTTCAGAGTTTACACATCACCTACCAAGAGTGTGAAAATATATCCCTATTGACTGTAGAGCACTTGGCTATAAAATGAGAAGAGCAAACTCTTCCTGTATTACTACTATTTTTGTTTCACAGCAACGTGGTAGCATATAACTGGTCTTAATACTCAACCAACTAATCAACTTTCCGAAGGCTGTTTTTACATTCTAATTTGCAACCAGTGCAACTGAAAGTAAAGCTTAAGGATTGCCACATGAACTTTACCAGCTCAGGTAGGAGCATTTCCAGCACCTCTTCACTGCAGAGTTGCACTCACCAGTTGGCTGCTTTTCTGCACTCTGGCTGCTCTCTGGCAACCGAGCCCAGCCAGCTCCTGCCACTGCCTGCATCAGCCTTGTTCTGCCCCACAGCCCTTCCCTAGCCAAGCTGGCTGCCCACACAGTGCCTGCTGCACCGCAGGCTGACCTCCCAGGTAAAGGTTCCATGAAGCATTCTAGCACATGATAAACTGGGCAGGCTCACTCTCTTTAGCCCCACGTTAGTCTCTTCCTGCAGTCTCCAGACTACAGTTTGTTTCTGTGTTTGAATTACATTGCTGATTTGTTGCTCCCATGCATTGAGAACTGTCAGCTTTAGAGACCAAGTGAGTCTGTAAACTGACTAAATAGCTCAGCAGCTGCACACACATCTCAACAGGGATATGTGGGTGCCTTGGAAGGTCCCTTTCTGCCTGAATGGGGGGGGTGTAAATTTCACGTGCCACTTAGCACCTGGTTAGACACTCATGCTTTCTGTCTGTGCAATTCCAGACACCATGTCATGTTTAAGAACTGGAGAAGTCACCCATAAATGTATGTCCCATAGCCATCTCTAAGGTGTGCCTGAGTCAGCCCACTTTCTGCCCAACCTACAGCCTCCTTTGAATATCTCTCCACAGCCAGAGGGTTGTATTTTGAGGTCACACCCAAATTATGAGGCTTCACTTGGCATGCACATACCGTCATTAAACCTGCCCATGAAACTTCATAGACAAAATAAAAAGGCGTAATTACATTTTCCCCATTTGGTGAAGAAACATGAATTCCTTTGATGGATGAATTCAGGCCATCAGGTTTTCTCTTGAATCCCACCCAGCAAGATCTATTTTCTGAAAATTAAGATGCTTATCTTCCTGATGAAGTCACGAACACAACCTGATGTACTGAGATACATTCTACAAAATTATCTCCTCTCTAAAATACTAATGCTTTCAACAAAGAAAGCAAACACAGAGCCCACACCACAACAATCACTGGTTTGCTTTGAGCATCCAAAAAAACAAACAAAACCTAACAAATGCTGAACAGCTCCATGCATGGAATTCCTTACTGCTGTGGCCCCTTTGAGACCAATGTGATTTCAGTAAATGCGTTCCTTTCTCCCTTCAAATTTGTCTGCTTTCAAGCAGTGAGTGTATCTTTTACATAAAGTGTTTGGTACACTTCAGGGTAAATCTCTTTCTTATCAGTTCTTGAATAACACGGTGCCTTATTCCACCAGGTCTTCTTCCAACAGGAAGATGGCAGCAGGACCCAGAAAGTGCATCTTCTGCTGGCTAGCAATTCAAGTGGTCCTGTCCCCAGAGACTTACTTATTATCTCTTTAACTAAAAGCATTCTTGTAGTAATTTATGTGGTGGTGTCATGTCTTATAGGATATTCAAGATATAAATAGGACTTGAAATCTAATTGGAAAATCAGAACATATACAAACCACCAAGGTGGAAAAGGAAGTCCCCTGTGCTGCCAAATGCTTAATTTTTAAATGGGCTGGCAAACAGCATTAAGACAAGAGATAAACTACAACTTATGTGATTAGCAAAATCTGAGGAAGGCCTTGCTCTTCTAAATATCCATATGGGACTACTCAGTACAACGGTATTCTGATCATTCTAAGAACTTCAATCCCAAGATGGGAAACAACCCTGAGATGAACAACACCATAAAAGAAAAGTCATGAAAATGATAAAGACACAAAGCAACTGTGAAGCAAGAGGTGCTAATAAGTCACGAGGCAACAAATGCATTAACCAGCAGTTGGTATAAGATGAAGCTGGTGATGTTGATTTCATTTAAGCTGTGTTTGCCAGAAAGAGTAACTTCAGCATCTGAGAACTGCAACAGAACTCATCTGAGAGCAGGATGTTTCAGCAGCCTCCAACCTTGACTGGCTCTGTGTGTGGAACAATTTCCATTATTAGCACGAGCTTTAAATCTGTGTAAGCAAATAGAATACAGTGTCTTTCCTCCCTGGCAGATCCACAGCATAATCAACACTGTTTGGGTGCTTACGATAGAAGTCCTTCCAGAGACCACAAACAAAGAATACACCACCAGCAGTGTCATGTCTACTGGTATTAGGTTTTTATTTTAAATTATACCAACAGACTGTTTTCCTTCCCAAATGAGTATGCCAACAAGAAACTGGTCATCTTGCTAGAGATTTCATGATATAATTGTATTTCACTTTGAGTCGATGTTGATTACTCCCCGGCTGGCAGAATAATTCCTAGTTTCATCAGAATAAACCTGGCAGGGTATGCAGCTCACTTGGTAAATCCAAGTCAGCCATGCAGCTGACATGATACAAACTGTGCATTCAACACAAAGGATCAATCTTCCTCCACGTACCCATTCTCCAGGTCAATTTTACAAGTTCACAAATGAGTGCAGAGGACAGCACCTCAGCTTCAGCAGGAAAGCAGGCTTATTTTACATAGCTAACATACCAGCCCTGTATGTATGGAGTCTGAAAGTAAAGGAAAAGAAAGAGCTTTTTTCCTTTTTGATGGAGACCAGCCAACCCTATCTGTTTATTTTCAAAGCTCCTACAGAACTCCGTGAAAATGTGCAAGAGTTTCTCCACACACCTGTAATGAAGTCAGATACTTCTAAGACGCCCAACTGCAACAATTACTCATCATTTACAAAGTATTCCCGGGGAAAAAGAATAAAAAATAATCCAGCACCACTCGAACAAATCTTTCTGCCAAGAGTTTAACGAGGAGGCCGAGCTGAGGGTTTCTCGGTGGCAGCAGACTGAGAGCAGCTCCGGGGAAGCGAGCTGAAGCAAGGAGGCAATGGGAGCTCTTCCTGGAGATGTCCAAACAAGGAGCTGACCTCCACAACTCCGTACTGAGAACAACCCGCCTTGCTGAAAGCCGCCTGCCCGGGGCGGGCATCGAGCTCCTGGCTGCCAGCACCGCCCTCCCGGTGCCACGGGGCTCTGCAGCCACCAACAGCCCCTCTGAGAACGTCGGAGCGGCTTTTTGAAACCGTGGTGGTTTGATTCAAGCGGAAAAACGCCTAACGCTGACAACTATATATATATATATATAAAATAAATAAATAATAAAAACCCCTAACTTCACAAACCGAAGTCTGTGCTGCGTCGGATATAAAAGTTCTTCCACTAGGGGGTGTTCAGCTGCCAAAAAGAATTGTTAACTGTAGTACACGCAAACTCCACTCAAATCACATCAACAAGGAAAAAAGGAAAAAAAGAAAAAAGAAAAAAAGAAAAAAGGGAAAAAGAAATAAAGAAGTGGAGGGGAGGGGGTAGAAGGAAGAAAGAAGAAAGGATGTGAGGAGAGGGTGAACTCAGGGCGGGCTCGGGGCAGCTCGAGACATCGCGGCCGGCCGCTCCCTCAGTGCCGCCGGGGCCGCGCGCCCGGAGCGAGGAGCGGAGTGGGGCGGCGGCTGCTCACAGCCATAGCCAGCATTGCAAGCGGCGGCAGCCGGGCCCGGATAGTAGTAAACAAAGTCCCCCCCTACCTCCCCCCCCCCCGAGACTTTTTGATTTACTTGTAAATATTTTCCGGTTTTGGTTTTTTTTTCGGTTTCTCCGTCCCCTCGCTGGCACAGCAGCTCCCACAGCCCCGCGTCCCCCATCCCCCCCACCGGCCGCGGTACTCACGGGGCGCGGGGGCCGGCGGAGCTCTCCGCGACCGTCTGGCGGCGGGGCTGTTCCCGCCCTCCCTCCTGCAGAAGTGATGTCAGACGAGGGCTGGGAGTGGAACGAAAATAATTGTCAAAAATGCCCCTCATCCGCCTGCAGAGGCAGAGGTGCGTGTGTGTGTGTGTGTGTGTGTGTGTGTAGAGGGAGGGACGGGGCGAGCACGGGAGAAACTTTTCCCCGCCCGCCTCCACTCCGCCCCGCGGCCTCAGCAGTCCCGTGAGCTCGGCCCCGCCGCCCCGGCCCCGCGGGGATGGCAGTCCGGAGGCGGGCGCGGCACCTCGGTGGGAACGGCGGCTCTGTGAGGAGCTGCTCTGTGAGGAGCCGCCCGTTCTCCGTCCCGGGAGGGCACGGTACGAGGAGCTCCGGGTCCCGGCAGCGGCTCTGGAGCGAGAGCCATATTAAGGCAGAGCTTCCTTCGTGGAGACCGTACCTCCGCTGAAGTGGAGCTCGCAGAAATCTTGTCTTGAATAAGGAGAGCTGAGGCAGGGTTTAGGAAGCCATCTCCATGCACTTCAGGTGGTCCCGCTGGTGACCGCACACCTGACGAGTTCTGAGGAGATTTGGTCTGCGCCATCGCTGCTAATAAGTCAGTCCTGACCCGTGTCTGTTCCCAGCTTAACTTTCACAAATTGCATGACAGAATAGACAAAATACTGACTGCTCGCAGGAAGGCGATGCTGCTTTCACTCACAAAGACAACTTTGGGTTGCCTGGCTGATTTTTTTTTGTGTTGGTAGAGCCCCTGTGCTCACTCAGAGGGCTGAGGTCCCGTGTGCTGATCAAAATCAGTTCTTACCACTGCTTAAAGTTGGCTCTTAAAGTCTTTGCACAAATAGCTGCTGTTCTGCTGAGCAAAGCCCAGTTAGTGCCTAACCAAAAGCTAACAGCACGGTCTGCATTGCCTCACTGCACTCCCTCTGGACTAGCGGACATGCACAGCTGACAGCAAGCTCGTGTCCTGCTTAAAAGTAGAATTACAGCAATGTGGTGAAAAGATTGCTTCAGCAATCTAAGTTCCATCAGCTTCAAACACCATGGGCAATTTAACTGAGAAGATGACACTCTCTGACATAGAAATCCCTCTGGGTGTGTCATTTTCAGTCTGAAAATAGCTTTCACTCTGTTACAACCACAACTACACATATGACCATCCAGTGTCATAAACAGTCCCACCTGTACAACTTTGGATTTCTACTACCTCATAAATCCCAAGTTCTGGGTAGGAGAGATTGGCAAAGTGTTTTAGTGACTGCTTCCTTTTGTCCTTCCAACTTGTCTAGTAGTGAAGACAGGATTTGGAACACCAAGTGGTTATAAGAGGGATGCTCATAGCTCTGAAGGAGCAAAAGGGAGAAACTTGGTAGTGGCAGTGGAAGATGTGACCCTGCTTGCATATGCCCAGGGATTTGGGGAAGGAATATGCCAGGCTGAACACTGGGAGCAAAAGCACCTGACCAAAGCATTAGAGCTGAAATAATTTCAAATATTCCCTTCAGGTTTGCCAGTGGAATTGTGGCATTAACCAGAACACTTGATTTTTAAACAAAAGATGTTGTTTCTTACAACTTAAGAGACTAAGAGGAAAACTGACTGTTCTACTTCATCACGTACTGCATGAAAAGCATTGCCTGCTGGTAAGTGTATAATACTGTTCTTATAAGAAAAAAAAAGAGCAATATTTAGTGGTAAAAATAGTCTTGGTTCTTCCTTAATTTCTATTACTTGTGTTTTTAATTGTTGTATAGTTGTCAACCATATTTCATTCTTAGCTAGAAGCTAAGAATAAGTATTTTTAAAGCAACATCAACACAGTGCCAGATCACTTCAGGCTTTAACTGGGAACAAATTATCCAGGTTTTACTCTTCAGGCTTAATGTTGGATTGATGAGCTTTGACTTCTTTTTTAAGGTAATGCTGAGTGTATGAAAAGTGCTGTTGACCTTTTTGTCTGACACCTCTTGGCTCATTTGCATGAAGGATAGTACTGTGGAGGCAAAGGTGGAAGGCTTCCTTCTCCCTTGGCAAGCTTACATGGAAAAATGCACTTTAAAAAAAAAAAAAAAAAAAAAAAAAAAGCCTTTTTCCCAGTGTATATGATTCGCTTTTATAATTGAGAAGCTTTTGGAACAGGGTCTTGAAATGCAGGCCATCATGACCAAGAGAGTCTATATAACATAAATTCAGGGCAAAACATTGACCTTACTGGTAAATATTTATGCACCGAATGTGGTACATTACTACCCACTGAGGCACACCAGTGTTCTCTTAGCTTTGCCCTCAGCCCGTCTTCAACACTGCAAGACTAATGAGGCTTTTCACTTTCGTCCCTCAGAGTTCTGGTATACCCTTAAAAAGGGTCTCACACCTTTAGAATCCTTGGTGTGTCCTCGGTAAACACCTTACATACTCCTACCTACTCCAGCCCTGGGAATGTTTCCACCACCCTCTTAAAGGATCATAATGAGATTAAGTAAGAGCTTCAGCTTCCCAGCAATCTCTGACTTCTTGAGAGCTGAAATCCATGTTTAGGCTTGCTGAGTTTAGAACAGGGCTGTTGGAAGAAGTTCTGAAAAACTTATGAAATCTTGAGAAGTGCGAAAAAGATTTGTTACTCCCTTCATACCAATTAATACACTTCTCCAACTACCACTTATTCTGCTGTCACCCTCTAAACCAAATGATGCGTGAGTCCCTCCATCACAAATAAATAAATAAATAATAATAATAATAATTTTTTAAAAAAAAAAAAAAAGCCAGAAAATAAATGAAAACCTTTAGGTAGCTACAGCAAGGTTTCACTGAAAAGAGTGGAAGGCTTGGGCATAAATAGCACAGCATATTACAGGGCTCCGTTCCATTGTTAATGCAGCAAACATATATAGTGTATATTAATTCCAAGTTTCCTTTTGTTTCCCAAGCTGATCTGCAGAACCTGCAAATCAGTCAAGGGGATTTAAATGGAAAGGAAAAGCTCACCCTTCCTTTTCATCCCCACTCTCGTGTGTTCTCATGAAAAATGCTCCTTTTGTATTAACATTGTAATTACTTTACGGAAACCAATAAAAATTCTGACAAAAACTAGCCAAAGCAAACTGTTGCGGCCCCTGAAAATGTTATTACTGGATCAGACAAAGCTATGTGTTTTCATTAAAAGAACATTTTGAAAGCAGTATTTCAGAAAATGGTTATGGATAATGGTGACAAAAACACTGATTCTAGAAGCCTTTAAGGCCGGAGGACATTTTGGTTTGTATAGACGTTGGCTACAGTGTCACCTTTCTCGAGCCCATTTGCAGAGCTTTTCTGGGTCCAGAGTTGTAAGGACAATGGTAAATTACAAAATGTGCTCAGTAATTGGATCTAGCTATTAAAATTCTGTAGAGTTAGGATTTGTCAGCCCTAGCTTTGTTTGGAAAAGGAAAGAAATTGGCAAGGACTAAAGACAAGCTGCAACAAAAAAATAAATTGTGGAGTCTCTGAAGTACAGTACAGCACGTCAAGGGCTTCATACATTGCAAATAAATCTGTACGTTGCTTTCCATCCTGCCAAAACAATCACAATAGCAACCCAACCATCTAAACATATTAGCTTTACAAATCAAATGCAGAAGAAAACAACTTCTAACCAGTCACTGTGCTAGAGAGATGAATACTGTAGACTAGATCTTGTTATTAACAAGAGAGGTAATATGGACTTGGCCAGAGAAAACTTGCCATTGTTTGAAATCTGTAGAAGTGTGTGGTTAATGGCAAGACTAGGATATGATTGGGCAAACAAAATTCAAAACAAGGTCAAAGTGCCCACAGTAAAAAACTATTTTGAAAAGTAACCACTTGTACTGCTTAGATAAAAGAATATTTTTATCAGTTGTTTACTGACCTTGTCACCCAAAAAAGCGCAAGTCTTGAACCACTCAGAAGTCATTAAGAGTGAATTAGAAAACACGCCTGTTTGCTCCTGAAGAGAACTGATTACTCTCAGCACATTTTAAGTAATATCAAATGTTTAGAATGTAAGAAATGAATAAATCATTTCTTCACGTGAACTATAAAGTGAAATAAGCTACTTAGCATTCTCATTTCTTAGTAATGACCAGAAACATGAGGAGACTTACCCATTCACAGTAAAAGGAGTGACAAACAGCTCCACTAGTGCCAATGCTATCTTTCTGTATGAATCTGCTCTGTAAAACATACCCATAAATATACAGCTTTAGACTCTGACTTGTCTACAAGATGATTTTGTTGACAGGCCCATGCAGCAAACTACTGCATTCCTGCAGTTTAATGGCAAGTCTGCTGTGCAGACATACTGCCCCCCCCATAAATTGGTGCACACATACATATGCACATTTCCAAATATCTGCACATGAAAATTCCAGTCCAGGGACCCGATCATCTGAAAAGAATTTTTGGATTAATATATTGTCTGAGAATGAAAACACACTGCAGAGTCCATGTGGAAATTCATTATCTTTGTTTATTATTATAGTATGTCTCCATCAGAATATTGCCCCTACTTAAGTCTGACGTAAGTTTCAGTATTTTAATGATCACTTTGTTAAATCTCAAAGTAAAGGCATTGCAGAGGGGAGAAAACAGCCTCTACAGGTTTTAACTCACTGAAGTCAGTGCAATAAGCCCTTAACTCCTTGGGTGAGCATTCAGTAATGAAACAGATTCTGACCTCAGATATGCATTTCTAAATCTCATTGTCCGATTAGGATGTTGCCACAGGCACGATTTGGACCTGTGCACTTTTAAAACATTTCACTGAGTGGAATTTATTTTCATAGCGATTGCAAGAATTAATACTAAATGGACACAACATGAACCTTGCCATTAATAATAGCTATAGTTTTTAGCAAGCTACAGGCAATTCTAATAAAAAGCATAAATTAAAGGTATTAACAAATCATGCAAATTTTACATTTTAATTTCTACTACATAAACAGTGCATGAGGGTATTAGGAGACGGCAGTGTGTTGTAACTCTTGCAACATTAGGAGTCTCAAGGCATTTAGTGTTTTCTCAAAGACAATCATAGGAATATGAGAAAGCCTTTTACCCTCATATCCAATTTTAAAAAGAAAAAAAAAAAAACAAAAGAAGGAAATATATTTGTCATATGAAAGCTGTCATTTTTTAAGCCTATTTTGAAATGGATTGTGACCTGACTCCTGTGTTTTAAATGTAGGTACTTGCCAATGCTAAGATGCTATCATACTGGTTCAAATGCCTATATATGTATTCTAATTCTAAATAAACTTTTAGCACAAGTTACAGCGCAGGAGCAAGCTGTAAAAATCAGTTTCACATAAAAGGTATGGGCGAGAGATACTCATTAGTTTAGACACAGACTACTGAAGGAAAATTTGAAGCTGTGGAGGAAAGTACTGATTGGAAAGGTCTGCCTGCATTGCTTGAAGAAGTGGCTGTGCACAGCCCTCCTCCTCTTTCCCTCTGACCCACTCCCTGTTTCCACCAGAAGGAGACACATACTTGTAATTCAAAGGGAAATCTGATTGTGTTCCTCCAGACTGGCCATTGGCCTATGGCTGAAATATACCCTTAGTGATGGGTAGATTCTCTGGGCAAACTGGATAGCCATCCTTGGGAGCGAATGGGACAGTAGCAGGATTTAGATCAAGGAGCAGGACTTTGTTGAAGGTAGGAATAGTGCTGTAAATTTTAAGCCATTAAAACTTTAATTTATAAGAGGTAGTATCATTATGATGAAGAAAGATAAGACAAAGTGAGGGGTTTGCTCAGAAAAATTGAACGGTAACAACAGTAATGGGAGGACGGTTGGACTAGATGATCTTGTAGGTCCTTTTCAACCTTGTGACTTTATGATATTTTGATTCTATGAAGTTTGGTAACTGAAGGGGCATCAGGGAATTGCCTGAAAAAGAAGGGGAGAGAGACAGTTCAGGGCATAATCTGGTGTATTTAGCAGAAACAGAAAATGCCGAGTGAGATTAATTTAGATGACTTGTACAGTAGCTGTGTTCAGGACCCAGCTTTTCAATTTGATCTGCACATACTTGTGTTGGGAAAGGTGGAGTATTTGTCTAATAGAGATGAGAGCAAATTTAGCTAAGCTGAATTTCTCCCTGATGGGAAGTGAATTCTCCTCTGGAAGTGAATTCTTCTCTGGAACCAAAAGCACTTCTGGGAAAGCTGTTTCTTCTTCCCTCCCTCCTTCCCATCTACTCCATTCTAGGACTTGAGCACTTTCAACTGTTCCCTTGCCAGGCAAATGTCATCCACCACACAGTTGGATCCACTGCTTTACTTCTTGCATTTATCCCAAGATCAGTCTAGACTTGTCTAGTATTGCCTTGCATTCCTGGCAACTGTAAGGAAACATATGTCTTGCTGGCTGCATGTGGGCTGCTCAGATTGAAGGAGATGTGGCCAGAGTGCCCAGGCTGGGCTGCTTTCTGAAAACCACAACAGCTTCAGTTTTCTTCCTTTTAAGAATTCCATCTAAACTGTGTTGTTTTCTTTTCTCTGTGGTTAAAACATCACGTAGGGCAGTGTTTACAATCCTCTGCGTGGAAAAGTGTATTCTCAATAACATCTAGCCTTGCAGTTCTTCCTCTTTCAGAGACTCTGTATCTCAATTTTGTTCCTGCACAAAGCTCCTTTGTGTGTGCATATTCAAAAATAATTAATAGCAGATAGAACCCTAATTATTTCTTCAGGAAAGGAATAACAGGAGTTCCCATTTCCACATGGGTTTTATAACTCACTGGATGTACTTAGCCTGCAGAGTTACCTAACGGGTCAAGGTCTTTTCTTGAACTTGTTCTGAAACATAAAAGGTTGGTAAAAGGGTACTTTTTAAGTTTTTTTTTTTCCTTTTTGGACTTTGCACTGCCATCCAGTTTTCTTATGAAGCTTTACCATCCTGTCTGTGAAGAATTCTGTGAATGTTTGAAGACAGTGGTTATAATTATTTCCATTGAACTGATATGGTTCTTACTGTACTACATTTAAATTTCATGGTGATCTGAGATTTACTTGCATCTGAAGAATGATAGTCTGAAAAATGTTGGTTGGAAGACAGAGGTAAGACTGTCTAGTTATTTAAATCCTCTGAGGGTGGAAATCCCACCACCCCTCTCTTGGACCAGGACAGTGCTGTATTACCCTTCTGGTAAAACAGGTTTTCTTAATATCCAATCTGAATCCTCAGAGCTGCCATTTGTTGTCATTGTCATTGCCTTTGCTATGTTGTTTAGCAATGTGAGGGAGAGTTTGGCTCCAATGTCTTCATAAATCTATTTTAAAGAGTTGTAGGCAGTTATTAGAATTCCTATTGCCCTATTTTTCACCAGCTTAAACAAATGCTCTTTTGTAGGATGCACAATGAAATGTGGTACAAGGAGGGAGAAGCAGGGAAGCCAGATGATAGCATGATACCACAGCAGCTGTGTCCGGTGAGTAGCACTGCAGCACCTGCAAGGGTGTGTTGCATGACACTTTACTATGCAGTTCACCAGAGCATGTCTGATAGCGAGGCTGCTACAAGGTTTCCTGGCAATGTCTATTTTTCAGGATCAAATGACATATTTACTTTTTTTAGCCAGGGCTTAGATGCAGATAAGTGAATCATTACAGATAACAGGAAGTTGAAAATTCTAAAAATTGCAGACATTTATAGAATGTGAATAGTATGTGTCAACCATTTCCTGCTATTTCTACTTTAGTGTGCAGAGGTTACTCTAGGAATTTAGATCTGTGAAGCTGAAGGACCTATGTTCTAAAAATCTCTATGTGAGGAGAATAATATCCAATATAACCATTCAGGATAAATAGTTTATATTTTAGTATAACCTAGAATATCTCTTAGGCATGAAGAAATTGCAGCCCTCAATTGCACAACAGCAATAAGATTTTCTTCCTCCCAGTTATGTATAAATTCATAATCTGAAGCTCTGTGTTTCTTTATGTATGTCATAGTATGCTCTTGAAAATTGTTCCCTGTGGCACAGGGCCATATGTTATCATAAGAGTGCTAAAAGAATGTTGCATAAGACCTGTTTGGGTCAGTCTTTTTCAGTTGAATCTGTCGATTTATCATGGTGAGATAATATTTCCATTTTATTAAAGTTTACACATTTTGATTGCACCTATTTTGTTCATATACAAGCATGGTGAGCCAAGGTATAATTCAGGAAATGGACTTATAACATCTGAAGAAGGTTTTGAGAAAAGATCAAGACTTAAATAGCACAAAGCAGAGGGGAAGTTGAGACATAAGAATAGTCTCAACTAAGAACAGACATAAGAAGGTAACTTCATACACTGATGTTGACCTAATGTCAAGGCATTTATAAACAGTATAAATTATGAAAAAAATATAAGGTTTCATCCTCTATTTACAGTCTCAGCATTTTTTCAAAGAACTGGAAAGAGATTAGTAATGCTCACGTGCTTCTCTGTGTGGCAGGAAACAGTGATGCACTGTAGTTTTTTTATGAGCAAGTGAATGTGGATGTGCTAAGATAGAAAGCCATGGACAGTAAGTTATCTGCTACAGTGGTTGGTAACTATATCTATAAAACTACTTTCTCATTTTCCCCTGTGACTTCACAGTTTATGCAGTACATGTGGTTATTTCATCTGGTAGCAGCACTTTGTTTTCACCTCATGCACTAGGTAAGGTATATGTAAAACAATACAGTTTTCACACTTCCACATGCAAGCCTGTGGAAAGCTGATGAACATGGAAGTCACAAAAAAATGGATGGGTGATTTTTGGCAAATATGGTTGTGCATGTAGTGAATTGGTACACTAATCATTTTTTGGAATAAGCTATGAATGTTTTAGATCAGTGATACCATTTATTAGTAACTACTATGGACGTATTTACATGTTACTTACATGTAATTGAATTAAAATTCACATTTTTCCAACATGTTCCATTGATAAATTTGCAGAGAAAGAAATAGCCTTTTTGATAATCCAGCATGGAACTGTCTTTACTCCTTGTGTCTCACAACACTCAGTGTGAACAAGTGCAATGAGTTAAGCAGAGCTCACAAGTATCAGAAGTTTTTGTTGAAAAACATTGAAAAATCTTTTCCTCTATGCTTGAATAAACTTACATTAACCAAGAGCATGGTCTTAAATATCATTCAGTAATTTTACTTCACATGCCTCAATTGTTTGTGACTACTAACTATCCATGTGCCACTTTGTTTGAAGAGCAAACAGTGAAGTAGTCTGCAATCTGCAGTTTAAATTCACAGGAAGGGTGTTAAAATTCTTTAGGGACTGTCCTGTTCAACCTTTAGTTGATAACAGTAATCCCTCTTTGAAGAGATTTACTGCTTAGCAAGCATTTTTCAGTACATTAATGATTTATGAAGTCACTGAATGCACAAGATCTCTAGCCACTCATAGTGGAGAGCTGGACATTATCTCAGCATAAAAGTAAGAATGCCTTTTGTAAAGAAATGTACAAATCTTTGTCAAGTAAGTTTAAATTGTTTGCAGTGGACTCCCACAATAACCCTTGTCTGCTGACAGGACTGTTCCAGAATCTCTTGAATTATTTAGCTGGTGCAACCACTATACTACAGATTTTCCTCTCCCTGTCACATTCTTTCTTTTTTTTCCAGAGTGATGGTTTGCAAAGAACTGTGAACTCATCAGTGATAAACCACAATCCCTGAACTATACAGACACATATGAGCACTACACATACATGTTTACAGTGTGTGTTCACTAAAGATACAGATAGTGTAGATCTACACTATGAGGACTATTAGTCCTCCATAATTTGGTCAATAGAAGTTGCTCCCATATCATGTTCAGTGCTGGAGGGATACAGAGAGAGAGGTGCCTCAAGAACAGATCACAGAACAGAATTTCACCCTAGATAACAAGGCTACATAATGCCCAGTCTGCTTTTGTGTCTGCCAGCTGCTGTCAGACAGACTGCATTGTTGAGCAGATGTTGGAAGAGATTAGACAATGCAGGGAATAAATAATAAAGTGGGGCATGAAATAGTTTGGTTGGTGTTTGTTTTATTGTTTTATTGTTTTTGTTTGTTTGTTTGTTTTAGTAATTTCCACTTTCTGCCCTAATGATGAAGATGTTGGCTAGTGAATGAGACATCTCACAACATCCATCTCCTTTAAGGACATAAGGCCGGTTTGCATACACAGATTGAAGGGAAGAATACTGCTAGAAAATCAGACTGTGATGGCATTCAATCTGGTCATTAATAGTGCAATAAATATCAAAATTTAAAATATTTAAATATTGGAGTAAAATACCCAATTTTAGCAATGCTGCTAACATGCAGTCAGTTATTCTACAGTTAGTACTACTGTTGAAAGGCCAAATTTATTCCCATTCCAAAGCCAAAGTGGTTATATCATTTTCAAAGTTCTAAATATGTAATACATATTTTAGAACTATTCATACTCAGATAAACTAGTTAAACAAAATATTCACTGTTGCTACTTGGTCGATTCTCTAGCTGGAAAGAAGGAAGGAAGGGATTCTTTGCCTTCTTACCCTTCTATTTGGTCAAAAGCTATAAGCTCTGTTTATTTTCTCAGTCACTCTGTTTTATTTCCACTGTACAAGCAGGACAATTTAGCCTGTTTCTCTACTCTCCCACAACCTTGCAGGACTGCTCTAGTTTCAGCTGGAGTGCTGCTCTGCAGAAGGTGCTGGAAGGTAAAGGTCTTGTCCTTATAGGCCTTCTTGGTATGTGGAAACCATTGTAGTTTGCAAATCAAAACAGCCTTAGTTGTTGTGAAAATATGGACCTAACAACGCTTTGTAGGTGCAAATGGTTGTGGGTTTGGTGGGATGTAGCAAGATTCTATTATTAGCTTTTAAATTGCTCAAGCAGTTCAAAAGCTGTATGGGATTCCTTAATTGTTCCTGAAAGAATATGTAGAGTCTCTTGGGTTGAGTCATTCATCCACTGTGTTCTCATCTGAGTTTTCCCATTACTCTCATCCATTGATGTTCTTTGTCCTAGGATTCTTCATTCAGTTCATGATGCCATTGCAGAAGCCCCTGGGGAACTCTTTACCACATCTTAAGAAAATGTAGCATTGGCTCCCAGCATGCAAACTTCTGTTTCTAGGTGCATTTGTTTGCTGTAACAAGCATGGTCTGCTTTGAACACACTACAAATTGAATGAAGACTTTTTATGTGTTAGTTCCTCCCACTGGGCTCTGCATCAGAGCTAATGAACATCTGTCTGACACTGCACTACTTGTCCAGCCCAAGAGGCTGTTGTTGCATACAAGTACTTCCAATCATCATCCCAAAATGTATTTCTCTTCCTCTTTACTCATGTCCCATTTTGTTAGCCACAAGACTACCTTTTATTCAAACTCTGTGAATGTGGTTTAGGACAAAGCTAGTGCTGCCCTTTCAGTATTGAAAATATGAGCTTTTTATTTTTTAAATCTATTTAGGATTAAATGTACTTGGTATTCTGCCTTTAATTTGAACAGGTTCTACTCAACCCAGTAAGAGCAGCTTTCTACTTACACCCCATAAGGACTTGAATATGAATTATCCTAGAGCTGCAGTAAGTTTCTTCTTCTTATATTATCTTTACTTACATGATTTGGCCATCCTCAAACTAGCTTGTTTCCCATATTTGACTAAAATTAATTCTGCTCTCCAAGTGTATTGGGAAGACTGTACTAGAGTTCAAGAAGATTTGGAGTCCTTTAGTGCTTTGAGTCTGGGTGAACCATATCAAGCAGCTTATTCTCCTTTCATTGTGAGCCTCTTTCATTGGTCTCTTAAATTATATCATATAAACTATTCCCAAATTTTCTTCCCACTATTCCTGTTTTAATTACGTACAACCTTGCTGCCACCACTGTGAATGCTTTCCGCAGTTTGTACATGTTCAATAACAGACAGCGTCCTTATTTAATTGCTCAGTACCCCTTGTGTTTAACCTATAGCATTTGTTTGACTCCCCTTCCTTTCAAGTTGGCATAAGTTAGTTGCTGACTCCTTGTCTCACTAGTTACAACCCAGGAGAAAAGTGCTGAGAACAGCTGCTGAAATTCAGCCCAGAGAAATGCCTTTAAACTGGCTCAGTGGACAACTCAAGTGCCTCCCCACCTTGCCTGCAGGACCAGGCACTGAGCTGGCTCTGGCAGCTGCCTCAGGGTAAACAAGGGGTGAAAAGGAACCTGCAGCCCTGAAGTAGAAATGAAAGGAGACAGTGAGTCCGTTGAGGTATACAACACTACTCATTTTCTCCCATGAGGCTTTACTATAAGCAAGAAGATTTGCTAGGACTGCTATCAGCACTTTAAAAATCAGCTTCATCTTTGGAGTTAGCTGACTTTACTGCTTGCTTCAGGCTCTCACTTAATCTAAACATGTACAGAGCTCTTATCTCTCTTTTTGCAAACCACAAAATACTGTACAGTGTCAGTTTAGCATCTTCAGCCCAAAGCATGCTGGTGTATGGCAGCAATATGCATTTGCTAATTATTACTTACACCTGGTAACAATGACTTCAGACACCCCAGTAAGACAAAAAGTACAATACTGACAAAAACATGCTTTAAAGAAAGCATTTTCCTTCCGCAAATAAGAGTCCATCTATGAGTGAGGGCTGTTGTGACATTTTGAGTCCGTGTTTGTGTGTGTTTTAAATGCCCTCAATTGTGCATAACATTCTGTACGAGATGATTCACTTTTTCCAACCACTTCAGTGTTGCACATATGGAATCTGTTGTATACTGTCAGCCAGTACTGTACAATGTTTCTTCCCCTTGTGTATATAAGCCATGCTGAGGCTTTCAGTCACTCCTATAATGTGCATATTTCTGCACTGTTCTTCACAGGAGGCAGAAGGGAAAGATGTAGGATTTGGATATTTTATTCTGTAATCCCAAAATGTTATCTAAGAATATATTAAATTTTATTATAATAGCCACTGCAAGAACACAGAAGATTACCTGTAGCTACGTTAACTTGCACAGTATAGAGTGCTTAGCTTGTGATCCTAAAATCTCTTCGTTTCTGAGATTTTAAGTTTTTTTCAATCTTAGAAAGATTATATTGGTGCTTTTTATCCCCTGAAACTTTTGACTGTCACATTTGCAGAAGATAAAAGCTTTTCCTGTGATGCAAGGCCTTCTCATCTGACTTACCCTTTCAGTGTTTGGCAACTGGGATTAAAGCTTTAGCTTGCAGAAAAACAAAAGTTCTAAAGTAAGCAACTGTCAATAAGTGTTGTCTGTTGTTCCAGAATATTCAGTCACTTCCAGATTGCTGTGGCTGATTGGCAGTACTCAGCGACTGTTCAAGAGGTTGGAACTGGCATCAGAACTTGTGGACATGTCACAGGGGAGGAGCAGGGGCCTTGGGGATATGCAACTTTTCGTTTGATCTGCCATCTAACCCAGAACTACAACAAGCTCTCATCTTTATTCAAAATGTTGGTTGTTATTCTTTGGACTGTTTCTTTTTTTCTATGCTGTACGTAATAGAAGAATCCACTTCCAGATGATTTTCCAGTTTTTCTGTGGCTGTCCATTGCAGTCTCCTTCTCTTTCCTTTTGTTTGGCACAAACTGTGCTGTAAGTCAACACACAGAATAATAAACTAAAGCTCAAAATATTGAATCACTTGTGTTGTGAAACCATAGATTCTAAATGTGGGCACTAAGTGAACTCATTGAAGTGCTGGTGCTGGAGAGCCGTTCCCTCACACTCCTTCATGTGCACCTAAAACCAGCCTGACAGGTGAGAAACAGGCTTTCTGGTGTGGGTTATTTTATGCCTGCTTTGATAGTGCCTGCAGCTCTGCCAGGTGCAAGGTGTGGCCGCATGGGAGCTGAGCTGCCTAGTCCTGAGTTGTTTATCTTTGCTGGGAAACCTGCCTTTACTAACTGGTGGTAGGGAACTCTGCGCTTAAACATCATGCTCAAAGAAGACCACCTATGGTGAAGGAAGCCCCATCTGCCCCTTTATCATTCTATGCTGAATAATTAAATCCATAATGAAGAAAGAAGAGCTTGTGCCATTGGAATGCTGTGTTTTTATTTTCTCCTAATGGCTAACTGTAAAGATCATAGACTCCTTTAGAATCTGGAACCCTCTCCACCCTTCCGAAGACAGAGTTGTTGCTTTGTTAACTTACTGTATTACTGTTTTCTACATATCCAGAATGGTAGTGTTAGAGTTGTAGTGCTTGCTTGTGACAAAAACAATCTCACAGAGACATTCTGCCTTGAGGACCTTACTTCAGACCTACAACCAGTAGTACCGCCAGCTAAAAAGCAACCATTCAGTACTGAGCCCTGTACTAAAATGCTGCCATAGTTTTACTGTTGAATGGAATATTTGCATGTGCCAGTAGATATTGGAATACAAACTTCTGTTTCATAAACAAATGTAGTTTCGATGCAAACAGGTTCCCAGTTTTAGAAAATGTTTTGTTGTGCTAATGGGGTTGAGGACAGCAAACATTTTAATTGGTCTTTTTTGTGATCTCTGGGTTATTTGTGTCCTGCCTCTCCTCATTCTCTCCTCTGCCATCGAAAGATAACTTTTCTTTCTCTTTTCGCAAGTGAACACTTATTCACATATTGCTTGTAGTCTTGCTTTTCATGAATGTGAGGAAGCCATCTGTGCGGGTTCATCCAGTAGATGAAAATAAATAAAACACTTCTTGTAAGTGGTATGTAATTTTATATGCAATACAAAGAATTACTGGAGTTTGTTTCTTTGATATCTTGAAGAATGCATTACTGCCTTTCAGACCTTGAACCTGTGGTGGTATATTAATATGAGCTCTTCTGGGGAATTTTGCTAATGGCTTTACCTAAAATGACTGCTTTACATAATGTACAGGAGGGAAAACACTGACTTGTGAAAATTCAAATAATTTTGTGGGAACAAAATATACACTTGGCTTTTTTTTTCCAAGGAAGAATTCCTAGTGCTTGAGCAAGAGAGCTGTCATTACATGTACCTCTGACCAGTGAATGTGGCTACCCTCAGGTCTTGGTTTGCAGTTCTGCTGACAGTGTTCCCTCCCAACTTGCAGATCTTCCTCTGTCCTACTGAATTTGTTTCATTTCTTATCTATTAAACATCCTCCAGGACACAACTGAGCCTGTGTACTGCATAGGCAACTCCCCTCCTTCAGATTCCTGTACTGCCACCCCTAGCATATGCTTGATGTTTTGCCAGCCATTTGCTTGTCAAATAAGGATGGAATGAGGGCAGAGTACCTGTCCTGAACAGATCGGCCAAATTCATGTTTTACCTTACCCCTAAGCATTCAGCCTCTGAGACCATTTGGCATTCTAGAATAGTCTATCACAGACATCTGTTTCCTCTCATGTCATCCATTAAAAAAAAAGACATAGCACCTCTGTTGTATCTGCATGGATGCAAAGAGAACAAGCTGGTATGCAATCACCTGGCATCATCTTAAGGAATGAAATACGATGCCTTCAGAGTTTAATTCTGTACTTTTGGACTCTGTCACACGATCAGACCCTGATGGTGCCAACATTTTCTTACAGTGCGAGTTTCCAAGTTCAAAAAGGTAACAGTTATTGCAGTTTTTCCTCTTAATTGAAGTCACATGGTAGAGTATGCTTGATAATTTAGGACTGCTTGATTCTGCTTTCCAAGAAAGATGCAATTGGTTGGAATAGTTTTAGACTCACTGCCTGGAGGACCTGCCAAAGAGCTGCTTTATAGATTTCAGCATTTCCATTTTGCAGTTTTCCATAAGACACTGAATTTTTTCCTCTATCCTGGATAAATACAAAGTCACACACTTGAAATGAATGAAAACTAAAGAGTATTAACAGCTGACTTCAGCAGGAATGTCTGCTTTCAGTTTGTTGCTTCCTGGGTTGCAGGATTGCCAAAAAATCTTGTCAT
The DNA here is from genome assembly GCF_039878825.1 of Excalfactoria chinensis. NCBI lineage: Eukaryota > Metazoa > Chordata > Aves > Galliformes > Phasianidae > Excalfactoria > Excalfactoria chinensis. Next base: position 6,244,376 of record NC_092838.1, on the reverse strand, counting down.
CTTAAACTCAGAGTGGCATCTTTAGATGCACAGAACCTGATATTTATGCTGAAATGAGAAGGAATGTACCAAAGTGGTGATGCCTCAACTTTACATGCAGTGAGCTCCAAGTGTACTAATTAACAAGATGTGAGCATAGCTCAAGATGTGGTCCCATTTAACATAGCAGATAGTATTACAGGTTTCTGAGCAGCAGAGTTGCTAGATGTGGCACAAAAATCATATAGAGGCATTACTCTTCCTTCTCCTTTTTACATGTGTGGTTCTAGCTATTCATTTCAGTTTTCTGTAATGACACCCATGTCTTGTTATGTAGTCTGCAGAAGCAATTAGAGGCTTCATAATCTCTAGAACCTCAGCATTTACTTAAAAATGAGGCAGAAGTTTTGTCACTGTTTTATTTCTGATATTGTAAAGCTGGAGATAATTTGCATGTGGTTTCTTCAGTCCAATATGAGAACAGCAAGCTGTTGACTAGAAGGCACTATGGCAACACAACTTCTTTTTTCTCTTCCTGAAACTGCTTCACATATTTTATCTTTGGCTGAAACTGATTTTCAGCACTGAAGTCTTACTCTGGTGGAGAATCATGACATGGCAGAAATTTAATGTCCTCTAGTTCCAGGACTTGTGTTTGTAAATAAAGCCTTGCTGGTTTAAGCTGTGATCATTTTAGTATCAGTGTCTTTTCACTCAGGAAGAAAGAACTGGAGAAGATGAAGTAAGAAAGGCTGGTGTCAGAGTTCTGGATCTGCACGTTATTTTGCTGGGCAGATGGCTGCACATAGTTCTATCAGACTTCAACTCTCTTTCTGATTTTCTAAGAATTAGAGGTGGTTGGAATTCCTGTTACCTGACTGTTATAAAGAAGAAAGGAGCATCCTTTTTTTGAGCATCCTGTTTTTGAGTGGCTATGCGACCCACACCCACTCATGAAGCTGTGATGCCAAGAAGTATTCAGATGATTACAGTTAATGTTATCAATGAAATAGATGAGTGAAATTGCAGACATTTAGCCTTGTGTCTTGCTGTGCACTACACAGAGCTGTGAATGAATATATACAACACATATATGTCTGCAACTACCTGCTTCACCAGCTATTTTGTCCTATTTTTTGGAAATTGTTCAGTGTCCTACTAGGTGGTAGCAGTAGGCAAAATACTGAAATGAGTAATGGCTGCTGAGTAATAAACTGCAGAAAACAAATAATGCAGTAATAACTTTTGAATTATGTCAAAAGCAGACATCTAAATTAACTCATCATTTAGACTGTGTCACAAAGATGCCTTATTTTGTTGTCAGTCTCCTTAACCCAGACAGCTTCTGAAGTACTGTCAGCATTCTGCCATCTGTATTTATGATAATGTCCGGGTCTTTCAGGTCAAGTTTTCTCCAGTCAACACTGGACTCCCAATGTGCACCATAGTGGTAACGTTTGCTTATGAGGCTGTATGTGCACCTTTTGAATGATACTGCTGAAGGAGGGAATAGCATCATTACCAAGACTCCTACTGACCAGTTTCTGGGTAATAACTTCATGGCAGAAATTGCCTATAGTTACATGAGAGCAAAGAGAATTTCCTTGCTACTTGCCAAAGTTCCTTTAGAATACTTCCCTTATAAACTTATTACAGGTATTTGTTCAAAAACAAAGCTTAATTTGAACCCACAATAGAGAAACTTAAGCCATGTGTAGCAGTGCCACCTAGTGTAGTCTGTCAATCCCTGGTTTTCAGGACTAAACACATTTTTACTCTTGTGTCACAAATCTATAATGATTCCAAAAACAAGCATTATCTCTTTGTAGAGAGGCTATTTAAATTTGTTCCTCTTGAAATCTGGGCCAAAATATCATCTTCAGTGAGTCTGGCTCTTAGGATGTCTTTCATTTTTGTTTCACTCTTTGGAGAACTAATGATAAAACACTTTGAATTAACCCACGTAGAACAGGTTATTTTCTTCAGCTTGTGTTTAGCTTTTAAAATGAAGTGGGTAGGTAGGGTGGACCCATGATCAAATATCAGCTTGATATTGCTTATATCTATGGAGTATCCCAAATATTTTATAAGATTACTCATTGATTAAAGCAGCAGTTAATACGATGAAGCAGGTAGAATTCTGCATACCTTTCTATAGAAAACTCAACAAAGGAGGCGGGTGGGGGAGTGGGGGGGGGGGGGGGGGCAGTGTGTACAACAAGAATTAAATTACACACTTCAAACAAATACTAAATGGTTTTCCTCTGTGAGAATTCAAAAAAGAAATGAGTTGAAACATGCTGTGGCATACAGCAAATTGTTGTACCTTACAGCTCTCAGGCTGTAATCAGATGTTATTGCTGTTAAGTTTTGTCTCCCTGATGTCTAAGAATATCTCCTACAAGTCTGAGTCTTGTTATAAATAAAGCCATGGAGTGGATTTTTACTTCCACTGTAACACCTCTACCTATTAACTAATGTAATCTAGAGAAGTTCCTCTGGATTTTCATCAGTGGTAAGGAAGCGGATCTAGTTCTCTTTGCCTGTTTAACCAAGAGGAAGTGCATCACTGCAGCTGGGATTTGTGTGTTTTTTCTGGATTCCCAAAGGAAACACTGTCAGCCAAAGTTAGAAATGGCAGGAGGACAGAAAGCAAAAGGCATAACTGCTGGATTTCGACTTACATAGGATTTGCACTGTTTGGCATTCGGACTTAGCTGCCTCAGCATTTCCAGTTTAGAACTGTTTATCTAGTGCTGTCTAGTTTGTTAGAAACAGACATTGCTGAGGCTCACCCACGGAACATGAAAGGTCCTGTCTTAGATCAGGTTGCAGATATGCCCTCCTTACATCTGCTGATTTCAGCCACCATGGGGGGAAAGCTCTGCCAACAGGATATTTGAAGGAAAGATTTATATGAAAGGCTCTAAAGATTGTAGATCTATCATTACTCAGCATCTTCTGCATAGATAATTTATGGCATATTGATCCTCAGAATACCAGAATGTTATGCAGTGCAAATTACAAGCTTCTCAGAGATAACTCCAGATGCTAATGCACTTGAGCTCTTCCCTTGAAGGCAAAGTGAGACTGATTACTTCATGCTTCATGGGTTCATGCTTCTTCATAGGTGATGAGATTCACGTTCAGCCTTGCATGTGCATCAGCATGATTTTTGTTTGCTTGTTTCACCTAATTTGGGGCTTGCATCTGCACCGCTTTGATCAAGGTAGTAGTAGCTCCAGAACATGAAGAAAATGGACAGTGTTCCTTACTGAGCCGAGGTCAGTATTTCAAAATGCATCTATATAAAGAATAATTAAAATTAGTAATTCTAATGTAGTCCATTAACATAGGCAGTTTTGGAAGCTTTGGAGTGGGAGGGCATCCATATAGCTTCAAGTTTGTGAGCCTAATTTATTTATTTATTAGAAGCATGTGACACACAAAGATGCCAGTGGTCCTGTAGTTGTTGATTCTAGGCAAGTACGAGCAAGAGCAGGAATATTTGAGAGTTTTCTGGCCCCGATGTTTAAGTAATGGCCAGGTCTTCAGGTGGCATACTAAGTATATTGGGAGCATATGGAGGGAAGGGAAACCTGTGCTGTTGATAAATGTGAGAATGTTTGATCTTACTCTGATGTTGATCACTGATTTAGTAGAAAGTGATGGTTTACACAAAAAACAGGTGGTTCAGTTCTTCCCATTCTGCCAGCATGCTAAAACAGAACTTTTGAGGGGAGGCATTATTAGAATGTTGGTGTTGCAGGTGTTGCATCACAAGCCTCTTTTTTTTTTCCCCCTGGGTTATGCAATAAAAGTTTTGAAAGTACACCAGAGGTGGAGATCCTGATGGCAGTGTCTTCCCACCGCTGTTACAGACAACCTGGTGTGTTTTAGTGCCACAGTCTCAACTAGGTCCTGCTGCACACCCCTGCAGGGCAGTCTTCTGCCACAGTCAGCAAAGCCAGTTAGCTTTGGAAAGGAACTTCTTGAAACTCAATCACTTGGCTTCACTTTTATTCCCAAGAGGCAGCCTCATCAAATGAAAGCTTTACTTTGGTGGGTTTTCCAGATCCAGGGTTTATTTGTGGATGGCAGACAAACATATACTGTAAACAAAAATTATGTATTTTGGCTAAAGGAAAACCAAAGTAAACAGGCTGCAAGTGCAGCCTCACAGTAACAACCAGGTCATGATTCTGGACTCTTCTGGATTTCACACTGGCCTTGCATCACCCATAGCAGGAGACTCTAACATCTATAAGGTGACCTAACACAGAGGGCTTAAGTGAAGCCTTGGTGGAATATAAGTAAAATGTTTATTTTTCTGTTTTGTAATAATAGAAATATCCCATGGAAACCTAGTGACAACTGTGTATTTTAAAAATTTTCCAGCTTTCTGAGTATTTCTGAAAGCTCATGCATTTTTTTATTTTCTCCTTCCAAACGAGTGTTCTTCTCTGGCCATTTAAATTCTGCTGGTGGCTTTTCTCTCCATTTTGTTTTGCTGTTTAAGTAAAGGCAAATACTGATGTAATCTTATCAAAATATGTTGAATTCTTTTTGAGGATTTTAAAGGAAAAGTTCAGATATGTAGGCATGAAGGTGAAGTGTGGCTGTGGCTGTGCCCAGTCTTAATGACAGTGTTGGGCTTTGAATAAGAAACCTGTCTGGATCTGTACCCCCTGCTACATGCAGTGAGTAGCTGTGTTTCAAAGCAAGCCATCCTTACCAAAGGAGTGTACAGAATGTACCTGTACAGTTGAAGCAGAACTGTAGGAAAATGAATTGTAAAGCGTGCTTAACAGCTGCACTTGAGTATTTTACAATCAGAATACAAATGTAATTACTTGTAGGATATTTTTCCTTTGGTCCCGTGTGTCAAGTTCAACATAGCTGCTAATTTCCAAGAGGCAAAGTGAACAGTCTTTTGAGGCAGCACTCATTTACAGATTTTATAGGGGGCTTTACTGGAAGGAAATTCCTTCCCAGTCAAAACAAAGTCAGCCTTCCTTATCTTGAGGATGTTGTGAGCTCTACTGGATTTCAGGGATGATGAAGTAGGTAATGATTAGTGTTGTTCAGTCCATGCCATATTTTTTTTTCAATCACAGTATAAAATCTCAAAACTTCTCTAGATTAATAAAAAGGAGAGGCACAACAAGTTTTCATACAGGATAAGGCTGGGAAATATCCGAACCTGAATTCCACATATTGTTCTCACACTTGCAAGCTAAGCACATACAATTGGAAAAGCAGAGTGCTGTATACAACAACAGGCAAATGTCCTCTGCCTGACTGTCTACAGCACAAGTGGATATAAACAAGAGAAGACAGCGCCCATACCTAGAATGAACCTCTTTCCTGAAACAAATTTGTTTTTTTCCTCTGGCTGATGGTTTGATAAGAAATAGTTACAATAGGATCCAAACTGACTTCAGAGGGAGCTACCACAATCCCTGTTCCTGGCTAATCTCCTTTTGCTCCAGTTGAACTGTGATCTATTTAATATTTTCAAGTGAGCAATGATACTAGGACTGTGGACAGCTATAGTTGAGTATCTTCTTTGGCATTAGTATTGCCTAGACATAAAAGTGGGAGAGCAAAATGAGGCAAATAGGTAATTCCTCCCTCTGGATTGGCATAACTTGTTTTCCCAACTCAGCTTTAAACTGCCTAGATTGGGTACAGCTTAACTTTTATTTATTTATTTACTTGTTTTGCCATTACCATATCCTTCGTCACAGCATCTTACTTGGAGATCTGTTATGCATTCCAATTTGGTGTAATTTAACATTTAGATTTTTAGCTAAATTTAACATCCCTAGAGGCTTTAGAGTTTGCAGACTTTTTTTAATTAAAGTACTAAGATGCCATGCAAACAGTATTTTCCCAGGCTGTCTGCTGCTGATGCAAAGTGGCATGCTCTGTGTCTCCTGAGCATAGGGGAATGTCCTTATGGGAGAATTGCACAATTCAGTGAGGAGCACCTTGATTATTAGTCATCTGTGTAATGGGAACTATTTGAAACCTTGTCTGCTAGTCTAAGAAACTACTATTTAAAAATAAAAGAAACACCCCCACAGAAAGATACTCAAATACAATATTGTAAGCAAAAGGACCAATCTTCATTCACATTTGAAGCACAGGTGGCCATATATAATGGGTGCAGTTACAGTGTCATTACTTTTATTGATGCGGTAGACAGTGAATTTTGACTGTTCTGTTGTGAATGGGTAGCAGAATTGCATATCCACATTTGTTAGTCAGTCAAGCACAGATGTGTTTATTGCTCTGAGCACTAAAGTCAGCACAATCCACACTCCTGGAAAACATTCAAGGCTTTGCATTCTGTGCAAAAAGGGTTTAAAATAAAATCTGCTGCTCATTAAAGGTAGTCTATCCCAGCTCCTTCTATGGCAAGGCAACAGCCCATCGGCCCACAGCATGGAAGCCAAGCCAATATAATTGTGAGGAGAAAAGGGGAGGACAGATACCCAGAGTCCAGTCACTTGATAACAGAGAAGGAAAGTGAAAACTTCCACTGTCCATTCTGATGCTTTAACCACAAAGATGTATCCTTATCAGTAGAAATTATTGTGACAAGGCTCAGCGTCAAAATGTGCGTACTATGTGAACAAGTTCATGGAAAGTACACAGTAATACACAAGGATTTGGCTTGTTTCACGTGCCTTGACTGTGCATTTATGCTACAGAGGTGGGTGAAAGTAGAGACCATCCATGACCAGTCATGTCCCACACTGCAACAGTTCTTCTAGCTCCAGTTTGAGGCTTATTTGCCTTTCAACTTACAGGAGAAAGAGAATATCTTTGTGGAATTCCATTTCAATTTTCAGGAAAATGTAATAGATTCAAACCTTCTACTAAATCACAAGTAGGACACGTGCTTATTAATGATGAAATTAATCCAGTAAAGGTGACTAGTCTAGGAGAGTGCTTTCCCACAGAACTGAATGCCTTCATTTGCCTTTTCCAGTAACTTACATAGAAACATCAGAAAGATCTTCTCAATATTAGGTACATCAACAATGTATTAGAGCAGAGAAATAACTTACACAGTTTTTAGTCTTCTGCTTTGAAATCCTTCTGCACAATGTGACTATGTGAGCCTGAGAATTTTCACAGCTCCTCTGTTCTAAATTCCCTAGTTAAAGTTCCCCTAACAGGTTCTCTTGAAACTGCAGTTATTTAAAATAAAAGTAGTTCATGTTTTTTAAGACAACAAATATAATGCAATAATAAAATGTTTCTGCCTCCATGCGTACTTAAGGAAGTAAAAGTAACTTCGAGGTTTTGAAGTTGGATTTTTGTTTCCGCTTACTGCTGTAAATTGACCAGCCAGTGAATAGTTTAAGTTCATTATGCAGATGCATGGGTTGTGTTGAGAAACTCTTGATGTTGTTTTTGAAATAAGCCTGAGTACTTCTCAAATTTCATCATCACTTCCCAGGAGAGATCAGTACAAAGAATTACACAGAAATTACTGGTAGTCCATTGTTCAACCTGAATGGATTCAAGTACCAACAGCACAGATTCTGCTGGTTCTTAATCCACATTTCTATTGCTTTGGGGCAATAGTGCTGTGACCTATGCTGATTATTTTGAGAGCTCAGTCCAGGCCAATTGAGATCATTACTAAATTTTCATAAGTTAACATGAAACCAATGTTTAGTGTTCAAATGATCTAGGAGATGGAGGGAAACAGAAGGTAAGTAATCACTAAGTAATCTTCATAGCACAGCAGCCTTGAAAACCAAGTGAGATTGTGACTGAAGGAATTTAATTTTGCTGTGAAGGAGACTGTGCTGGAGAGGGGAAGAAGTAGGGGAGCTTAGCTGACTTTGTTTGCATATTAAAATAATTAAACCTATTGCTGATTAAAGGAAGCATGCAGCTGGTGTTACAGAGTTAACGTTTCTTTGCAGTTCATTATTAATAAGAGCAACACTTGGAATGAGTGTTCCACGTACTGGGAAAGAAAAAACGTAGGAACTTCAGTACAGCCATGCCTTTACAGTGTTAGTTCCACTTCTGCGTCTTCACAATGCTGTAGAGTACCAAAGCCTCAAGCTAAAAGGCTACATTCCACTTCTGTGTGGGTGTGGAAGGAGTTTGTCTGCCAAGGAAAGCATCTAGGACTTAGTAGTGGTGGTTAACAGGGGATCGCTGGTGGAACTGAGATGGTGCCAGTTAGGTTCATGCACTCAAGATTGTTTTGCAATCAAGTCATTGCCTGAGCCTTCTGACTTAGGAGATTTTGGCTGGACTTTCAGGAAAAATAAAAAAATAAAAAATATCAGAAGCTGAGAATGTCTATATTGACCCGCAAAGCCCCAGGAAGTCTTTGCTTAAAGACACAGGCAACTGGAAGTGTGCCAGCAAATGAAGACTGTGTGCAATGGAAACAGGGAACCTACTGTGTTTGTGCTTCTATCCAGCAGTCCTGTTACCAGCTACAAGAGGGTTTCTGACAAGTCCTGCCTGCTTTACAGCCTAATAGAAGAAGTTGTTTGCCTTATAATAAATACCTCCTTCATTATGATGTTTGGACATCTACTATTTTTCTACATAAGGAGGAAGACAGAAACTTGTAATACTGCCTATGGGAAAAGCTGCTGAAAGTGTCACAATTACTAGCAAAGTTTTTAATGTTTTACCTCATTTAAAGAAGAAATTTAAACATAAAATAATACATTGTTTTTCTCTACAATGGTACTGTGATGAAACTAATGTTAAAAGTCAATCCAGTTACTCACAGTAATTACCCAGATAGCTTTTTGTCAGTGCAAATGCAAAGTCCAAGGTCTCTGGAAACATCTTAGTATGTACTATTGCTGTCAGCCAAAAAGATCCAGTCCTTCTCTCCCTGCCCCACTCTGTTGTCCCTTTGTGATGTGATTATATTGTCAAAATAAATGAAACATTCATAGCCTCTGCGTTATAAAGGAAAATTCAACCAACTACCAGCAAAAACAAATTGCAGCGCAGTGAGATAGCACCTCCAAACTCAGTACTCCCTCTCATTAAGATTAATTGGTTGCCGTCAGAAACGTCAGAACAGTGTGCATAGACTCACTTAGGTCTCTAGGGCATGTGGGAAGATTAATGGCCTATATTAAATGTAATAATTTTCATTGACTGGGTAAGAAAGAATGTTCTTTTCTTTATCAGAACTGTGAACCACTTTGTTCTTTATATGATCTCTCTCTGTGGACTCTTAGTGTCTTCCATCTGTCCTGTTCCACCTACACTCAGGAAATGATGTCTCAATCCTGTCTCTTTTCTAGCATGGTGTTGTAGAACATAGTTTGCATACTGCAACCAGCAGCTAGATCTTATTTTCCCAATACTGTTTTTAAAAACTATCCAGTCGTGTACTTTTGGACTGTCAACTACTGTTTGTGTAGATATTTAGTTAAGTGTAGGGACATTAGAAATATTGAAACATTTCTAATTGATGTTGTTGATTAGAAAACTAGTAAATAGCTTCAGATGTACTCTTCCACCAAGTGATACAATTGCTTAACAGAGGTGTGTTCTTTCATCATCTGTAGAAATAAATGTTGATTATCAAATGGAAATACTGTGAAATCTTGGTTAAATTTTGTCTTCCATGTCTCCTGAGAACTCAGGATTCAGTACAACTAAGTTAAATCTCCCTTATCTACTTCTGGGACATGACTCAGAAAATGCTTCAGGCAGATGTTTCAAGTTATGCTCTGAGCCTTACTTTTTGTTTTGGTTTTGATAACTTTATTTCCTATTTTGTAATCAGAATGTTACCCTCTGTTTTGCTGGGCTAAACTCAGCAGATGATGAGATACTTTTTCCTAATTCTGAGACAGTGTATGCAAGTCAACTTCATCTATTTGATACTTCATAAAGGAGAATTGGTAGGAGAGTCTAGTTGGAAGGTCTGAAAGAGTTAGTGGTAGTAGAAGATCTATTGAGTGAGCTCGCTCAGGAAATAAGCCTGTTCTTCCATCAAACTGTATGTACTCATGTACAAGTGTTCATACCCCCATATAGTATCTCTCCATGTAATGTCTATTAATGACACCTCAAGGCAGGATTAAACAGGAGTAGCCTGGTGAGTGGTAAGGAGGATGGTTAGGGAGGGTTGTTTGCATTTTTTGTCTCTTCCTTTATCTCTTATTATTAAGGTTTTTTTGCTTGTCCTCTAATTTCACGCTTATCTGGTAATTTAAATGCATGCCAAGTGGATAAAACCTGTTGTAGGTAGGAAGCAAACAACACACTGTTTTTTGCCTGCAGTTGTGCATGCAGTGATGCTCTTCATATCAGTCTAGGCACCCAGTTTCATTTTTACTCTCTGGACTGGACGTATATTTTCAGAATTAAAGATAGTCTGCAGGAATGCAGATCTCTGCTGTGTACCGGGGCTGTGGGAGGGATATCTCTGTGGACAGAACCAATGTAGACAAGACTGCAATGACTTTCAAAGAGGAGAGGAAGCACATGAGTGACTGAGATACAGCCAGACGCAATCAATCTTAATGTGTTTTTCTTTTTTCAAGACCCAACCCATCTATAAACAGAGATGACTGACAAGAATCTACCCACATTTATAGGAAATTATTCCTAATGTCCTGGATAGGATTTTGCATTGTTCCCTGCAAGCAAACTTGGTACTAAATATAACAAGCATCCCAGTGTGAAAGAAAAGCTCTCTGGCTACAGATTGAAATCCTCAAAATGGCAACTTTTCTTTTTCTGTGTTGTATTTCTGTGTCTGTATTTACAATAGAAAAAGAACTCTCACGGCATCCTGTAGTTTCCCTAAGTATGTAGTAACAAGATCAGCTGTACTTTTTTGTGTATATTACTGCTGATAATGCAAGTTAAGTTTCTGTGCATTCCTCTTACGAGGTATAACCCATTGGACTGAAAGGGAGCACTCCTGGAGATTGTAATGCAGGACTTAGGGGAGCCCTACACCTTTCTAGCATGGTAGGAAGAGGTGCAGTTGGACACTGCATGAAGTGACACTGGGCATGTTGTGAATAGGTAGCAGGATGCTTGTGGTAGTTTTTTATTTTAATATTCCTCTTAGGATGTCTGTGAATATCCTCATTGAAGGCTTATGTTGTTTGTCCATTTCCATTAATACCAGTTGCCACTGCCCTTGCTTTGCCAACAACACAACTCCTGATGTGAAAAGTAGAATTCATGGGGATCCAAAGGGTGAAGTTAAAATAGCAGAAGTATTAGATTAAAGGATTTGTCTGCAAAAGAAGAAAGCTTGTCATCACAGCTTGTCAGTATAGATAGTGGGAGATGCTTTATTCTTCTAATGCACGTACATTATTTTAATAACTTGAGGTATTTCCTGTTGAAAAGTAAAAGACCTAGGAGGCTGATTTCTTGAGACTTTGGTTAAATTGTGTGCTGTCAGGATTTGCATACAAGCATAGCGGTAATATGCTGATGGAGATTCTTTTGCCTGAAACTTTCTACTGGCATTTACTGACTCACTGCTTCATCATGAGTCATATCCTTAAAATTCTGCATGTTTGTAATGTTTCTCACCTAACTATTGCATATCTAGTAACAGTCAGCTTGTGAGCAGCTTTTGTCAATGGGAATATGGTAAGAGTGAACTTACTTGTAATGGGTGGTTGAGAAATGTACATGCACTGTTGCTTGAGAAAGGGTTGATTCAAGCATGCCAAGATGTGTAAGGTTTGAGGTCCAGAAGACACTAGAAGACCCTAAATAGTACAAGGGCATGGATTAGTCATGTGGTTGGTAAACAAGAGTTCCTGACAGGAAAACCGAGGGAATATCTTTAGTAATGCTTTGATGAGCCAGAAATTTCACTTTGAGGCTGTCTGTATTAGTAAAATAAAGTCTACTTGAAATATGTCTAGATCCAGTCTCACTGCTGTTTCTCCAGGATGATGACATGCAGGGGGCACAGATGCCCAGTGCCACATGGCAGAGGCAGAAATGAGATCTGAGAGAGGGGACAGTGCTACAAGCAAATGCAGACAGTGCTCTGTTCAGTGACTGTCTTGACCTGGTTGCTCAGACCTGACAGGGTATAAACAATGTTAAACAGCAAAATTGGTTTAATTTTGCTCAGCTTAGCAGTAGACTGGTAAAGTTTTGATTCATGAAGCCATGATCTCTACAGTACACTGTATAATTCTTCTAATACTTGGTTGTATTCCGAATTAACAACATGACACAACTTTGTGTCTGGAAAATTCTAATACATTTTATAGTTGGAAACTTGCTTGAAGTGAACTGTGAGCTGCAAAGGGAAAAGATGGTCAAAACCCTCCTGGGATGTTATCGTGTACAGATGTGATGGGCCAGCACTCAATCTGAGCATGTCATTTCAGTGCATTCAATACTGTAAAAACGAAGCTCAGCTCTCCTTTTGTGTTATTAAAGCTTGGACATTATCAACCTGAATGCACCTGCTGCTTTGTTGGCAGAGTCAGCCTTATGGCTACACTTCTCACTAACTGAGAAGGTTGCATACTGTGTTCTAATATTCTCCTGGCAGCTGTGAAACAACCTCAATTCTGAATTTTCTGGTACTTAATCATAATACTGACATCCAGTTTAAGTTTCTGCCTAGCTTTAAGCACAGAGTCACTTGTTGTTTTCTAAAGTTGTGATGTTCACTGTTTTGAAATTCAACAATGCTTCATGAGAGAAGTGGAATGCTGTAATATTTTTTATTTAAAAAGACATAGTAATAAAGAACCAGTGAGAACAGGCAGATGCATTAGCCCATTGTATCTTAGTTCAGCCCAAAGTCTATAAATCTTGTTTTTATCCGGCTGAAAGAGGATATTTTTTAATTTTTTTTTTAATGTCTGGGATTTGTTTCTGCTTGCCCAGCCAACAGATGACAAGCAGCTCTCAGAATTTCTCCATGCAGCAATAGAAACTCTGTCACTAAGATTCGTCTATTTATCTTGAAAAAAGATCCAAATCTCACCATGGAAAAGTAATCTGGTAGTACATGTTTTGTCCATTTCGAGTTAAACTGTAGTACTAATTGAATGCAAAGATGGGAAGATAAGTCAAGTGGAAGGAAAAAAATCAAAAGAAAATGGCAGAAAACCTCTTGCACTCCTATGTGTAAACCAGATCATTGGAGAGGCAATGAGTCTCTGGTGTGTGACTGTTGATTACAAAGTCACAACTATTAGTATGGTATTAGAAAGGTAACTTGCTCAATCTCAAAGAGTAGCTGTCTATAGTAAGAGTCGAGTCATCCATTCAGGAAAAGGAAACTTTAGTTGTAGTTGTTTTTCAGTGTAACTGTTGGTAGCTGTTAACATCAGCATCCTCAGGGTCTGATGGTTCTCTAAAAGAAGCTCGGTGCAATGACTAAAATGGAATTGCAGCTGTGAAGAATATGTGGCAAGGCAGTGAGGGCTGCCAAACACAATGTAATATCATTAGCATGACAGCTTCCACAGATCTGCACTGCATTCCCAGCAATGCCCTTCAAAACAAATTTTAGCCCTCATTATAAATCAGAAGTAGAAATGTGGACAAACAAAATCTTCTCTTTTGCCTTCCTGCGGAAAGTCTCATCCTGGAAACTTAGTGGCTCATACCATGCAGGAGACGACTTTTATTTGGTAATGTGCCACTCTTTCCTTTTGATGCTGCATGATGTAAGGCTGAGCTATGTAAGTTTTCAAGACATGTAAAATCTTAAAGACAAGTACAAAGGCCTGTAAGATGCACTTTGATACTGTTAAAAACTTGAAACCACCTGCAAATAATGCTGTCCTTTCCTCTCATTTCGCTTCCCAGTTCTGAACTGCAGCACAGCCAAGAAAGTGTTCCCAAGAGCTCTCCACAAAGTCTGAATCATTTGAAAACTTGTTTTAACTTCTTTCACAGATTTAAAATAACTTCTGAGACTCTGCATGTGCCAAAGAATACACTGCAATGGCTCATACGGTGTGTTTGACAAGAACACAGCACACACACGCACAAAATAAGCTGATCTTTTTTGATCTTGTATGTACATCCTACATATTTGCAGGAGGAGTGAGAAAACAGAACTCTGGTGCTTTTATGTGAAAAACAGCATTAGAGGATTTGTATTTATCACTGTAAAAAGCTAAATACTAAGAAATCTATAAACAGGAAATTGGGAGCTTATTATACACAGGATTCTAATTAGACATTTAATACTGCTTTAAGGTTAAGTTTTCACTCTGAGGGGAATTTGATTCTGGAAGTCCAGAGAGGAATTAGGTACCCCAAGGTCTGCTGTGCACTCAAATTCTAGCAGCCAGCTTCCAGTTTTACCTTTACAGTGATCAATTATTTGAAAATGAATATTTCCTTTCAGAGAATCATCCTGAATGTTTCCCACTTAAACCCCATTGTATAAATATTTGCATTTATTCAGTGATGAATGTTCAATATAACAGTGCTGATTTGATTAATGCAATCATGGAGTTTGCATAGAGGTACAGGGAAGGCAGTGCAACTCACAATTTTCTTATCTGACCATCTTACATGCTTCATTTCTATGCTCCAGAAGTTGTACTCATGCACTTTGAATGATGGTATTTCTATAAGCCTTGTATGGTGAACATTCAGCATCATATAAGGGAGCTATAAAAACTTTTCCTCTGTGTTTAGTACATAGCCCTCCCCTACATCTGAATATAACAGCAATCTAATGAGAACCAAAGTCCACTGTTTGTTATTTGCCGCATTAGCAACATCAAGAATGTGGAAACTGTGGAGGGCCCAGCAAATGCACACAGAACCTGCCTGGACCCAGTTCTGCTCCTTTCCTCTGTGTTCAGCAGCAGAGCAGCCACTTAAGCATCTCAAAGACCAGGGAAATGTATTGAGGCAGCAAACTGAGGCCGAGGTTATGTATGTAGCTGATTCAGAATAACCAAATAATGAGCAATAAACACAACTGGACTCAGGTGAGCTCCATGTGCTGGTATGCCTTCATGGATGGTGCTGAGCAACAAGTGCTGACTATTTTATTAACTAGGGCTTGATGCAGCCTTGCCAGGAACATCCATTCTCTGGGAACATGATAGATGTTCTGCTGTACTCTTTATGTGTTTTCAGAACTGAAATTGCATAAAGGAGATGTACAATGAATCCATGAAATATGCATGTTATTCACTTTTCTGTGAGAATAAAGGCTTTTCTAAGCTATAGATGGATTTGTTTGCCAGATGCTTTCCATGTGAGTATAGTGAGGATGAAGAAAGGAGGACTTTTGGCTCAATGCAATCCCTTTGATTCCTCTAATATTTCTTTCAAAACAAGTTTTGATTTTTGAGGAACAGGAAAAAAAAATTGGCAAGTGGAAGGCTTTTGAGGGAGAACATTAGTTTTAAGTAATATTTTGAAGAAACACTGGCATTTTAGAACTAGAGAGATGGAGAAAATTCCTCAAGGCTTTTCCAGATTCTTAGAAAGATTTCATTTTTGCAATAAATGGGTGTTAGTTTGCTAACGTTGAGGAATGTTCTGCATGTGAGAAGTCTGAAAATAATAATATTGGCATTTTAATTACTTGCAACTTCTTTTTTTCCCCACGGCCAGTATGTAAGGAGCCACTTGTTCAGTGCACTCTGCAAAGCAAAAATGGAAACAAGCTACTACTTTGTTTTGTGTTTACACCCTGACATTTCTAAACAGGAGAAGAATGTAGAACACTTGTGGAAGAGATGGTTTTCTCTTAAATTTGCAAGAAATACCAAATGAGAGGTTTCATTATGATGAATTTGATTTGGTAATCATATATTATATGAGAAATGGTCTGAACAAATAAACATCTCCAGAGAGTTGGGCGTTGTACCTAATATGATCCCATAAACTCCAAAATATTTTCCTGAAGAAAGGAATGCCACAAACATTTCAGTACCATTCGGGCTACTGAGGGACTATATTAGATGAATCATAAAAAGTCCAATGAACAGAGGAGCAACTAGAGAAACAATTGACTTTTCTTTCCTAAGCTGTCATTGCTGGAAGTGCAGTTCACTTTATTATAAATAAAAAGTTTAAAATAAATAAATAAATAAAAATAAATCCACTGTTAATAGATTGACACTTCATCACAAATAACATCATTAACATCATTTGCAGCATGGCTGCTTTGCTGTGAGGAAGCACACAAAAGCCATTCAAATTCTGGTTCCCCCTGAATGTACTTTCTATGAGTACTTCTAAAGCACAGACTCTGCAGTGGCTTGGGAAAGAACTGTAAAGCATATCAGCACAGTGAGTCCTGGGGTAAGGCTGTGAACTGCTCTTTGTTATAGAGAAAGCAAGCGAGAGAGGGAACAGCACTTACAGTTTTCCAGTGTATGAGTAGCATAGCTATGTACCACAGCCTGAATTGCAGGTCTGGAACATCTCATTGTCAGTGCCTAAGACCAAGAAATCTATATATTTATTCTGCAGCTAGTGCTGTTCATTGCAATTCTTCATTAATGAGACAAGCTGAAAAGCTAAGGTCACAACTGGCTTGAGCTGCCATTGCTGAATTCATCAGGCAGGAAGGAAATGCATTCTGCAAGAAAGAATTTGGATGGTAACTATTACATTCTCCACTTTCCTCATGTATATGATAAAATTATGCTGAGTGCTGTAGCTCCCTCTCAGAACATCTTCCCCACACCTTTTCCCACTGCATGTCCTTCACAACTAGCAGTAAACCAATTTCCTTCTCTCTAAAAGCCTTCTCAATGCCTTCTATGCTGCGAGAGGCAGCCACTGCTTGCTTTGCCAAGGCCACGTGCCAGGGAGCAGCCAAGCCAATTAGTGTGTGGCTGTGAGTGCTAGTGATGAAGAATTGTGTTCCCCTTGGGTAGTGAAGCAATTTGATTCACAACTCCAAACAGATTAGCCCGCTGTTAAAAGAGTAGGTCCCCATCTTGGCACCTGAGATAAAATGAGTTTGCTGGAAGACGACTGTGAAAAGCTGTGGATGGGTAATTAAGATTTTGAGTCTGCTTTAATATCAGTAAAGGAACTGCAGGTTTTAAAAGCAACTGCCGTCCACTGGAATGCCAGAATGGTTGGAGACCAGAAAAAAACCCAACTTTTCATGCAACTTTACAGCAATTCTCCTCTAAGTCATTAAGAAACCTGCTGAGCCGAACAACATGACCTCAGATTATTTTCCCCTGTCAGATTAATCTTCCTGCAATACAAGGTCAGGTAATCTGTTGATAAATTTCTAAGGTCCGTAGCTTTGTCAGTACTGAATTCTGTAGTTGTTATCTGTGCCTGATCGCAGTCCTGTAAAAGGAAATAGGAAATTAGTGCTGCTCTTGTAGTCTGTGCTGAGTATTATTTCTGAGGTGGAATGACATATTGATTCCATTGAAAGGCATCTTAAATGAGGAAGGCTGTGTATTTAAAGTTTGTCTTTGTCTAACAGTAGGAGTTTGACTGCAATGTTGTTCTAAGATTTGTACATTTCACGCAACTGAATCACTGCAATATTGACAGCTTTTCAAGCATCTAAAGCACAAAAACTTAATCAACAAAGAACACTTAAGTTTTTTACTCCACCCCTTGTAGGGGCACTCTAACCTGGATTCTGAGCTGTTCTGGGAAATCAGATTCACTTGTTAGGGGATAACACTGCTATAGGCAGAGTGGAAGATAGGTAGCATGGGGGAGAGGATGCATGGCGTGATTCTGATAAGGTGAATTCTAGGCAGGCACCTTGGAGTATTTATGCCAGAAGTTGTCTGTCTCTTGAAAATGAGTCTGGCTGCATAAACTCCGCCGTGCTTTTGTACACAGAATAGTCCTTCTCTTCTAAGAATATGAAAGGTAAATGGACATTAACGTGCTGGAGCTATCTACAAGAAATAAATCATAGTGCTTAAATGTTTATGTATAGAAATTCTGCAGCTCTCCAGCGCACAGATATGATTTTAGCTGCCCCTGGGGGAATCAGGTAGTAGTTCTCTTACATAAATGCTTTCAGCTGGGGCACAGAAATAATGGATCATTTGGGGCTATCTGTTTGGTAAGTCTATCAGTTTTACTGCACAAGATGCACACATTTCCCACCACCCCCAGTGAATTGTTTAGCAGCAAAGCCCTGCATATCACTTGAAGGTTAGCAAACTAGTCAAGCTAGACCATATTATTCCAAGTTTCTCCTTCTATGGAGTTGTGACTTCAGTAAAAGGGCACTGCTTGCTCAGGCACGCATTGTCTGTTCTGTGTTCAGGCCACAGGAAACCTCAGCTATGCCAAAAATCTGTGCTGAAGTACTCAGAATGCATTTTAAAAGGCGTTCTTGCATCTAACTGAAAACCATTGCGCTCTCTACTCAGACAGACAGGAGCACTAATAAATGAATTGGTATTTTATTGGGCAAATCCCTTTATGCAGTACAATACAAATAATTCATCACTAAGTAACTTACACAGATGAATTTTTCCTCTTCCCCAGTACACTTAAAGAATAAGCACAGCTTTGAAGTTCTAGAATAGGGAACATATTTGCAATGTATGATAAGGAACATATGTTTGCAATTAGTCATTACACTCTCACTTTGCATGGGTTGCAATTGCTATAGCACCACTGAGACCGTCTAGCTTGGGTGACACTTTCCAGTTATGAAATTCATCTGGAGAACAGATCGTATTGAGGGACTCATGCTCTTCATAGGAGTATGTATGTCTTTGCAGACACCAAGGAAGCCAAACATTGCAAACAGTGTTTAGGACCCCAGCATCCCCTGAGCTCACAAGATAGTTGCTTTCCTGCACAAAATGGGAGCACAGCGGTGCCCTTTCTGCATGTATCAGATGGCTGCAGGGAGAGACCTGGCAAGGGCTGTGCTCTTTTCTTACATGAGAAAGGTGAAGTGAGGTCACTGAGCAAGCAGAGTAGAGTATCAGCAGAAAGACCAGAGCTCACATGCTGCAGCTCCCAAGGAGAGAGACAGGCTGTGGGACAGGGAGCAGCAGTGGTGAAGACTGGATCTTGCTAGTGACAGGTTAGAACAAGCAACTGCAATTTCAGCAGCCGGTTTAACCAAACTAAACTAAGCCAGCAAGAGCACAAGCCTAGTTCTGCAACAGCTACATGCATAACTGATTACTCTTGGTGACTCCTTGCTGCTGGGGTACGGTCCTGTACTGTACTTTCACAAGCAACCAACAGTACAAATCAAGACGATGATTTGATTTGTGTATGTAAATGCTTTTAGCTTGTTGGCCAGCATGACTGCAATCTAGTAAAATGTGTGTCACGTCTGTGGGCAGCTGGCTCTGAATTCCACCTCCTGGGGTGGAATGCATCTGCCATTCAGCCTTCCTCTGACCTGCCCTGTGGCTGCTGCCTCTGTGCTCTGCAGGGCAGGATGGCTGCAGAACCCTCCTGCTGGCCTGTTTGTCTGTGGGGTGGGCTTGGGAATAGACCCTGGGGTCGGTGGGGGAACAGCAGTAAGGCTAGTGCCACTTTAGTCTTAGGACCACCGGGGGCTGGGGAAGACTGATGCTGGAATGGCCAAGAGGGCTTAGATCACAGCAAAAGCATCCAACAAAATGGCAACTAATGAAGAGAATGCACCAACCATGGCAGCACAGAGCTCAGTTTTGGCTGTAAAACATGTGCAAAATCCCTGGTTTAACATTTAATGAGATTGCTGCATAGGCTGAAGGCACAGCAGCCCCACAGTGCAGTGGTGCCGTGGGCTGTCTGCATGGGGCTGCACCGAGCAGAGCAGGAGTGCAGTGTACTCAGATCCCAGTGCCTCTCTGCAGGGAGAGCAAACAAACACAGCTGATGCAAATGAAACTCCTGAGCCCATTTTCATGTTCACCTCATTTTCCTGTACAGCGTGTTTGTAAATGCTGCTAGTTAAAGGCAGGCAGGAACATCAGGGTCACGTACACACTTCTGGCATGGAGTCAGGCCCTGGGAGAGCCAGGGCTGAGGCAGTTACAGGTGGAGCTCTCTGAGATTGCTGCAAGTGCAAGTTTCACAGACTTCTCTCGGAACATTGCCTGCAGGGCACAGATGTGATACAGGGGGGTGAATGCTTTCCTCTCTCTCTCTGTTGCATGTTTGTAACAAAATAGCTGGGTTTGTTCCTGGTGCTTCTTCCTCACAAGCCACAAGCAGCATTTTGCAGGAGCTGGCGCAGGAT
Organism: Excalfactoria chinensis; assembly: GCF_039878825.1. NCBI lineage: Eukaryota > Metazoa > Chordata > Aves > Galliformes > Phasianidae > Excalfactoria > Excalfactoria chinensis. Next base: position 6,224,209 of record NC_092838.1, on the reverse strand, counting down.
GATGGCCGTCATGTATTCAGTGGGCAGTGTACATGATGGCTCCCGTGGCTGTGGGGCTGCTCAGCGCATCCATCTGTGCCCCTGGAGTGGGGGGCAGCTGTCTGCTCTGCCAGCCCTCCTGGCTGGGAAATCTGTGGCTCGGAAGGCTCTGCGAGCCCAGGGATTCACTGTGCCAGCACCTTCCTGACCATGCTTTGCTCTGTGCCCTCTGACCTACAGAATATTTTCATCACTCTCTTTTGTTTGTATATAGCCTCATTTTCTCCTGCTGTATTTTCTTATGAATGTTTGTTTCACAACATTAAGAAATTTCCCACCAGAAGACAACCTCTGCCTTGTTTATTTAGGCATATTTCCTTTCATTTTTTTTATTTTTTTTTTCACTTTAAAAATTCCACTGAATATTAATTGCTTTGGTGATAGTAATAAACTAGAAAATGCCTTCATACAATCAAACAAATAAACAAACACCGGTCAGGGCTCTCATTTGTGCAGAGTAGGTTGGCTTTAGATAAAATACTCTGGGGTCTTTTATATAAACCTGAATGTCTTTGCACTGGCAACCAGTGAAGGGCTGCCTTTGTGTTTATAAATCCTCAGAGAAAATCCAAACAAAAGTTCATGCTACTGTGTTGTCTCCTCTTATTTGTCTAATAGGGATACAGGAATGTTATCTCTGTTTTTAAAAATCAAAATATGTAAGAGATCAAAGGACATCATAGGAAGAGTAGGTAAACATTTATGAATTTCAGTTGAAAAATAACAAGAGCTATAACACCCAGATAGTTAGGAGGGTCTTTCCTATGGCAAACAGTATTCAGACAAGTCTGACTTGTGTCTTATTCTCCTGAGCAAGTTTTAATAGAAGGTTTGTCTTACAGCATGGATTTCAGCAGGCTTGGGGCCAGAGAACAGATCTGAACTGGTAATGCACATAATAAGGAGGCAGCGGTTATTTTATGACTTAAGGAAGAACAGCAAGCGTGTTCTTACATGCTGTAGGATCATAGCTCAGTGACAAGAAATTTCTAACAATCCTTAACACTTCAAAGCAGAGTGGATGAAGGATTTGCAGTTTTGCATTGTCTGTAGATTTAAATTCTTTATTGCATAGTAAAGCATTATTTATTTCTTTGTCATTTGGTTATTTATCTCTTTGTTGGAATTGGTTGTGCCTTTCTGTAAGAATTGAATCTCTTGATTTATAAAAGAAGCCCCTACCATCTTTGGCATGTATTTCCTTTAATGATGATGATGATGATGATGATGATGATGATGATGATGATGATGATGATGATGATGATGATGAATTTGAGCCAAGTAATGAAGAAATAATCCAAAAATTTCACAGTGATTTGTACATTACTACTCTGACTACTGCGTTGTTGTAGAATCCAGAGCCATCTGTTTTTGTTGTGTTTGCCAGTAGTGTGTCTGCCTTTACTGTATTACTACCCTCATGTTCCGATTAACCTCTTTTATAGAAGCTGTTGACCTTTGTGCTTTCTCTCATGATGATGGAGAGAAATGATCCAAAACCTTTGGGTGTACTGACAGTTGTGTATCATAGCTGCTTGTGGATTACAGTCTCAATCATCTAACAGATCATTTTTAATCAGGATTGAAGAGACAAAAATGCCAAACCTCTTCTCTGCTGAACATAATTTAGATATGGGCCATATTGCCATATTTGGTAAAGTAGGATCAGGTGAAAATACAGAAATTACAGGAAATATGAGAAAATGTGAGGAAAAAAACACTTCTTTATGGTGCATGGAGGTTATCAACTCTGGAACAGGCTGCCCAGTGGGGTTGTAGATTCTCCATCCTTAGGAGCATTCAGAACCTGCATGGACACAGCCTTGCCAACAGGTAACTTCCAAAATCAGCACTTCTTTAAAATCTCCTTAGTTAATATTTGTTCTTTGTCTCCTTAACACACCTTAACATCCTGTGCTGATTTTGTGCATGGCAGATCTTACCTGGCTCAGTGGTTCTACTGGGATGACTTGTCTTACAAGAACCATCACATGCATTGACTGGGAATGGACACCACCTGTAAATTCTGTGGGCACATTTTACTTCCTTGTTGTGATTTAATGAAGTAAAATAGGAAAAATGAACTACTGGTAGATCAGGATAAGATCAGCTATCTTCACTGCAGTCAGTAACTATGTGGGACTGAAATGACATTATCGTTACTGAAGATACTTAGATCCATTGTTTTCTTGCTCTGTTTGGAGGTTGAGTCCATAAACTTTTATGAGCTGTAGTTTAGATAATGTTAGGAAATAGCTTGTCTGGAACTAAAATTATCTCATTGTCTGAAGCAGGCAGGGACAGGTTTTGGTCTTCTCTGCATTACTTTATTTGCTATAGAACAGATCTTATCTTTCAAGTTCTATGGATCTGCTTATTAGATTTGTGGGCTAATTAAAGATCCAATTCATAAGAAGAGATCCATGAAATAAAAGGAAAAAAAAAATGCCTAAAAGGATGTTTATGTTCTGTTTTTGTTAGGATTTTCTGAAGAGATTCTCAGATTTATCTAAGTATCTTTATGCTTGTTAGAAATGTGTTTCCTTTGACGTATTCCCATCACAAATGATATTAACTGTGCTTTCAAGGCTGTGTAAATTCATTTACACAGTAACACAGTTGCAAAACAAGAGTATAATCTAGCTTTTCCACCTTATCTATCAACTCATCCTCCCAAGAACCAAATACTGACTTATCTCCATCCTCTAAAATTTAGTAAACAAATTCCAGCCTTTTCCAATTTATATAGATTTATAACCTAAGCAGGTTTCCCCTCTTTTCTTAGATTGCCTAAAGAAAACTGTGTACTTTTACAAAGAGGCGGAACATTATCAGCAAACTTAAATGTGCTGTATATGTGGGTACTACTAATGAAAGACTGGAGCATTTTCTTTGCTAAGGCTTTACCACTAGGTTAATTTACTTTATATTTTCTGGTAGCTGTAGATAGGGAATACAATTATTTTCTGTTCTGTTTTTATTTTGCAGTAACCAGTAGAAGTTTATTCTTACTGATGGTGGCTGAACCTCAGGGAGTTACTGTTCACACGCAGAATGCTGCTCTCAGAGAATGGAAATATCTGTGATAGATCCCTGGTTGTAGGCAGTCACTCCTAGTAGTTCACACTGTGTTAAGACAAGTTCAGAGTTGTTTGCACTGACAATAAAGAGGGAACTCCACCCAAAAAGCAGAGCTGAGATCTTGCAGAGACCATGGTTGAAGAAAGGCAAAGGGAGGAGCTGGAATTTGTGATGTTCAGAGCAATTGTTCGGCCCCAGCATCTCTACCCCTAAACCCCAACATTTACAATTTGAGGACTTTGATTCAGACTGACTTCTCAGTGATGCTGTCTGCTGTCAGGAAAAGATTTTTCCTTCTTTCTTTTTCTGTATAAAACTGTTAAAGGAATTTGACTCTTCTGAAAGTGCTTTCCTTCTACTATATACTTCTTAATTGAGTTTTTGGCATAAGAAGGGGAGAAACTATTTCTAGCTATTAGAGTAGTTTTGTGAACTGGGAAGGACTCAAATTTCTAGAAATTTATTTGATGCCTTCAAGAATGTTCAAATTTCCAAATAATTTTGGGTTCTCTGCATGGTCAGCTGTCATTATTTGATGAATAGGGTGGGACCACTGTCAATATTTAACAGCTCAACGCTAATATTATTCTTCATACACTGTAAAATAACATACAGAATGCAAATCAAGGGCTTAACAGTTTGGTGGTAACAGAAACAAGCGATAAAATTTCCCTTGCCTCCGTACCAGAGCATACATAGGGAGAAAAACATTACCAGTGGTTAACAGTCCTCCCTGCTGAGAAACGAAACATTGTGAGATTCCTCACTTTGCACTCAAAGGTTGTTGTAAAGTGTTTCAGAGTAAGAGACAGTAAGATACAACCATTAATTCCAACCAGATTGCCAACAAAACTTCAGTGTGTCCCCGCTACCTCCATTAGCCCTGGAAATGCTCTGCACTGCTATCACTGTCACAAACTATCAACACAAACTGTGTTTCTGGGACTTTTCCTGCACCTGGGTAAGTCCTCCCAAAGAGCTGGAGACATAATGCTGGATGGAGTGGTCTGTACTGTTCGTAGCCATGATGCAAGAATTATCTTAATTTAGAAAATGAAGATGCAAAGTAGTCAACGGGAAATGAGTTTAATGAGTACCAGAAGTACACCTTGATGTTACTGCCCGGTCACATCTTGCAAAATGTTTTCCTGTGATTTTGAATCTATAGAAACATACCATGTGAAAATGTTTTGACACTCTAAACAGAAAATGTTTTAACTGTAGGAGTAAAATGGAGTGTGAAATGGCTCAGCCACAACCACATTCAGTGAGAGCTGCACTTAACTTGCCAGGAAGTACAACACTGCACAGCTCGGTGTTCCCCAGCAATGTGACGTCTGTTGTGAGCTGGGTGAAGCCACCACCTCCACAAAACAAAAGAGGAGGAACAGAGCCAGTTTGTTCAGGCAACTTTCAAATCAAGCATTGTTTCAGATTTGGCTTTGGTTCAGTTAAAATGTGCTTTATGTGTTCCTAGAGCTGTTCTGTGAAGGGGACCCTTGTGGGACCAAGGTAGCAGGAAGCAGCTCAGTTGCTAGAATTGTGCATTGCTGATTATGCTGCACATGAGAGCATGTAAACCCCACACAAAAACACAAATAACAGAAAAACATTGTTATTCAATTTGTTCAGAAGTCAGACAGCTTTAACATGGGTTAAAATTAGTGCTTCCGCAAATCCCTTTCTGAGATTATTGCACTATCAGTGTTTCAGCCATCACTGTCTTCATTTTGGTGATGAACAACAATGGTACGGTCTGTGCTCATGAAGTTCTTTGACATCTACTGGTAGTACACATTTCTGCATAGTTAAGACCTCTCAGTCTTAGGCAAACATTGGTCATGAATAGTTCACATAAATATTAAAGATTTTCTTCTGTAATTCAAGTTTGCTCAACCTCCTCTAATTTCAAGCAAACACCAAATTTATGTCTGCTAGACAGAAAGAGAGTTGAAGGACGGGTAAGCATTTAGATGTGATGTTTTCAGACCAGGACTGAAACACAGGCATCACAATATCCCAGAGAGTGAAATCCTATATTGTACATACTCTGTTGAAAAGTGTGGGATGTCAGTTTATAATTTTCTTTAGCTAGTAACTCACAAATCATGCGGTATTTCTTTGTTCATTTTAGTGTGGTCTGATTCTGTTAGAATAGGTCTACTAGTTCTATTCCATGGAGCAGCTACATCTGAGATTACGCAGCTGTTCAAGGGAAAGAAGCACCGTACTGATTTTCGTTGGTTTATTTCTATTGGATTCCAAACAAAGAAACGAAACCCCAACAAAATAATAATTGCCTTCAGGAAATATTTGCAACCTTTGCAGCTTTTATGTCATGCACGGGAGATAACAAAGGTTACTGCTCATGTGTAGCCAATGAGCCGTGGGGTGCAGGGGAAGGTTTTGCGCATCTCCATACACTTCTTGTCAATGAAGAAGGAGTTTGCCTTCACAGAAATGTCATGTTCCAGCTTTGATTTGGTGTTAAGTAGCATTTGCAGAGTATCACGGGCTTCTTGCAGATTTTTCTTTAAGGTCTGTAAGGTGTCATCAATAGTATGAACTTCAGTGACGAGCCTGAAAAAAAGAGAAGGGCACAGGTTGCTCCAATAACTTCAGCAATCTCCCACCACATGCCTTTTTTTCACAGAGGACAAGTCAGACTTTCAGACAGAATTCAAACAGACTCTCTTGGACTGAATCAATCTGAAACCTATTCTTTGCCAAACTAGCTTCCACAGCATCTGTAAGAAGTGTTGATTTCTGCTTACACTGACATTCAACAGCAGGTTAAGCCACTTGGCATCCTGAATGCTGTCTTTCTCACTTGCAGTCTTCTGTTTGGGTAGCACCTCTAGGGCTAGCATGGCCATGTTGCATTTCTGGAGACCATCAGTTCCATGGCCTACCAATGCTGACGTGGCAAAGTTCCTTGCATAGTCACTGAGTGGGTAAACTCTTTAATACTGGCAACCTGGTGTGTTCTTGAATGTTCTATTAAATAAGCCAAGCCCTGTAAGCTTTAAGAAACTGATTTTTTTTCCAGAATCCACTTCAACTTGTTTTGGGATAGTCCCAGCTTTTTCAGCATGGAACAGCACAGAAAAACTAGACTTTATTAATTTGTTTTCTCTCTAATCCCTTAAACTACAAAGTTGGCAGCACACACACAGAGAACAAATGCCAACATCAGCACTTCCTTTTAAATAAACAGCAAACTCAGATAACATTTACACGTTACAAAGAAGTGGTTCATTTGATACTTTCTTTCCCTACTAAGCTGAATATCTGTGATTTAAACCAAGAGATAAATATGTGGAACAAATTATTTTAAAAATTAATTAGTAAATGGTTTTGCATTCTCAGGTTGGAGTTTCTCAATGAAAATATATTTCATTTGAGGTATAAGCTCAGCCAAAACCTGTGATAGAAGAAGTGCCCACATTTCAAATACCCTCTGTCAGAATTTCAGGCTCTAATCACAGTTAGGATGAACATCGCATTCAAAGAGTTAGATCAGCTAAAGCATCCAGAACAACAACTTGGTCTGGCTTAGGGAGCTGTGGCATAACAAAATTAATACTCTTCAAAGGAAGGAGAATAAGATATGGTAATTATCAATATACCTGTCTAGCAAACAGTGTACTTGCATAGATACTTAGGTTGAAATACTGGAAATTGTATCAGACTGATGGAAAAATGGTGTGTACATTTAGCCTAAAAGTACTTCTGAATACATTTATAACTGCATGTTAAGTTCTTATATAACCTGTAAGCTGAATTGATTCAGAACCCCTACACAAATTTCCTATGTATATCTTATCACTACAGATGAAGAAAATGTTCAATGATTTCAAATGAAGCTTTCAAACTTTCTCAGACACAACCCTTTGGAACATCAACAGCATCACTGGCAGTTATAGGAAAAGGAATAAAATGACCCTGTGCTTCAGTGCATTTTTGATCCTAACTCAGAGAAGTTTAGCATTTTGGCTGCATGTCGTCCTGATGACTCGACTGATACCAATCATGATGCTGCAGACATTTTTGTGGAGGAGATCTTCAGGGAGGAAGTGAGGAAAGAACAGACTTGGAGTGAGTAATAAGCACCGGGATCACCGAGCTGATGCCAACGTACTAGAAGAGTCCCACAATCAAAATGAGCAGATGATCTTATCTGTACAATGATTCTGGACTCATTATATTGGATAAAAGCCTTGAGAACAACAAGTTCAGGAAGAAAGAGAACTTTCTTCCTTAGCCTTGCTCTAATTGGCAGGTAACTTTTAAAAGGATCTGACCATTAGATAATTTTTGCATCAAGACAGAATTTTTCCTGAGAAAAAAATTCTAAAGTAAGGTATTTCATGGAATCATGATGATTCTATGATTCCATGATTCTATGATTCTATGATTCTATGATTCTATGGTCTGGCCCATTACTTCAGCATAGCTACTTCGATTTTAGTTCTTTCTTCCAGGATTTATAGTCACATAATGATTACAGTTCTAATCCTGTTGAATTAACTCCTGCTGTTGTTACATTTCTTGAGTAGCTGAGGAAGGGAAGGGGTAGTCTGGCCTCTACTTACTGATACTGAGGTGCATCACGGCATAGTTCTATATTGGGTCGCCTTGTTCTTCCCTCCAGGCGTGTCTGAGCCACTTTCAGTGGGTACTCCTTTGCCATTATGGATCTCTCCAGTAGCATGATTGTATCTTCTGTCTGGAATATTTCTTGAAGTACCTGAACAGAGAAGAACATTTCTGTAAGCGTCACATGCATCCAAAATCAGAACTTAACTCTGCTTTAAACAGTCCTATCGGAACTGCTTCCATCCTGGTATGTCATTTTGCTTTGGTTTAGGGGAGGAGATTTCTACAACCTCACAGCAACCAAACATATTTGTATAATCTGTTGGCTTGATCTTGCCATTTCTTTCAAAGGATATACAGCACTCACAGCTCATGGGAGAGCCAGAGGCCATTAAATGCTGTTAAAACATGTAACTACGTTGTTCCTGCAAAACTGGGTATCAACACTGTAGAACAACTTAGTTCTTACTTCTGAAAGGTTACTTACAGGTAACACCCAGAAGCCTGCACACCAGCCCAAATCTTTAAGAGCTTGGTTGATGTTGTACAGTAGAGCAATGTGAGAGATCTTTCTTAATTAAATAATCACTGTAAGCAAGCTGTGTTTTATAGGAAAAGTTTATGCAGATAGATCAATGTGTTCTGGTAGCTGCTTATTTTGCACACTAATTACTTACAGTAAAAGCACATCGTTAGATCTACCATTTTCTATATTGCCTACAGTTTTACTGGGTACATACTTATTTCTGTAGATTAGGAAAAAACAAAAAAAAAAAAACAAGGGGATGGGACATAAGGAAGTTAGATGCCTTCATTATGCAGAAAGTCCACATCTTTCCTTTTCCCTGAAAACACACAGGATTTGGGTCTTTTTGTTGCTCAGTTAAAAGGAGAAGCAGAATTGGAGCAGCTTGTGCTGTTGTAAGAATGTCACGATTTAGAAATGTTCTAAGAGAATACTGTGTATGTTCACGTGCACGTGGAGGAGGTGAGAGGCAGCTCCCAGGTGGGCTGCTGGGGATTAAAGAGATGTCAGGGGGTTTCTACAAGCCTGTCAGCCCTACCCTTTGTCCACACCTTTCATCTTCATTGCCAACCAAAATATCAACCTGTGGGGATGTGACAAGGCTGTGAGGGAAGAGTACGCAGTGCTTCGGGAGGTCACCCACTGCTTAGCAGGGTCCTCCTTTCCTGTGTTTATGTTACAGGCTTCTGTCGCTGCAGGAGTGCTTCCCATGCTACGCCTTGCTGCAAACAAGTGAGCCAAGTTCACTGGGGTGCGGTTATGTTACCTGCAGTGTGATTCTGTGAGGGTTTGGGCCTCTTACATTAATTCTACTTACAGTTTATAATAAATGGTAAGACAATTTTAAAAATAATATTAAGGAAGTGTAAATCTAAGTAAAATCATTGAAACATAGTAGCTCATATCACCTCAGCTCAGTAAGAACTCGACAAAGCTATGTTTCAATTTCATACAGGATTTGGGAGGGTCATTTGTTTTCTACATACGGTGAAACAGAGGACTTGTGTTCTCAGTCCTGTTTCTGAGTAAGGCCCGTGTGGTTCAGAATTTGAGCTTTATTGGCGACAACAGCTAGACCACAAACCCATGTATTTCAGCTGTAATTTATCAGTCCTGGGGTTCGTTTTCTCCATGGCACTGATTGTGCTGCACTGTGAGTTCGTGTCCAATTGGACCTCAGTGCCCACAGCACATGTAGAACACACATGGATGTTACCTGAGTGACACGGATGCAGGAGACTGCATTGTCCTCTCTTCTTCCAATACTGTTAGAGATGTATTTTATCATAAATACAACTGACATAAGGCAGTAGTCTTCTTGTATCTAAAGTGACTCAAAGTATTTAGAACTTGCACAGTCTGCAAATTCACACAAGGACAATGCTTAAAAAGGGCAGGCTCTGATTTCTCTTTATTGAAAATCCAGTTGATTGTTAGTACCAAGAGAGCCTTTATCTAAAGTTCACAGTTGTATGTCCTGCCCTTATAACATCATGTCTACATAATGCACAGTCACTAAAAAGCACCCTCATGCCACACGTCTTCACAAGTCCTGATCACTATGATGCCAGTAGTGTGCAAGGGCATTAAGCACAACCAAGGCTACTGAGCAAATCCCTCACAACTCATTCACATGAAAAAAAAAGTTGTTTAAACCTGTTTCCTAACTCAAAATTCAAATGTCAAATCATGCATCTATCTTCAGGTCCTGCTTGGCTGCATGTAAGTGGATGTGGTTCCTTGTATGTTGTCAGTTTTTTCCTTGCTTTTTTTTAAGTGCTGTCGTTTCAGACATGCAAAGTAAAATGGCCTCGGGGGAACCACCTCCAAAGCATCACAGAAGCTTAGTTCAAACATTTTTTGATTACTCATTCTGGACACACATTGGATAAAATGACTTAGATAATCTACAGTGCATAAACTGATTGGTGGGGACGATCACCAGATTGCATTGCTCTAGTATACGTCATTTCTGGAGGGCCTCCAAAGGCAGGAAGCAAAAACAACAAATGCTGAGCAGCGTGTTCCTAAGAGACTGTGCTGAGGGATTGGCTCAGGAAGCTGCCCACCCGGAAACTTTCCCTTCCAGGACATGAGGAAAGTTTTGTGCTGCAGAATACTTGAGAGCTTCTAGAAACCTGCTTTCCTGCTGCTCTCTCACCTCACCAAGGCCATGATTTTTATAGTCTGGATACAGTACAACTCAGAAGAAGAGCCGCTAAGTCACACACGTGATCAGAGCAGTCTTACAAACACAAGCAATGCTACAATCTGACAATTATCATTAATCTTTCTTGATGGAAATGAGATTCTTTCTAGTCATCAATGAAATTTAACACCCGACACACAAAGCTCGTTTTGCCCTTATATTAGAGTCAATTTATTTATCTCATGACTCAGACTGAAAACACTTGTCTTCTAGAAAAGATCTCACATGCACCCATCTCTTGCTTTCCTGTAAGACAATCCTTCCTGAGAATAAGGAGCTGTCTTACATACATGAGCACTGTTGTCTCAAACTAAATCCTCCTGATGAAGTGCCTGAGTGCAGACAGGCTGCAGGAGTGCGAACACTAGTAACAACCACCTCCATCCTCATATTTAAAACTCTTGGCAGAAAGAAGTTGCCTTCTATAGCAACATCAGCAAAGGCTTGCTTTCATTCAATACAGGCTGCCTTACTTAGCATGGGAGCATGTCCTTCAGTGTGAGAAGATGCTGTGCAGCTAAAGACCCTGGATTCATAACAATCCAAATGCATTCTGATGTGCAATGGCTACCACTTGATTACTCTGATTCTAGCCTACCCCACTGTAAGTGCCACTTAGCTTAATCCATGACGAGGAGCACTGTTGTGTGGCAGACTGAGAAGCCAGGCTTCTCCTGCATGGTTCCTCCACTCGCCCACTGTTAGTACTCGGATTCAGTCTGTGCAAGACTTTTGTGAGACTAAGCAGCCATTTTAAATCTAACTTTGTTTTCCAGTTATTGCCTTACTTTTCATTTGAAATTTCTCGAATATATGCATATCTATTTCCTCCTTCAAACAGGTTTTTCCAGGCATGTTTGAGCTGCTTAAACCAACCAGCACACACCTTCCCAACCACTTCTGAGTCACTCTTCATTAATCGTCTGAAAACTTCACTCTCAAACAATTCCCATATTAAACGATAAGATTAAGTGAATGAAGTGTATACTCAGCCACCAGGAAAAGGCATCAGAAACCACAAATTACTGAGTTTTTAAGGCATAAAATGAGGAAGAGAAAAAAGTAGCAAAAGACATATAAAAATATGAGGGTACACTGCGGTCCAAGATGAAAGCCTATGTGGGGAAAGTGCCACAGGGAAAGTGCTCCCTCTCCTATACACACGCTCCATCCCTCAGCTCACAACACTGCTGCACCCCTGCTTATGTCTTGAACTAGAAGTAGATTGTGTAACTATTAAATGTAATCAATATTCAGTATTTCCTTCTAGCCATCATATAAACATATTCAATAGGTGCTAAGACAACAAATTGCTTGTTTTTGGATTTATAAATACATTTGCATTTAATAAAAAAAGATGTGTGAAGGGTGGAAACTCAGAGGATCATCTATTAAAGTGACAGAGCAACTTACTGAAACAAAATTTCTGTATGTTCTTCAGATCTAGAGTAAAAACATATCAAGCAGAAAGGCAAGTAAGAATTAGTTTCCATCATATATTGATGTAGCATACTGCCTTTTCACACCCCAGTGGTTAAAAAAAAATAAGTAAGGGGGAACCGTTGCTAAAAGCACTCATTCTCAGTGAAATGAATGAAAATACTCAGAATTGGGGCTACTCTCTTACTGGAATGAGTGGTTAGTTTTTCATGGTTTTACTGAATATGTATCTGTTTTTCCAGCACGTTTCTGAACCCTGTGCTCCTGGGTAGAGGAATAGCAAACCTTGCAGGAAGGGAGGAGCTGGGCAGCTCTGCCTCTGAGCACACAAATGCTCTGAGCACAGTGCAGGTGTTCTATCTTGTTCAGTGCTAGCTGAGATAATCTGGTGTTTAGGCATAGGATAAATACTGGGCTGTGTAAATATGTCACTTGCTGTCTGGTCTGACTGATTCTCAGCCCTGCTGCATGTAAACATCCTGTCCTGTTGGTTATTTTCAGGAGAGGGAAGCCAAGGTAGCTATTTACGTTAATATTAACTTTATGGAAAATAGATGCAAACATATTAATGAGGGGCTGCTACCATGATAAAAGGTTTTCCTCCTTTTCCTAAAGATTTGTGTAGATTTTATATCAGATGTCACATACATTTATCATAATTTCTCTCATCATAAAGTGAGTGTTTCTTGCAGCGAGACATACTGTAGTTACCATACTGCCATCTCCTACACTGAATTGTGTGGGCTATGTTTGCTGTTCACTACCCTAAAATATTGGTCCCAGAACAGCTCTGTGCCTGACCAGGGTCACACACTGTGATCAAAACCCTGGAAAATATTTCCATCCTCAAACAGCCATATTCTCTGTGAGCCCAGTGACAATGAAACACAGCAGAGCTGTGATACCCTCTGGTTTAGGATTTAACCCTGGCCAGGGGCTTCTTTTCTCCAGCCTCCAGAACCGCATATACCTAAAGTTCTTCCATCCAGATTCTCACAAGAATTCTCTGAAGATTAATCCCAGAATCAAGTAAGACAAGTAATGACAGACTTATGCAGTTGGGATAGAAATGGAAATAGAACATTTTCAGTCTCAGGGTGAGAAGAAATCCTGAGTTATTTAGCTGCCTACACTGCCTGCAGGACACTACTCTACCCTGCAGCAATTCCTCTTCATAACCCAGTGCCTGTAGGAAAAGCAGAGCTTTCAGTGAGAACAGCGATCTTGATTTTCAGTTCCTCGTGCTAACAAAGTCACCTATCTGTGGTAAGCTGTTGCAGTGATGAATTCCTTTGCTTTGAAAAAGAAGTGTATATGTTTTCCATCTGGATTTGTCTGGCTTCTTTCTTGCCACTGCTTCTTCTTTTGTTTTTGTCTGCTTTTATAGAGCCATTTGCAGATTTAGCAAGTGTTCTGCCCCTTCTCTAGTAGTCACTTGAATAAGCTGAATCAAGCGCAGCCATCTAGTGCTACTAACATCACCTTTTTCATCCTACTAAGGAGGAAGTTGAGGAACTTATTCAAGCAATTGCCTGCTTTGCACTCTTTTAATCATTCTTGCAGTTGTGATGACTTCCAGGCTTCATAGTTGCAGTAGGAAATGCTTTATACCACACCCATACTTCCTGCACTGAAAAGATGGCAAGTTGTCTCAGCCTGCTAGAGAAAAATCAAGCAAAAGCGAGCAGAGGATAATTCATCATGGAAGCCCTACCATGAACTAGAAAGGGAGACGCATAAAGCAAGTTTTTAAGGAAAGCATTTTCTTTCTGCATTCAATAGATTCCAGTTCAGAGTCATACAGAAGCACTTCAATCCGTTTTTACTGCTTCCCTATGCAAATCACTTCCCAGACTTCTGATAGAGTTGGGGGCTGTAAGCCTCACCAGCCAGCTTCCCCAAAAGAAGTGGGAGGAAGGAAAAAGCAGACAATAAAAATTCAAAGAGAACTCAGACAGTTTCCTGAATACATCAGTGGAGTAACAGTGAGAGCAGACAGCAGCTGGACTGCAAATGCAGAAAGGCAAGCTGGAATCACTGGCAAACAATGCTCCTTGGAGACCTCTCTTACACTGACTTGGAAGCTCAATCTGAACTTGGAGCCCTTTCAAGCACCGACCTTCAGGCTGAACTCCAAGTAGAATAAAAGATAAAGTCACAGCTGATCTAACCCAAGATGATACATCTGTAAGTCACTAAACCATTCCTATAAATAAATGCAGATTAGTGAAGGTTTGTAGTAAAAAAAATATAGTGGAGCAGGTGATCCATGTTATAAAGCGGCCTTATTTGGGCTAGTTTAGATATGAAAAGGAAGCAGAGTGCCAAACACTTTCATTGTTGAGGGTTTTGCTCCTCCTGAAATAATTTCCTCATGTCTGTTTATCAAATGCCTTCCAGGAAGAGTTCTTCACTGCACCCCTTGGTCCTGATTGGATTGGGAAGTGTATATAGTGAAGGCAAACTATATGAAGTACTATTCTCAAGTGCATGTTTTGTTCATGCACGGTTAAAAGATGATGTGCCAACACTTTATAGTGGGAACCTATGTTAAAAGCTGTGTCAGAACCTCAATCAGTTGCGACAGAGAAGTTCTTGGGATCTGCTGTTCAGTTGTATATCAGTAACTCATGGTAAATGGTGCAGGAACGTGGTAGAGAACGAGGCAGAGAAGTCCACCCACCATCCTAGCAGCAGAAAAAAATGCTTAAAAAAGCAGATGTACTGCTGTGTAGTTATTAATCTTAGACTTGTGCAGTTTGTAACCTGAAATGGAGACATTATGTCATTGATGGAGAAGGTCCTGGCAAAACTCCTGGCCTAACTCTTGATAGAAGTGAAAACAACAGGATGCCTTTATTACATAGAGAATGTCCTTGTGTCTTTTGGTAAATAGAAAACATTTATCTGGACATAAAGAAAGACAATATCCTACAATAGAACTAAACAGAGTAAAAATTAATCACTCATTTTCTTTACATTTTGGGTTTTTCTTATATATAAATTTGGTACTTTTTTAGGACGAGGAAGAGCATGCTAAGACCACAAGCTGAGGCATTAGGTTCATAATCTTAACCAGCTGATCTTGTACATCCAAGTGATACAGACAGAAGAAAATGTGCTATTTCAACATGTGGCTATTTTTTATCATCACCACATTCACACTATTTGTTCTTGTATGTATTTATTTTTTTTTAATTCTTTCCTTTCTGATTTTAGAAACAAATGGTTACAGGAAGTTCCCTGTTTAGCCTTTTGTCTGGAAGAGATTTGGCTGTTTCACGAAGCAGAAAAGTATTTTTTCATTCAGAAATGAGCTTCAGATCTCATTAAAAATATAACTTCTCCTGGTTCCAAGCAAACTTTTTCTACATTCATTCTCCTCCCAGTTCATGGAGGTAGTGTGCTTAGCTAGGAAAAGAATCTGGCAGAAGGAAGGATGTCTCTAATATTGACATTCACTGCTTGTGAAGCCAGCGCAAAAACAGCCTTTGAAAGAGAGATCCATCTTCTAAACACAAGAACATGAAATTGTGGCACCTGTTCTGGTTAATAGGTTAGTATTACATGTGAAAGAAAAAGGAACTGTAGCAGCTGCATGTGACTGTAATGATAACACAAAGAAAAAACAGAAGCGTGGTTGTGTTTAAGTGTCCTAGCTGCTCCTATGGCTGCCTTATTAATATATATCCTAGCAGTACTTTTATTTCTCTAAGTGCTTCAGACTACAATACAAGCCTGGAGAAAGAATAAAAGGTAATCTGCTCTGCTTAGCTATAGATGACTGCTAAATAAGCATTCATTCTCTACTCTCTCTCCTTCCTCTTCTGAGGTATCATGAGCAAAAGGCTTTCTATCATACAATTTTGTCCACTCCTTAACCAGCAGTGCTTCTGCTCTGTAAGCCTACAGCACTTTGCTTTTACATGACTATGGAGTTTGAGATGAAGGTCTCTGCTGTGTATGTGCTATCACTTTGTAGCTCAACAGTTACAGCAGCAGTAGCTCATGGAATGCCATCCTGTATGGCACTTTTTTAATCCATGCATACCACATAACTTAATTATTCTTTAGACAAATATGATCACTTCAGTTTCTCCCAGTCACTTCTTATTGCAATCCAGTACTGTGACAGCATAGGAACGTAAGTCAGTTTATCTTCTATTATATACAAGTCATTAGCATTGAGTCAGCTGGACATGATGACCAAATCTTTGATAGAATGTTGATATCTCACACTGCAATTTGTAATTCCACATGTAGGCCCTATTCTACCTTTGGAATTTATGTGCTACCTTTTATAAAAATCACTGGAAAATGTGAAGGAAGTGTTCATAGATAAAGTCCATGAGAAACTTAGATTGCCAGTTCAGGGATAAAGTGCTACAGCTGGCTTCATTCATATAGGATCCAAACCACACAAAAACTACATTCAACATCTTTTGTGCTTTATAAGCAGGAAAAAATAGGAGAAAACTTTATGTGCTGTGACTTCACACATATTTAGCTGGTTGGTTTGCACTTTCCTTTGAGTCCCTAAAAATAAACTGAAAACATCTTAAACAACTTATGACAAATAGAATGGCAGGAAAACTCTATTGTTTCCAAATGTGCATTGAAACAAATGAGTGAACACGAGCCTCCTCTATAAGAGAAGAAGTCTTAATAGAAGAACGCGGTGAACTCTGACTGAAGTCACATGAATAACACGGTAAGGCTTGATGCTTTTATCTGTCAGTACAAAGGCAGCACCTCTTGTTAACTTCAGAATATGTTTCAAAATTCCACCAATACATTTCCAACAAATCACATTTTTCCATGAAAAGTGACTGGAAAGGTAGTACAGATGGAATTTAATACAGGTCTGTCACCTTTGGTGCTATTTCTCCATTTTATCACATGAAAAGAAAGAAGAAATGTTTGACAATTTAACAGTCTGAACCATCCCAAAATATGAGGCTATTTCAAAGCACAACCAGCCTAAAAGTCAGGTTAAAGATGTGGAAGTATATTGTATTAAAAGCAGAAGGACAACTTGGAACTTAGGTTTCAAAGACAGCCTGATAACATTTTGAATGTTGATTTTTAATTTTTCTCTTACTGCTGCAAAATGAAAGTGCAAAAACTTAAAATGTTTTCTTTCCTCTAAAAGAAGAAGAATGTTACGATGCTGGTGGGCCTTTTGATTTGTGTGCTTCCCAAAGACATTTCACTGCTTACCAAAAAAATAACAAAACTTTCCTTTGCTCAGGATTGACCGGGGAATAGCCTCAATAAATGAAAAATAGAGAAAATTAAAGAATACCATCTAAAACATCTTTTCCCACTTGAGGCACGTACGGTGCAAATGAACACAAGCACACTGATCCTTCACATAGGACAGATGTTGTATGGTTTCTTGTAAAACTGTGTCATCTCAAACTGCTCATCTTTGAGTGAGCTCTCCCCAGGCTGCAAGTGATGCAAATGCATTGCCTGAGGAAAGCCAATATAGCTACGCCTTCTGATGCCTTATTCAGGAAGGATGTAAACCCTAGAGATTACTGTGCCTTTCATGCACAACTAAGATTATATGCAGCTGCCAATGCTTAGTGAATCTTACCTTAGCCAGCTGTGCTTGGAGTTTGTTCTTTGCATCAGCTACTTCGGCAATGCGTTTGTTAAAGGCCAAATTGGTGCTGACAAATTGATTCCACAGCTCCTCAGATGTGCTCTCCAGTGCAACCTCTGTATCCTCCCGGAGCTTGACAGAGTTGGCTCTTGCATGTTGAGAGCACCTGATATTGTCTTCACTGAATTTAGCCCATGTTGTAGGAACTGAAACACTAGTAAGGAAAATAAAAGTATACTGCACGTCATCAAATTCGATTGAAATACTGCCTACCTGAGTCAACCCAAAGCCTTTCTCCTGGAGAAACTGAGCTGTGTGTCACCAACTACCAGAAAACATGAGAAGCCAACTTAGGTGATGGCAAATGACCAACTAACCATGAGAGCAGGATTGTGACACATCAACAGCCCTACGTCACAAGAAATGTATGACCTGTGTCGTAAAGCATGTGGTTTTGATTCTTCTAGTTGCCTTTATCATCAGAAAGAATGGTAGCAGGAAAGTGGATAACTCACTGACCGACCTAGGATAGGAGTAAGGAGAGCTGGAATTTTCTTCCTGCTTTATCACTGTCCATTTCTATTATTTGGAGGATATCCATCCTCTTTCTTTTCCATGTATTATAACAAACACTTTTGCTTTAATTTATGGGGCTATTATTCTTAAACTTATTAATACATGTGAGACATATAGAAACAACATTGCTATGGGAAAGTATATGAATAGACAGAGAAAAACTGAATAAAGGTCTCCTGCATAGAGAAAAATGCCACCCAAGAATATTCCCCCTGCAATGTCATGTAGCCAAAAAAACTTTGGGGTTCTTAGTTTTATGTCAAGCCTTCACAGATGGCCTTATTTACTTTAACTGAACATAAATCCCAGACTCAGATTGTTCCACAGTGGGAGTCTGTAGGGCCCTAAATTTGCTGCCTGAGCCCCCAGGAAAAAGCGGTGCAGTATAATCTACCCTCTTCAGTGCATTGCTTGGCCTACCAGGTCATTCTGCCCTTCAACCAGAAAAAAAACGAGAATATTTTATGAAAAGGTACATCTGTTTTAGTTGCCAAAAGGAAAGGCTGCGACAAACTTCTGCCTGCATTTAGACACCCTGCTTTATGCAAAACTTCCCCCTAAGAACTATGCTTGTCTGTTAAAATCGACAGGGGAAATTTTGCCATCTTTTGAGTCTCACATTTATTTTCTTTAGATTTTAATTGGATGCTGAGATTTAACATTAAGGGACAAAATAATTTAATTTTATTATGACTTGTTTTCTCAGTGGCTCTTTTTTTTTTGTCTTTCCAGTTTCTCACAGTGTATTCCTGTCTCTCCAAACCAAGAAAGTTTCCACCTTGATGGTTTGAAATAGTTAATACCTGATCTGTTCTTTAACTTTGCTTTCCCAGGCTGTAATTTATCTGGCTCTGTTGAACGATTCAGGCAGAAAACACCTGCTCTGCTCCCAAGTGCTGCATGTGTCTGTTTGCCAAATGATTTCAGTAAGATGTTAATGAAAAATGGCATTGCTTTGGATTATGGCTGGTGAAAAGCAAAAGGGGCTGTAAAACTTATCCACGTTAATCTACTTTTCTTTTTTTACCAGAGTTGACAAGCACATTTTCACTCATTGCTAATCCTAAAAGTAGGTGGTATGACTGGAGTCAGCAGAATTCCTGCCAAGTTTCTCTCATTTACTCCCTCATTTCAGTAGTGAATGAGGTGATCTTCTCTTCTGTTAGTAAACAAACAATACATGTTTCTTCCCTCCGCTGCTCAGCAAGACAGAGTCGCCATCATCTGAAACTGTGGGCTATGTTCACCAATTAGATACTGCTCTGTTCAAGCGAGAAGCACATGAACGAGCCATTAGCACAAAAACACTGCCCTCTATTGCAAGTTGCTTTTCTTCTGTTATCGCTTTAGGATTGGATGCAGGTGTTCATAAGTATACTATGACATGCGGTTTTAAAACTGTATGTTATTGCAAAATTTCAATCCGTCATGCTAAAATCTACTAAATCCTTTCAGTCACACTATTTAATACATGTCCTGTACATCTTGATGGGATAATTTCCAAATCATTCAAGCTATTTTTGGTGTGCACCTGCATGCTGCTCACCGCACTACACTTAACTGCACGCCTTAGCTATGTTTTGCTTTGATTTCACATGCTTTGAAACCTGAAGAACACAGAAGATTATAAACTAAGAACAAGAAGAGCTATCTGCATGAAGCAGTTTGAAGGCAACATGTTTGTAAATGATTATTCCCTCTGAAACAGCTCAGTGCACAGTATTGTAGGTGCTGCAGGCTGTCAGCTTCTGCCTGCTCTCCAACCACAGCAGCTGTTAGAAAGCAGGCACTGGCTGAGGATGATGGAGGGTTCACACCAAGGAAAGACAGAGGGCCACACAGGGAGACACTTTCTGCTGCTTTTCAAAGATAAAGCTCAAACTTGTGCTGTAATCAGGCTCCTGCTTGGAAAGAGAAGACAGCAGCAAGCACTCATACTCACGTCCCATCTGCTTTCTCCACTCCGTGGTAGAAGTTGATGCCGTCTGATGTGTTCCTCAGGTTAAAGCATTTCGTGTCAATAAAATGGGCTGAGTTTTTGTCAGAAAGATCCTGCTCCAGGGCATGCTGCACATCTCTGTTGATGCTGTGAAGGGGAAAGTCTCACTTTAATCTGAATACCTTTAAAGCTTTAGTACTAGGTAGCTAGTTGCCTTCATTAACACCCTCCCATGCTTCAGTGTATCATTTGCTGGCATTTACAGTGGCATGAAAATGCTTTGCGCCGTAATTTAACTAGAGGGAGCTGCTGTACCATTTCACCCTGCTCACCTTTTAGCCTCTGAGCATCCCCCAAAGAACCGCATTTAATTCAGTGCATTGAATGATGTTTGTTGTTTTGATGACAAATGACCACATGGGTGAAAAACAACAGATAGGTGTCATGTGGCCACAGAGCAAAAGAGAGCAGGCATTCAGTACCAGCTTTCACATTAGCAAAGCTGTAAGATGGGAGAAATCTTTGAAGAAGATGGCAAATAGTCTTGGTTCACTTGGAGCTTTAAGTGATAGGTGTTGCTCTTCTGCAGCTTAACAAATTCTATTCTTAGTAAGAATTAGAGGCGGAGGGCAAGGAGACTCTAACAGACTAAGCCTCTGATTTTGCAATTGCTATTTTCAGTCTGTCATTAGATCCCAGCCAACACTGGATTTAGCTTCTTGTCTTTAAAACAGGAATTAAATGTAAATACTTACCCCAGCTGATGATTGATTCTTTGTGCAAGTTTTGCCAGTATTTCTTGACAGTCTTTGTATATATCAACCTCCTAGAGTGGAAAACATCCAGATGTCAGTGCTTTCATCAAACTCCATTTGTTTTAGTGAATACAGCCTACTTATTCTGCATTCTAGATGTTGAAGTCATCTCACGTATCTCAAATGTGTGGATCAAGAAAGTGTTTTTCTGCCTTTCTTCCTCAGTGCTGCGAAGTTGTATCTTTGGAGTTGGTTCTGCGTGGCCTTTTACATTATGTCAAACATTCTAGTAGATTTTAATGGATGGAGTCATTATTCTGACCAAGTCAGATCTTTCTTGGGCTAAGTATAATGAATGTACTTGAAACATGAGCCTTAATCCATCAAGCTACTCTCTAACTACTGTTACATCTTTCTACAGTAATACAAACACTTTGTTAATAGCAGAACAGGTTGAAAATATATCTCATTTCAGAAGGAGGCTCCTTGAAATAAATAATACAAAACTCTTCGTAAGTATAAATATTAGTCAAAGAAATTCAAAGCCAAGTTTCCACTCAGATTAAAATAAATAAAAAATACTGAAATAAACCACACTGGAAACTACGCAAATGTTACTTACAGTCCTTCAGGCAGCATTTTATATACTGTAAGCTCTTAAGGACTTCAGAGCTTTTATAGAACATGGCCTCAAAACAATCTTGAGATTGTTTCTACATCAGTTCATGGGTGAAGACAAAACCGGAGGGACCTCACATAGACTCATGGCTGTTCCTCTTGTTCCAGGCAGGATGAGCAGAACATCAGTCATTCCCACATGTGTAGTTTAACCCATTTTTTCTCCTCTCTCACCTTCACTCTTCCAAATGAGCTATGAACTAATGCTTTTGCCCTGATAAACATTTAGTTGGATTTTGGTTATTCTCACAGCTTGAAAAATAAACCAGTCAGTCCAGTCCTACCTTCATGAGGTTCTTTTCCACATCATCATGAACCAAGTCTATTTCCTTCCGCTTCTCACGGTAGTACAAGCATTCCAGGGCTGTCTGCAAGCAAACCAAGGAACAGTTGCAATAGGCACAGTACTGCATTGTAGAGCAAAAAAACCTTGCTAAATTGACCGTAGAGCTGACGTGATAAATAATGGTATCCATTGAGGGTGAAACAGAATAGGAGATGGCTTCACTGCACAGAACTGATGAGGTTTTGTGGCTCATTACCTTACCTGTTAATACATACTTTTAGGGGTGAGCTGCCACCCAAATGTTCATTTGATTAGCTGCATAGTAATGTGCAGCAAGGCCTACATCACAACTTGCCCCCGTTTTGTTTAAAATTGTGTTAATTAAAACACCTATGTTTTAAGATGATCCATAGCAAAATCCCTGACACTCTTCTCTCCCAATTGACCCTTACTCAATGTCAAAGTTTGGAAGTTTTGTACCTATAGAGAATGACTACCATTACTGAACAGGGGGCCCAGGGGTGCTGCAGCTCACTGAACCACCGCCTGCTCTGCTGGAAGGCACCTGCACATGCCAGAGGCTCGGCCTCCTGGAGCAGGGAGATGGGAAAAGAAGGCAGAGAAGCATTTTGGTATGTTCCTGTATTGATCTGTGACCGTGGTGGCCAAGTTTCCTTCCTACAAAGGGTAATGTTTGCCCAAGGTCTGTCTTGGTGACAACGGAGGAAGTTATAATAGTATTCAACAGAGAGAAAACTATTCTCTTTACCCATTTGGCCACATAATCATGAAGTAAGCAGCCGTGTCAAACCTACCTTCAGCGGTCCCTGGATTTCAGCTATAGCGCATTCAAGCCTCTTCTTGGCTGTTTCCAAGGCCTGGGTCTCTTTGAGCAGGCAGTCCAGCTCATAGGCGAGCTCAGATCTCCAGAAATCAATGTTAGAGATCCTCTCTCCCAAGTTCCTGCGACTCTCTTCTTGCATCTGATGAGTCAGTTGGTCCTTATCTTGCATCAGTCGCAAAGAATCAGTGTTCATCCTTCCAGCCCAGTACCTGGAGGCTTCAGAGCCTTTTAGCTGAACCATGTTTGCATGGTGCCAGTCGCGAGTGCTGTAGCGGGAATGCAGGGCAGAGCGCAACGCGGGCAGAACAGTGGGCGGCCGCCCGGTGGGACCGAACTGCTCAGCAGAGCTGGGAAGGACCGAAACCACCCTGTGCAGCAGACTGGGCTTCCAGGAGCTGAGGTGGCGGTATCCCGGCAGGTAGTAGGCCTGGTAGGTGTCCTTAGTGGTGCTGGTGGGGGCTGGGTCCGGGAACAGGCAGCTCTTCCGTGTGCCACAGTAGCTGGCAACCTGCGTGGTCCCCAAGAACTCCATCGTGCGCAGGGCTCAGGCAGCCGCCTTCAAGCAGCCCCGCCGCACGCTGCCATGGGCTGCCGGCACCCGGCGACACGCAGTGGTGTCACAGGGCTCTGTTCCATGGAGCGTTCCACGGCCCTTGCTCCACCCTTCAGAATGTTTACTGTAACAGGCTGTAGGGAACAACCATCCCCGAGGCCAGGACCCCACATACTAATTGCACTTCAAGGCTTCTGGCCCTACTTTGTCTTTCTTGGGCAGTTACTTAAAGGAGTGTTTTATTTCCCCCAAGGAAAGATGAAGATCAGCGCCATGGCTCAGCACGGGGCTCCATCAGATCGCCCTTATGGGCAGCGGCCGTCCTTTGCTGAACACAGAGGATGCCCAGCTGGGGTCTTTGGGGTTCTCAGTTTTACAGCTGCGGTTCCCACAGATACTCAGAGCTGCTGCTAATTGTACCAGCTGTGTGTATTGAAATCACACATGACCTGCTGTACACACAACTCCCAGCAGCAGCACCCGCACGTCATCGCAACGCAGCCACCCTCCCGGCCGGCCCCGCAGCGCCCCCCAGCGCACAGGCGGTATGGCCGGCCCCGCCAGGAGCCGCGCGGGCGTCGGGCGTCACGCTCCCGGCGGAAGTGGCGTAAGGCGGCGCCATGGCTGAAGCGGCGGCCGGGTCGCAGCCGGAGGGTGAGGGTGGCGGCGTCCCGCCGGCTCGTTGCGCCGCGCTGCTCCCGGTCACCGCAGCTCTCGTGTTCCTTTGCAGACTGCCCGGGAACCGGCAGCGCTCGGGCGGGTCGTGCCGCCGCCTGTCAGGGATGCCCCAACCAGAAACTCTGCGCCGCCGGCGCCGCCGCAACGGACCCGGGTGAGAGAAGCGCTGCGAGGGCCGGGCGGCGCGGGGAGGGGGAGCTGCGCGCTGTGTCGGGGCTGACGCGGCCTCATTGCCCTCATGGCCCGCACTGCCCTCATTGCCCGCAGCCGAGGCGGCGGAGCTGCGGGAGCGGCTGCGCGGCGTGAAGCACATCGTCGTGGTGCTCTCCGGGAAGGGCGGCGTGGGGAAGAGCACGTTCAGCGCGCTGCTGGCTCACGGGCTGGCGGCCGACGAGGACAAACAGGTGGGCGGCACTGAGCGGAGCGGCGCTTCTGCTGCGTGGGTTTGGGTTCTGCTGCGTGGGTTTGGGTTCTGCTGCGTGGGTTTGGGTTCCACGGGCCTCCGTCGCTTTGTGTTCCAGGTTGCTCTGCTGGACGTCGACATCTGTGGGCCGTCCATCCCGAAGATGATGGGTCTGGAAGGAGAGCAGGTGCGCTCCGAGCGCTTCTATAGCGAGAAGCCAAACACGTGCATTAAAAGCATTCCCGGTGTTTCATTAAGAATTTAGCTTCACCTTCATGCGTCTATAAGGTTGTTTACTGGGAATCCAGCCAGTGGGCAAGGGAGCAACGAGGGTGAGATGGCTGATGTGCAGCGTGGTTTGCTAAAGAATCACAGGCAGTCGGGGGGACCAGTTCTGTCAGGCAGGTTCTGCTCCGTATCTACTGCTGATCCATTACTGCTGAACCTGAGTTGTATCAGCATGATGCTCTGTCAGCTCTGAAGTGTTTCGTGTATTTCTATAAAGTCATGGGTGTGCTTCCAGCAGGGGGGGTCAGCAGCTCGCTTATTCATAGAGGTTCCTCTGCAATTTTTAATTAAAGTGGTCCAATGAAGTGGCACCACGTGGACAGGCAAGGTCTTTTTATCCTCTTCTATCTTCTGTTCATCTTTGATGTAACTTCTGCATTAATTTCTAGTGTAACTTTGTATGTATCTCTTCAATTTTCAGGTTCATCAGAGTGGATCAGGATGGTCTCCAGTGGTAAGCTGGTGCAGTTGTTCCCAGAGGTGGCTGGCTGGGTTTGACGCTGTTCTAAGGAGCGGAAGGACTGGGGAAGAAGCACAGTGTGCTTTTGTGTTAATTCTAATGACATAAATACCCAGGTTCTATACAGTAAGGTAACAGTGTGTCCCTCTCTGATGGACAAAGAGCCTCTTACGCCCCCCAGAAAACATCTCCTTAATCTCAAAAGTATGCAGTGAAAATGCGGGGTGATTTTTTTGTCTAAAGGTCACCCATAGTGTATCCCCTCTACCCTTTGTCTCCTGTTCTGCATGGAGTTTCTCTTCTCTTTTAGTATGTTGAGGAAAACTTAGGTGTCATGTCAGTGGGGTTCTTGCTCAGTAGTCCTGACGATGCTGTCATCTGGAGAGGACCAAAGAAAAATGGTACGTGTTCAGGGTTTTCAGCAACAACTTACATGGTTAGAAGAACGAATACCTGAAGATGAGCTTTCTTGGCTAACAGCACGAACCTGATATAGTAAGTGATGGCAGAAAAGCAGTGAATACTTCAGACTGTTCAGTGGTAGTTACTTCACCTTCAGCACTGTGGAATACAGTTGCATTACTGCTTCCACTTCCATCAGAGAACACTTTCTCAATATCCTCCCTAGTTTCTTTGAATAGTAGATATGATGGGTCAGATGCTTTATTGGGTTTTTGGTTTCTGTCTTTTGTTTGTTTTAATTCTTTGCAAAATAAGCATTCCAGTCCCTAAGTTGACTGTAGCCAGAAGGATTTGCATAGCTGGGCTATGAAATGTGAAGCAGACTGAAGTATACAGGGGTTTTTATTGCTTTTAATCCCACATTCTTCTCGCTTCTAGGGTTGATCAAACAGTTTCTTCGCGATGTGGACTGGGGTGAAGTTGACTACCTGATTGTAGACACCCCTCCGGGAACGTCAGATGAGCACTTATCGATTGTGCAGTACCTGGGTGCATCGCATATAGATGGCGCTGTTATAATTACTACCCCTCAGGTTAGAGATCTTCATTTCCACTCACAGAAGCAGCACAGCGAGTCCTTGGTTGAGAATCTGTGTTTAATTTTAGAGAAGGGAGCTGACTGACTTGCTCTGGTTGCTTTATGAGTTATGTGGGTGCCCTGATGGAGTAATGGATCTAAGTGAGCTTCTGCACCACCAAGTGGTTCATGATCAAAAGCTCTCTGATCTGTACCGTGAAGTGAAATGCATTAATTCACTTCCTTCCTCAGGATATGAGCTGGCGTCACTGTGCGTTTGTAATTTGGTCACCAGTGGCTTAAAGCTCAGAAGTCAGTAAGTTTAGTGTTTAAATGATACGGTGTGCACGGCTTGTCAGCAAATAAGGTGCTGCCTCCCAACTGCCTGATGCTGTGCATAAATCAGTTGGAGTAGTGAAAAGTCACATGGAGACTTAAAATCTGGGGGAAAGTTTGACTTGCAAGTAGAAAAATGGCACATTTCTGTGGTGTACGTTTGTAAAAGAAAAAAACAGAGCTGAAATTACATCAAATTCATGGAGTTTTGTTCATCACAGTACAAAGGGAACAGCACCCATTGACTACAAACAACTCATTAGGAAGTCCAATTGTTTCCTCCTGTTTGTAGGAAGTCTCACTTCAGGATGTTCGAAAAGAAATCAACTTCTGTCATAAAGTGAAACTGCCCATCATAGGTGTTGTGGAGAACATGAGTGGCTTTATATGTCCAAACTGTAAGGTAAGGCTATCTGTATCTTAAAGCATTTCTTTATCTCGATGTTGTTTGCATATCAGACATGAAAAATACCTCGTTCTCAGAATGGGAGCACTGTAACTCTTATTTTCATGTTGTCCCAGAAAGAATCTCAGATCTTTCCCCCAACCACCGGAGGTGCAGAGAAGATGTGCCAGAACTTGAATGTTTCCCTCCTGGGCAAAGTGCCTCTAGATCCTCAAATAGGTAATGTTACTGTTCTGCACTACAACAGCTTTAAAACTGTGCTGGTGTTACTACTGGGAAGCCTGAGGTACAGAAAGTGAACTCGGGTAAATACTCCTTTTGACATGGAGCATCTGTTGGAATCACACATCCCATGGTGTGAAAAGTACTGGGGTAATTTACTGAACCTGATGCTTCATCTTGATAAGGCTTGTATTACACATCTTTTCAGCTGTATAATCCTTATCCTACATACGTGGTGTCTTTATGGTGTAATCACCTGAAAACACAGAATTAGTGAATTCATAACCACTGCAAAGAATAGCAACTTGTAAACGGCGAGCATTAAAGTTAGTGCTCTGTCATCACTGCCACTGGCATGACTCAGATTCTGTTGTGGATTGTGAGATATTTGGTTCATCACCCACTGGCTATTAGAGCTGAACACTTGATTTAATGACTTGAACAGGTCAGTACTTCCAAAGTAACGACTGGAACTTCCTGCTGATTGTGGTCCTTTGTAAAACTGAGCTGTAGCTCCATCACTGATGGAACTGCTTCTTAAAAGGAGTGGATACCAGTGGTTCATTGGAGGAGTGTAACCAACAGTGGGATGAGCAGCAAGTAACGACAAGTTCCTTTCCTGCTGCACTGTTTCATGCTTTTCCTGTCCTTCCAGGAAGAAGCTGTGACAAAGGCCAGTCTTTCCTGTCTGAAGTGCCTGAGTCTCCAGCGACGTCATCTTACAGGAACATCATTCAAAGTAAGTCTTACAATCACCATGAAGGTGAATCCCTTCTGCAGTGCGTTGAAGGTGCTAGAAATTGGTTTTCTGCCACGTGTCATCAGAAAACAAACCAGGGCACACACACATAGCAATTAAGAACATAACGTGCTATAGAATGTTTACTTCTTTTTGTCCATAGTTATGAGGGACTTCTAAAGTGCTGACTAAGTTGTAAATACAAACTGTTTTCATTCTTTTGCTTAAATGATCAATTTTAAGAGGTGTGTTTGCTTGCTCTCAAGCAATTGTTAAGGAGGCCGCTGAGGGGAGCCTACTAAGTATGATACAGCTGATACAGTATGATACTATTACCTACTTTAGATTGTGATTACATATAAACTACCTCAGGGACCAATGGGATACAGGTTGAAAATACCAGCAATGTTCCTAATGCTGCTTGGCTGTGATAAAGGCCCAACCTGTGACAGCAGCAGGGCACAGACTGATGCCTGGCAGGCGGTGGGGTTGGTATCTATGTGTTCCTTTTTCCCTGTCTCTCCAGGGATTCAGGAGTACTGTGATCAGCAGCACTGTCAAGAAGAAAAGATTATCTGAATAGAATAAAAATATGCTTCACGGGTAATTATAGAAAAGTAACTTATGCCTTGCCTTAATATAAGGAATGTATTCTTTTTGTATATTGCAAATAAATTCTTAGTATTAATGTCATTCTCTTAGGTTTGTTTTTTTCCATAAAGATTAAGCAACATTACTGAAATTCACAGCTGGTCTCAGAGCTTGCCATGAAGTTAATGAAATAAAATAAATGAATGTTGCAATTTGCATCCACTGTCACCATACTGATATCCTGAATATGAAGTTGGTGTTTGAAGACGTAAATGGGTAAAATCTTATTCACAGAGATGAATGTAAACTATGTTGCACTGGCATTGGGACATTCCATGTGAACTCTCACATGCACGTGCAGTGCTCTTTCCTGCCTTCTGCTGTGGGATGAGCAGTGGAAGAGATCAATCTCTAGAGCAGAATGTGCAAAGTGATGTCCTTTCCTCACACCTGGCACTGGTTTTGAAACAACGAGGTTTGGCAGCTTATGGTTAACAGTACATGTACCGAATTTTATTTACTACACCAATCAGAATCGGATTAATGGGTTTTGATTCCTTCAACAGAACTGTGGCTGCATGACACTGTTCTGTTTCCTTGTGCTGGATCTTAAGCCTGAGCACCTTTAAAATAATAATAGTCCCTAACCAAGCTGCCCTTTTACAATTTTAATTCCTCTTCTTTTTACCGAGGAATCAAAGACTTGGGAGATCTGTGTTGTGTACAGGAGGAAAAGGTACTTTCACTTTATTGGTTTTAGCTCAAAATGAAACAAATGATTGTCTTCTGGCTGCATTCTGCTGCTCGGTCCAGCAGTTCCAGGTTAGTTTGCAGGCTTTTCTCAAGTCAGTGTCTGCTTTTTGATGTTCTGCACAACCACGAGCAAACTGCCTTTTGGGGGAAGTGTTATTTTGAAGTAGATTGAGAGGGTTTTAGGAGACTTAAACAGAAATGATAGTCATGATTTCATGCAGACGATTCTAGGAGAGCTTTACTTCAATTCCATATGAAAAACAGCTTTAATAAATAAGTATTCCTACTGCTCATCCTTTCAGTTTTCCTTAAATGATTATCTGGTCCGTGTCTTCCCTTGTTCTTCAATGCGGTCTTCTGAAATCCCCCTGCTCTGTCCTGTTGAGTGAAGACATGGCAGGTGGTTGTTAGCATTATCTAATATATGCAGGGAAGAGGCTGTTGGAAACCTGGGGGTTTAAGGTATCTTTGAGCAGTGCCTGTGTGTTATGCTAGCTCAGAAAGCATCGTACTGAGGATTCAGTGCAGAAAATTCATCATGGGGTTTAGAAGCTGCTCAGCTCTGAAGCTTCAGCCAGCTCCTGAATACAGAGCCAGGTGACTTTGGGTACGACCCCGCAGTGGGAGCTCACAAGATGGACATGCTGCAGAATCACAACAGCCCTGCCAGAAGATACATTAGGAACCAGTAGCTGGAAGAAGCCAAAGCCAACAGAATGAGACAGGTCAGCAACTGATACTTCATGGGCTGCTGCAGGCAGACCAACTTAATACTTACTCTTGGCAACATCTGCTGTGACAAAAAACCTCGATGTGATCTTGCTGATGCTTTTTTGTCCCCCTAATTTGCAGTGGATGTATCCATATAAATTAGCGGTCTGAAGGGAGATACCAGCTATGACAAGAGCCTGCAGACAAATAGGAGTTTAGCAGAGATGAATACACTGCCCTATATGTAGACTGCATGCATTGAAAGTACACGCATATATATATTATAAGAAAGGAATATTGTTTCTCATAAGGAATAACCTCAAAAGAGATGTATTTAATAAGGATGCAGTAATCCCTTTCTGTAAGAAATGATGTTTTTAAAAAGCGTTCTCATTTTCTGGCTCAGCTCATTGTGCATCTTGAAATACTTAAGCTCCTATTCAAACAAAAGCAGCATCTATCCAACTGATTCTGTAATCATTTCACTTCTAAGCCCAGCTTGTATCTAAAATGAAGATTTGAGGTACACAGCAAGCCTGCAGCTACATTTGCTGACACATGCCTCACTGTAGACCCAGATCCCCGCAACTTGCAGTCTGCAAAGAGCACCAACAGATACAAATCAGTATCCATCGTTAGCAGGCAGTAAAAATAAAGAGGAACCGTTGGTGGCGCTTACAGGCTCAGAGAAACTTTGTTTCCTGGAAGCATTTTCGTTTGTGGAACTTGGCTTCCCCAAGTATGAGCAAAGTGCATCTTCACTGCTCGCTTGGCTTCCTTCCCCAGCTGCCTCTTCAGTCAGCAGACAATTTGGCTTTCAAAACAGGGTGGAGAACGACTGCTGGTTTAATTTTAACTATTGTTTCTTTAGTGATGCCATCTGAGCCTCTATAAAGCAGTTAATTATTTGCAATCAACTCATAGCCGTTGATGAATTTCCCGTTCCATTAAGTAATAAAATGTAATCTCAGATATTGTTTGTTATGTAGCAGTATGTAAGCAAGGTACTTTATCTCTTAAAAATCAACAGCAAAATCATACATAGCAAAGGAACTTAACAAAATGTGTTCTATGGTGATTATGCAGACAACAGGAAACTTTGCAGGGGAAAACATGAAGACTTCCTAAAGTCTGTTAGGATAATATAGTGTATGGGGTACATAGCACTGGGGAAAAGTAAGCTTATGTAATTAAAAGTGAAGCAATAATTTTGCTAACCTTTGAGGATGCCCTACTTGAGATAGGTGAAATTGCTGACAGCTGATAACAGGAAAGCCAGGCTACAAGTTCCATTCTGAGCTCGGGGCTTCGCTGCAGAAAACTCTGATTTCAGGTTCTTATTGGGATTTGTGTAGTGTTAGAGATCTTGATCCAAAGATTTTTGCAAAACTGCAGCTCTGGGTTTTCCCTCAGCTAACCCTGCTTGTCAGCTGCCGTCCATTCAGCGACCCCAGACTTACCAGCCATTTCAGCTTCAGGGAAAACAAGGTGCTGAAAAAAAACACTGTCCAAATTACAGGGCAGATAATGAGGCCAAGCCAAAAGATCCGAGCTTCAGCTTCAGTTGAGGCAGCTATTGTAGGCACCTACAAAGGGAATTATTGGAATGTTTAGTCACAAAACCAAACCCCACAAAAAATAACAAATCAACAGAGCCTCACATTAATCAAACTATTTGCCAGAAGTTTCTGAAGGCTTGAGCCCACAAAGGTGAGCTGACTTTGGACTTGTAGGCTGACTGACAAACTGCAGTAAGTGAAGTAGGCAGTGCACTTACTCATTTTATATAAGTGCCAAGAAAGCTCTTGCTGTCTTTCTCAGCTCCACAAAACCGTGATATACTGGAGTTCTTCCAGCTTCTCTGCTTTGCTGCACTTGCTTGTATCCTAGGTTTCACTTAAATTACAGGCAGAAGGCTGACGTCTGTTAGCCTCTTACTGGTGTGCAGCCACACAGCCTGCTGCATTCCTGCAGGTCCAGCTGCATGCAGGGCTGCTAGAGGGCACTGCTGGCCTGCATCTCCAGGACAGTTCCCATTGGGCTCAGCACCTCAGTTGTGTGCGCTGCTGGCTTTGTACAGAGGTGACCTGCTGTACAACACCTGAGTGTTATCTGACCAAGCTCTTGTCTGCCGGGGCGTTGGACAGTGTTAGCAAACAAATGTGGAACTGGCAGCCTTGACTCTAGCACCAATGGCAGGTGCCAACTGATGGGCCTTTTGAATGCTCCATAGTCTGGGTGCTGCTGCCCAGCATATTCCACAAGCATCAATAAAAGATACTAACTCTTAAGAAATGGATTTGAACTATTCAGCCTTGCTTTCAACATCATTCTTTCCTGAAGATAATTCTGTTTTGTAAACAACGATGGGAAGATGGATTCGCTGTAAGTTGTTCACATTTGTTCCTTCTTTTTAATTGGTATGGATATGACAAGCTTTTCACATGTGTTCTGTTTGTCATGTGCCTTTTATTGCCATTCTTACCCTTTTTGCTTCAAATACCCAGTGACTTTTTCCATCTTCATCAATCTGGTTCCACCAACGTAAACCAACCAAGAGTCTTCCTGTCACATTCTGGTGACAGAAACAATTATTTGCATTAAGCAGCTGCATCACTCATTTGTCAGAAAGCATTTTAAATAAAGACAAGCATGTCTGAAAATGGGATTTCTTAGCAAATACTAAACGTATTTCTAAAGGCTGTGTCAGTTTGTGCACAACAGTCTCTAGGGACAGATGAGTTAATAGAAATGGAGAGACCCATTCTCCTCATCTGATCGTTAGCACAATAATAGTAACTTTTTTCCTACGTTTCACTTAGGACTTAAACTTTGTTCTTATTTGTACCCCTGGGGACTCTGGGCTGGCCCCACCAACCCCCTGGGCCATCACTATGGTGCTGCTGCCATGGCTCAGCTCCCCAAGCGCTGTGAGGCACAGCACTGCAGCTACAGACATCTGTTGGGTTCTTTCCCATCCTTAATGAAAACTATCTCTTTTTTTTTTGTCCTAGGGCTACACAAAGCATACAAACAAACCTGCCTGTGGCAAGGCTACTTTCCTACCATGTTAGTCACATCAGATACTAAGATATCGATGATCTCTAAGGTCCCTTCCAACTCGCACGATACTATGATACTATGATACTATGATGATGATATGTAAAAGTCTTGTATAAAACAGGCTAGACCCATTTATTAAATCAACAGATCACAATGTCTGTCTCCATTTCAGTATTTATCTTCCCTTTTTACTAATGGTATATATACTTGTTAATGGCGTAACAATACAATCTCTAAGGTCCCTTCCAACTCGCATGATACTATGATACTATGATGATACTTTATCAAAGGTAATTACTGTTCAGGGTCATCTTACCTTAACTGACCAAAAGTCAAAGGATAGAAGAAGGAGAATAGTGACAAAACAGGCAACAAAGCTGTTGCTGAACCAGTCACAGAACAAGTAGGTAATAATAGCACTCACTCGGAAAAACAGGTGGAAAAAGGTGGCCAGTGGGTGCCTGGAAAAACAACACAGAGCACTTAGGAGGTTATGGGACAAGGAGGAAAGTTAGTGTATGTGCTGACAGTGTAGTACAAGAACTATTTCTGGTCTACAGTGGCGTCTCAGTTTGTAGCTGTTATCTCAGATGTTGATGAATGATCGAAGTAGTGATGCTTCCAGTAACCAACCTCCAAACTACAGCTAAGAGGTGGCAGTTGTGTGTATTAATGCTTCCTCAAAGGTGGAACAAAACCTGCACTGCCATGAGCTTCGTGGTGCTGTCTGAAGGAATCCAGTGAGTGGCTGCACTCAGCACTGCACTCCCAGCTCCTCCATCTGTGTCGCAGAGCACAAAGGAATTG
The DNA here is from genome assembly GCF_039878825.1 of Excalfactoria chinensis. Classification (NCBI taxonomy): domain Eukaryota; kingdom Metazoa; phylum Chordata; class Aves; order Galliformes; family Phasianidae; genus Excalfactoria; species Excalfactoria chinensis. Next base: position 6,190,637 of record NC_092838.1, on the reverse strand, counting down.
AGACAGATCTTGTGTCTTTCTAAAGCGCTTTGGAAACAAGACCAGCAACTCTATGGAACTGAAGTGAAATAGAATAAGACAAAATGAACCTTCATATGGAATAACTGAAAGTGAACGCTTCCTTTTACAGAGGGAGTACAATTTAGGAAGTTTACAATTCTTCTGAATGAACGGTCGTTAATTTCACGTATCTGCCTCTCTGTGCTGTGCTTCTCAAAGGAAATGGGGCCAAAAAATCTCCTTCTCAAAGGAAATTTCAGTAGAAGAACCAACTGTACAGAGTTGAATGTTGGTCTGTACAGCAAGGCACGGGTTTGGGGAATGCTATAATGTGCACAGTCTAATCTTCAGGGTAATATGCAAAACTAATTCTGTACAGGTGTTTCTGCAAGATCAAAATGGCAGATACTTACAAGCCATTCCACCTGAGGAACTTCCTCCCTTGGAACTATAATGAATTAATCTGTTTTCCAAAAAACACGGCTTATTTCCATCTGTGATTGTTTCATTAAGCTCCTCTACCTCTTTAAGCAATTAATAGTATGGCCCGGACCTTCATTAACTATCTGACTATTTTCCTTCTTATTCTACTAGGTATAATTAAAAATTTCATATATATATTATAAATCTTCATAAATCTGAATGGAGTTTAAGTTATAGTACTTATTATATGTATTCCTTTATTGTAGTATTATTAGTCCGTACCTATTTATTGTAGAAGCCAACTACTATATAATTATTATGCTTGTAGTAACCATGCAAGCAAGAATGACACACAGCTGAAGCCTACGTTCACTGCTGTGCCCACACTAACCACAAACTTTCTAAAAGCTTCTGACTTACAGATAAACATGTGACATGTGAAATGAAAGGGGTTTTTTTCTTACACAGGCGGAAGGAATACCGTGAGCTGCCAAAAGCAGATCCTGCCTTGGTATTTCTTGTTCAGCATGATGTAAGAGTTCAGCTGCACAAACAGTATGTGGTAGTAATAAAGGCTATTTGTAGGCTGCAACCCTGGAGAGTGTCAGGGCAGGCAGCTCTAGTTATGCTAGGGGAACCCTGGAGAAGTTCTAATGCTTTGTTTTGGAAGTGTTATGATGCATTACTGGTACTGTTCTGGTGATGGATTTTGTATGGTGTTTACTGACAAGCAGTACATGAGCAGAAGGTTTGTTACAGCCCTAAATGCTTTTTATGGCAACTACAAAGTCAAGCCCCTCACAGTGATATAAAGATATAGCTGCTCAGGCCAAAGACACATCTGCAGGTCATAGGGGAGGAAGAGTTAGACTGCTCAGCACTGGCACGTTATCTCTGCATGACTCCTTCAGACGCAGAAAATGTGCACATATTTATGCTGATCGGGGGCTGCAGCACCTCCCCTCTGAAGGCAGCTGAGGGAGCTGGGCCTTGTTCAGCCCCGAGAAGAGAAGGCTGTGGGGTGACCTCATTGCAGCCTTACAGTACCTAAAGGGAGCCTATAAACAGGAGGGGAGTCAACTCTTAGAAAGGGCAGATAACAGCAGGACAAGGGGAAATGGTTTTAAGTTGGAAAAGGGCAGATTTAGGTTGGGTATAAGGGGGAAGTTCTATACCAAGAGGGTGGTGAGGAGCTGGAACAGCTGCTCAGAGAGGCTGTGGATGGCCCCTGTCTCTGGAGGTGTTCAAGGCCAGGACGGATTGGGCCCTGGGCAGCCCTGTCTAGTATGAAATGTGGAGGCTGGTGGCCCTGCCTGTGATGGGGGGTGGAGATTCATGATCCTTGAGGTCCCTTCCAACCCAGGCCCTTCAGTGATTCCGTGTTGCTAATAAATAAATAAAATTCTGAAACTAAACAAATCCAGTTCATACTGTTTGCTTCCTCATCTAGCAGAGTAAGCACGCATTTCCCTAATTCACAGCCACCAGATGAAGCTTACAGCTTCTACTATATAGGAACAGAATCTTTAACAAATAATCTGAGATAAAGAAAACGGTTCAGGCATGAAGGCAAAGCCTCTGCTTGCTTTTTGACATAAGCTGTACAGCTCTCAGTGAATACATTTTCAATTGTGCTTTATACATTTTGTTTTAAATACAGCTCCCAGAAATATGACAGCAATTAAGAAATTGTATGAACTGACACGATTTCTTGTAGGAATGGAAGTAGGCCTTAAAAGCTCACTAACTTCTCCTAAGATGAAACTATTACCAATGAATTATATCGTTAATAACTTTGTTCCATTTGCAAGGATGATGTCTATTAGGATAGGAATGAACTCCTATGAATTTGGTTGGATCCTGCATTAAAGGATCAAACTGGGTCAGCCCTACAATGTACCACTGAACCAGCATTGCCCAGGCACCTGCTCCATCTGCCACTGCAGCTCTGCACGCCACTCTGCACCTCCTGTCCACAACTTCAAGGTATTTGGGCAGATTTGGAACAACCAGACCCTCTGTCTCCATCATCTTGTGTTACTTGGCCAACTTGTAACAGAAGTGTGCACACGCTCCTGCTTGATCCTGACCAAATGTTTTGATACTGCACAGAACTGCAAAGGTTGTGCAAGTGATCCCTCCTAACAGAAGCAGCCAAGTGCACCATTATCTGTGCACCTTTTGGTTTTAAAGAGCACTCGCACACATGCTGGAGAATCATGAATGCACAACTTGTCACGGCTTGTGAAAACTCTGATTGAGTCCAAGATGTACGAAAGTGGGATAAAACTAAATAAAAGCAAATGACCAGAATATGTCATTATGACCTCTTACAGGCAATGAAGCTCTGCAGCTCATGGGAGGGTTCCAGGCTCATTTGCACAACTGCTCACATAGAAGTTTGTTTTTCTATTTCTGAAGAATCTGAGCAGTTTCATTTCTGTATTCTACAGCACCAAATATTTCAATAAGAGGTTATCCTTTAGCACTGTCCTAATGAGGGTAAGAAAGAACAGTCTTTAATGAAACAGCATCTAAACAAAGTGACCCCACTGTGGTATGGTTATCAGGGAGCATGATCCTGCAGCACAAAGCTCCACAGTACAGTGCTGGTGCCACAGGCCCCAAACAAGCACTTCAGCACAGTTCCACTTCCCACCAGACTCCAGTCTGCTTAACACAGTGAAGCTGTGTCTGCCACATACAAGACTTGGAAGTTTTAGTTCCCAGTTTAGTCACCTCCATTCAAGCCATGTGCTTCAGGCCCACACCACAATACAAAACAGAATATGAACCTTCCTCCAACGTGCTGCTAAGGTAGAAAACACTGAAAACATTTCTGGGGATGTTAATGCTGTGTCATGGCAGCTCACCATGGAGCTGGACTGCTGCAAGCCTAGTGCAGTGGAAGGGCTGAGACGTCCCACCAGACACTAGCAAAGTTGTGCAATTGTACTGTAAAGCTGCATGACTGCTTGTCTGCCTCAGATAAGCTGTGCAGGCTTAATGTCCCTTATTTTAGTATATTTATGCCTATAAGACGTGCTAATGTTGCAGTCTACTACAGTCACCTGAGGCGTGGTGGGAGAGAGCAGTATCAACTGAAGATGACTGCATGGGCCTGGCAGCCTGATCTGGCAAGTGGCAACTCTCCACGGCAGGAGGTTGGAGCCGGATGGTTTTTAAGGTCCCCTCCAAGCCCAGCCGTTCTATGATGCTACGATACACCTCATCCTGCCGCAGCCTTTGGCTGGGCATCCTTCAGCTCCAAGCAGACCGCTGCCGCAGTGGCGGTGCTGTGGTGGCCGGCCGCGGGCACGCGGGGCTGTGGCTCGAGGCCTGCGGCCACCCGCGGCCCTCCCTGCAGCCGCCCCCGCGCAGGACGGGGCCCGAGCGCCACGCGGCACCGGGGCCCGGCGGGAGCAGCGCCTGCTGTGGGGCGGGGCCCGCTCCGCTCCGCTCCCCGTTACCTGATTTTGGCTTTCCGCAGCGCCAGCTCCTCTTCGGTGCCGAAGTCCAGAGACACATCCTCGGTGTCGTCCACCAGCGCCTGCGGCGGAGACCCCCAAAGCGCTCCCGTCAGCACCGAGGGGCGGGGAGGCCGCGCCGCCGCCACAGCCCGCCGCCCCGCACCGCCCGCCCGCGCCTCTACCTGCTTCATGTCGCGGCCGCTCGGTTGCCGGGCGTGGCTGTTACCAGCGCCCGGCGGTGTCAGAGGGAGAAGGATCCCGCCGGTCCCGGGCGCGGCCCGCTCAGGGCTGAGGCGCGGCGGAGCCTCCGTGCCCGCGCTGAGGTGCGCGGCGGCGCCTGGGGGCGCCGCCCTGAGGTAGCGCGGGGCCGGGGGGGCTCCTCCGCTCCCACAGCCGCCCCCGAGGGAAGTGGAGCAGCCCCACAGCCTGACCGAGAGGCTGTAGTTAAAGATGATTCAGGCTTTCCTGCTTTTGTTGAAGCTGCAGGCTGGTTGTCCAGCTGTAAGGCAGCGGCACAGCGAAAGGCTTCTGAATATGGGTAGGGGGAACCAAAGTGCACACAGACTGACTGAGAAGTGGGTCAGTCAGGTAGATACGAAGTGAAGAATTTTTTCTTAATACCCAGCCTGAACCTCCCCTGGTGCAATGTAAGGCCATCGCCTCTCATCCTTTCAGTGAGAGCAGAGGCCAACCCTCACCTCAGCGCAGCCTCCTTGCAGGAGTTGTAGGAAGCCATAAGGTCTGCCCGGAGCCACCTCCTCCAGACTGATATCCAAATGAAACAGTGGAAGTCCAGAAGCTGCCCAGGTAAATGTTTAAAAAGCATTAATTGGAAAGTAGTTCTGTGCAATCCCCGGTGTTGGTACAGTTCTGATACTGCAACTCATGTATTGAAAGATCCGGCAGAGCTGTTGTCAGTAGGATTCACAGTTAACACAGGTTACATATTTACAAGTGATCAACGCTTCCTAATGTGTCAGTAAGTGCCCCGGAATTGTAATAAAAAATGGATCTTAAACAGAGCTGACTTCTAACTCAGAAGCAGCTCCATAACTGCAGTAGCAAATGTCTCGCCTCCCTGTCTGCCAGCTTGGTTACCTAAGCTGCTCTATCAGCTCTTCTTTCATGCATCACACAGAATCACAGAACTGCTGGGGTTGGAAGGGACCTTTAGAGATGGAGTCCAGCCCCCTGCACAGTTCTGCCAGCAAGCTGCATTGTTTGAATTTAGTAACTCAATAGTGTTGCTCTGTTGTCTGAGTCATTGAGTTTTTATTCTGAGGTCAAAGAGAATACCGCATGCTACGTTCCTTTTCAGGAAGGACGGTACTTCTGTGGGAGAGGTGAGGATTAGCCAGTTGTATTGGGTATGTGATTTACTGCTCTGTTACTGCTGTTTGACTGCAGTAGTAGCAGCTGAAAACAAGAAACAGAACCCATGGTTTGGTTTGTTCTTATTCTGAAGTGGATGAATGGTTCTATACTTTCCCATCCCTCCAGTTCTCGTCCCAGCAATTCACTGCAGGGATTGCCTGTTTTCCTGACAAACTGTTAGTTAATCCCACAGATGACTGTCATTGCACCATGCAAGTGATTTTATTGATATTCTCTTTAAAGGTATGTCCAAATATATTCTGTGATTATTGAAGGTACTGTTTGGGTTATCATCTTTTAAAGTAACTTAGAAGCTGGGAAGAATCCTTGGTCACTAGAGGAATCACTGGACAAATGACTTCCTCAGGTTTAGAAGTGGTCAGTGAAGTACATTAACTCAGAGTGACACCACTGACCATAAGGCAGGGAACAGAAGGGAGTGCAACAGAAAATCTGTGCAACACCACTGACTGCGGTGTGCAGCACAGACCTGATTCAAATCTCTCTTGTTCTTAAGTCTGTTCACGTACAGTAAACAGGATAAGGTGGTGCTTTGTTGACTTGGTTAACTGAAGTCAGCTGGTTTCTTGTAATGCTTTGGAGTACTGCCTGGAATCTTTGCTGGCACAAATTCAGAGACTTGCCCTTTAAACTGCATAAAGATATTTTGAATAACTCTATAGTGGTAATTGTGCCCTCAGTATCTCAGATACAGCTTAATATTCAGAGGAACCAAATGCTTGAAGATATTGTTTAAGAATGATTTTTCCCTCACTTGTTTTAGATACACAGATGCAGTTTGATGGGAGATTGGTAAAATGCTTAAGTTTTGAGGGGATAGATTGGCCAAATTACAAAGTTACCTAATAGATAGATCTCTATTAGTGCACAGCTCTGTGTAGATCTCTGACATGCTTGCTGGACAGGTCTGCAACCACAGCTTTCAATGGCAAAGTCTACTTCATCTTTTGTCACAGACGCTGTGGTTAAGTGGCTTTTGCTGTTTGCTTGTGTTTGCTCTTATTTATTCCAAATTTGTAGCTTTGAAAGGGAGAAATAATCTTTCTCAGGAAAAAGAAAAACACAGACACAAAACAAGAAACAAAACAAAAAAAATCATTCAAAAAGAGAAGTGAAAAAGAGTTCCTAACCTGGTTATGCAGTGAAGAGAGAAAGCTCTATTTACAATTCTTGATTTGTTTGACATGCGGATTTCTGTGAAGCAGACCAGTCCCGCACTGTTTCTGTTCAATAGCGTCTTTCCTTACTTTGCTGATCTTTTTCTGGTTCATTGGATAACTTCCGCTCCCTAAAATCTTGAACTCGATCACAGAGAACTTGACAAGGTGTCGGAGAAATCTGTGCTGTTTCTGTAAGTCTGTGTCACACCCAGAGGTGGAGTCCCTCACACAAGCCACAGAACCATTGGTTTGGGGTGAGGTCCAGCACACTGACTCACACGTTCTTTGCAAGATACACTGAATGCTACTGGAGATGTCTTGCCCTCCATGCAGTGCACAGCTCTGAGGCTCTGCTAGGGATAGGGGCCCAACCTGTTATGGCAAAAACAAAAGCATGGTGCATGTCTGTCTCTTAACAGTGGCCTATGAGCCTGTTTCCAATGGAGTCTATGCTCAGGAAGAGACCACAATTTCTTTTGCTGCCTCAAAGATGAGAAAATCACCAAATAAAGGTATTGAAATACTTCTTAGAAGAAGGGCAAGAACCCAGCCCTGCTTGTTTCTCAGAAGGCATTAACTTTTGGTTTCATCCTTTGGGCAGGATAGAACAGCTTCAAAGAAAAGGTTTGAGAGCTCCATGTCTCTCTCAGCCAAGCAGCCCTGAGGTCACACTGTAGAGCTGTAGAAACATGAACCTGAAGAAATCTGTGTGACTCTGTGATCATCAGATTCACTGGCTGCTGTTACAAGAAAATGAGCACAGCTACTGGAGTGAAAGTAGCAGTGAGGGCTTGTTTTTACAAGTGACTAAAGATAGAGCTACCGTGACTGATGTGTATTTTAGTGTCATTTGTGTCTGAAATCTGCTAGCTGACAAAAATCAGAAATGCTGCAGGGAAGCCCCTAAAATATATGATTTTACCAACTGTCAGTTGGAGTAGTTTTGACCAGTTTTCTCATCTCCATCATTGTGAAACTTGACGCAGAGCTGTGGTTTTGAACTTGTGCTTTTCCTTGTTGGAGTGTGTTTGAACTTGTATTCTGTTTCCCATTCTTGCTGTGTACTGCACTAATTAAGTGAAGTCCAAGTGATGGTGACAGAAAGAGTATTAATTCCTTTTTTCTTCTGTTCCTTCAATTTCTGTAATCGCTCTTGGTTTTAGAAGACAAAATAAGATAATAATTTAGATAACATTTCTTTAACAAGATGAATACTGTTGTCTGCTGCTTGTTCCAAAACTATCATCAAGAGATTTGCACAGTTACATGACCCTTGCAGACTTCTTGAAAACCAAGAGGAGGAATAACAGCTCCTTCCTTTCCCTTCCTCAGTCCATAGGCCAGGAAGCATCTGGATGTTGCCGCAGGTCCCGGTGCTCTCATTGTGCTTGCAGAGCATGCAGGTGCTTCCGGATGCTACTAAAAATGGTTTGCAATCCATGGCATGCTGACAAAATACCTTGTCCTTAAGGTATTACTTTTCCTGCATGTGGCAGGTGTTATCTACTTTTCCTAAGACAAGTAAGAAAGGTACCTCTGCATTTACAGTGATGGCTTCCCTACCCTCAGAAGTGTCACGATTTCTTCCTTTTTAGCCATCATGGCTATGCTGCTCCTGTGGAAATTTTTCTTGAAAGTCTGCTGAAATTTCTTTTTCCTACCTCTTCTCTTTCAGGTAAGAACATCAGTGGGACATGCACAGCTACTAATAATTATGATAAAACCTGCAATGATGATGCTGCAGTGGAAAACAAGATCAGATGGACAGAACTGTAACATCTTTCAAAGAATGAGTACAAGTCATCTCAGGAATGTTCCCCACATGTAACTGTTCCTACAATGCAAGTATGAAAAGCTACACTTACCCTTCTGGAGCTGCTATATGCGGGTAGCACTGGCATGTCAGTAATTTGCATCACAGATGAATGTGTTTATTTATCAACACAGCTTATCTGCCCAAGAATTCTCTTTAAATAACACATACACTAAAGTGGATAAGTGATGTGACATACTCATGGTGTCTCTCTTTAAGGATCACAATGGTAGCCTTTTCTGAAAGTCCAAAGGAAAAGAAATCTAGAAAATTCTAAACAGTTGCAACATGAGAAGCAATGAATTGCAAAAATATACAGTCTGGCTTAGTTCTCCTTTTTCATATGCATTGTTTGTGTTATGATATGTTTCAAAGAGGAAAGTTAGAAAGGAGAACTTATGCTTTTGATTTCTTTGTTGAGAGGAAGTATCACTTCTAAGTAAATATCAATCTACATGAATTTTGAAATCCAAATAGCCATAGTAATCTTGGCAATTAATTTCACTACTTTTCCTAGTGGTGTGAAGCAGCTGGAATGTACCATTGTAGGCCAGCCTTTGGTACCTGGCATTGCGATGTGTCATGAGCCTTAGCAGATTTTACCTGTGTCAAGATGGTAAGAGAATGTTTTGATTTTACAAATGCAAAAACAGAAGCAGAAATAGAAATAATGTATTTTTCCAAAATAGCAAATTAGCAGAGCTACAAGTTGAGTCAAGTTTTCAAAGCTTAATGCCACTGCAGACCCCTTCCCCTCATTTTACTCATAGCTACAAGATAAACAACTTCTAAGTCAAAGGCAGAGAGTACTTCTAACACAATATTTGCTTAATTTCTTTTCCTACAGCCCAGCAAAAGCTGGGGACAGCTGTGCAGAAAGCAGGCTTCCCACCAGGCCGTGATCTTGAAGATATTTTTGGAAAACAGGAATCCTAAAAAACATGTATCAGTTATAATCCTTATACTCTAATACCTGTGCAAAGGCAATCCTACTTTTGGTCTGTTTGAAATCCAGCATAAAAAGCGAAAAACAAAACAATATTGTATTTGATTTAAAAAGCCTACAATCACTTCTTTTTGCTGTACTTTCCTGGGAACCTTTGCAAGGAGAAACTGCCACAGGTGTGAAACTTAAAATACCTGCTTTTCTCGTGCTTAAGTGGCGATCCTAACGATATAACACAAGCTACTTGTTTACTAGCTTGTCTGCATCTGGAGGGAACTAGCCTATAGATATGAGCTCTTTCTTTGCCCATGAAAAGGAATCTGATATACAAGCTTTCTTTATCTAACTTTTGCAAAAGATAAGGTGTTTCAGGTCAAAGATTTGAAGAGACAGGCAGAGAATTACAGGTTATATTTGCTTTCTTCTTTTTATACATGGCTTCCTACGTTGAATCCCCCAAAAGGAAGAAGACTTCTTAGTCAGAAGTGCTGCCTACCGAGGCCTTGAATATGCCTGATGATGCCAAAAAAACTTTCTGAAAACCTCCATGTCCAAAAAGCTTGGGACTGCCTTTCTTCCCCAAGCTGCAGAACTCTCACTGATGTTTGCTGTGAGAGTAAGCAGTTCCCAGCCTTCTGGAGGGCAGACCTTCAGCACATGCTCTTCTGCTCCACAAGATGGTAAAGTACAAGTGTAGACATCTGATTCAGTACAGTTCTGTGTTGACAGAAGATTTTTTTCTGTGTTACTCTGAGTTACTAGGTCCATATTCCTACTCGTACTTCAGCAAATGTTCTCTCTTCTGTTTCAAGTCAATGTAGGCAGCAGCTGTAATAATTAATATATTTTAAATATATTCTTTACACATTTTTTGACTGAAACATGAATGTGCCTGAAAAATCTAAGGGGTTTACTTTCCTATGAGGAAAATAAATTGCAGATTATATAGTTACAGTCTGAACTGGTTACCCACCTGCACTACAAGATGAAATTGTACTGCTGGATAATATTTGCTTAATGAAGAGGGTGTTCCAGGTTTTGCCCAGAGCCTCGGCTTTCTACCCTGGTTCTGTCTTGTTTGGCTTTCCTGAAAGAATTCATTCACAACCTAATCTCAAATTCAGCATTGGAATGCATGTTTTAAATCTATCCCTCATGCAAGGGTGTGTTTTGTGTTGAAGCTTTTGGTACTGCTCTGATTTATCAGTGACCTTGGCATGTCCACTCATGTGCCTCCCACTCCACCTCTACTGGAAGACAAAGATACCGCATAGTAATCCTCTTCAATGAGATAAACATTTTTGGTTGTTTCTTTTTTTCAAGTGACCACGTTGCTGATTTGGAAAATTGTCTTTTATTAATGCTTGGAATAATTGTGTTGTTTTGTCTTCTCGTGAAGAAGTTATTTGTTCTTGGAAGTGTTGTTTAAAGGCTAACTCAAATGAGGAAACACCTCTGCTATTGCTGGCCAAAGTCTCTCAACTTTTTTTTTTTCACTTCATCTTTTTGATGCTGACTGAGTGAATCTTTTATTTTAGTTGAAGTTCATATTTTGCTCAAACCTCCTTTATGTGTCTTCAGATGCAAGTATAAATCTTTTTAAGGAGATCCTACCTAGAGTAAGAATGATTATTTTGAATGCTACGGCTTCTGATGACCATGCATTGCTTAACCTCATGCTGAAGGAAGATGTGATACCCAAGGTGTATCACCAGGCCTTACTCCATGCAAAAAGACAGAGAGGACCTACCTAGGAAGATATCATTGACATTTATGGAAAAATAGGATCTGTATTTGAACACTTTGGGTCCCCACTATTGTTTAAACCTCTGTGGCAATAAACCTCAAAGCATGACAGTTAATTAGCCAACAGGAACCAAGTACTTATCTGGTAAATCAGCTTTCTCTTTTTTGTATTGTTAAAGATTTACTTTTGTTTATTGCATTCTGACATAGTGCAAAGTGCATCAGTGGGGAGCAGCCAAGGAAGAGAAGAGAGCAGAATGTAACCCAAGAGCAGCTAAAAGCAGGTCCACCCATTTAGGGTAGCTCTCCAATAGTCATTTACATAGTCAGTCCATAATAAAGTTTAATCCTTGATATCTTTGCAGAATGAGAAATGCAAAGTAGGTCAAGGACCACAGTAAGGTCAGTTTTTGTCTACTAACATCTCAACCATTGATAACATCTCAACCTGAGCAGGATTTGTTCATGACCCATCCTGACAGCTCATGGTCAGGATATCACTCATCTTTTCCAAGCGTGTATAGGAAGAACATTCTCTATTGCAAATTCCAGCTGCCTATAAGCACAAAATTTACAATATCTGTAACAGACTGCTGCATGTTTAAGGGGAGGAGGAACTTAATGACTTAAGAAGCTGGATTCAAGAATTGTGAGGTTCTTAGTTGGCAGATGGGGAGATAAAAATCTGAAGTCCTTATAATTGTGAGGTTGTAAACTTACTTAACTTTTAAGTCTTGCCCATCAGAAGATTAATGTTGTGTATAATGGAGAACAGAAATAGTGTTGGGATAATCCCAACGTGGTCCATCCTGTGTAAAAGATAACTTCAGCTTAGTTATATCCCTCAGAATGACTTTTAGAAAACAATTCTAAAAAGATAATCAAAGAATAATTAGTAGAATATGCAGACAGTCCTGTAAACTGATGGGAGAACTCTGGGCTGCAGCACAGGGCTGTGTGTGAAGATTTTCCTCTCCTATAATATGGTACTGGGCAACACTTTTCAGGGCATTTCTGAGAAGAAATAAGATAATTCATTAGTGGGAAAATACTGAACTGGAAGATCTTAGTGCTCCTTTTCCATTCAAATTAATACAGAGGAGTCATATTTAAATGTAGAAAATCACAGCAAGTAGCCTAGGGTGACATAAGCTGGGACAATATATAGTCTGCTTTTAATTAAATCCCTGAAATGCTTGTAAACACTTCCACTGCTTCTCATTTTTGTAATGCTCATGCCTAAAATCTTCATTCAAAGATCATAATCCTGTCATGCCTGACTCTGTATTTGTGTCACAAAGCTTGGATTAATTGAAGACATGACAGAGGGAAACCAAAGTATACCAGAATAGGCATTAGTCTTCATCCATCACGTGTTCAACCATTATCACTGTTTTCTAGATTTTGTAATTAGAAGCAAAGCTTGAAGAAGTAGCTTCAAAAATATGTTTACCAGGAAATGACTCAAACTATTCAACTAAACTTTGAAGCAATTTTTTTTTTTTTCTAAGTTTCTTTTTCCAATCTGTTCATTTTCAGATCTATGTTCAATGACTTTCACTTGGCAAAGACAGCACAAGTCAGGAACAGACTGATACCAGCAGGTCTTGATGAATCTTTATAATATCTGGTTGAGAAAGCTTCAGATTTCCTCCACTTGCAAAGTGCATCATTTACATCAGTTTTGCTGTGCTTCCAGTGCTGGTACATTCTGCTTGTTCCTTTTGCTTTAGGGCAGCTTATCTTCATTTTGAATCAGCAAAAACTGAAGCACAAAAGCAGGTGCTCATCTAAAGAGTTTAGGCACTTCTCAGCTGACTCCTATCCTCTTTATACTCTGTGTCTGAGACCATCATTAGAGATTAGTCCATTAGATGAACCAGTACTCTGATTTGCTCCAGCAATTCTTTCCTGCTGTTCCTAAGCAGCTATGGCTGTTGTGCACAAAGTGGCAACTTTTTTTACTGTAGCTACATTAATTGGAATTACAGTAAACAACTAAACTCCTTTGTTCTCCAAACTTTCATTCTTGAAGTATATTGATTATACCAAGGGATTACAGCCTCAGGAATGATGAAGCTTGCCTATGGGACTGATAAAGGAGCTTGTGATTTGTGAGGTTGTGCTGCATATTACAAGATTAACAATAACCCTCCTGATAGTTTCTAGGGGTTTTCCTTGCAATGATTGTATTATAATCAGCTGTTCCCAGGAAAGAAAGAGCTTTATCTCTTCTAGGTTATCTCTTCTTTATCTCTTCTAGGTTAACGTATTCCCACAGAACCTGGTGGAAGTGGAGCTAAAGGAAAAAGGCTTACACAGGTCAGCAGCCGCTTTGCTCATAGGACCTGCTGTTGCCTTGTGAGGAAGCTAACTATTACCAAGTGGCTGACCAAAAACATGCAAGTCCTGGATACCACTGACTTGATCAAATCTCACTGCTTTCCTTTCCCCTTCAAACCCTGGAACTTTGCTATAAGCTATCACTTACAAGAAGCATTTGCTCATTTGAGGATAAGTTCACTCTTTTAAGCAATTTCTAACTTGTGTAGGTCTTTGCATAATAATTTAAAAAAAAAAAAAAAAAAAGAATTGAAAAATAGGAAAACAGGGTTGCATTGCCAAACAGGAGCAATTATAGGCATTATGGTAGGAACACTCATTAGTTAAGTAAATTTTCATCTTTGTCTTATGCCAGATAGGCACCAGCAAGGTGTGACTCAGTCTGAGATTCATTAGATGAATAGTCGCTGTCTGCCAAATGGTGGTACCAGAAAACTCTGAATGTCATGTAAGCTAGACAAGTTTTATGTTGCATAGAGCACCATACTTGTCAGTCTGGACCAAGGGCAAAAGCCACTTGCAGAAGGTACCAAATTGGCTTTGTTTTGGCAGTTTGTAACCATGTGAAGGTTACTTTCACTTCTGTTTGAGCAAATGGAGCTCCAAGGTAAGAGTGTTTGCATGCTGCCTGCTTTATTCTTTCCAAGGGACTGTTAAACAGCGTGACTTTGGGACAGATTTGAAATGGGAAAAATATTGAGAATTCTGGGGAACATCAAATCTTGTTCCGCCAACTCTCAACCAGTTTCAGTTTCCAAGTGGATAAATGGTTCCGTTCCTACTAAGCAGCAAGTGAAGCTTCGTAGCTGTGGTGAGTGACAGGTACCAGTGCTTACTGTACAGGGCTGCTGGAGGGAAGCTTCCTCTTAGTTTTCCTCTTAGGAATTCCCCTAAGCCTCTAACATTTCAGCTGTGACTTGCCTGGCTCATTTCCGCCTTATTTCTATGAACCGAGCAGTGAGAACAGCTCTCCTTCTGATCTGGTGCTGAATCCAGACTGAAGGAACGGGAACCACCACCTAAGGTCAGTTTTTCCTCAGTTCTCAACTGCTATGCTTTTGTCATGGTAAATTCATCTAATCTTACATGCTGTGAAGAACTGTAACTGTCTTGTGTGTCAATATCTGAACTTGTATTGCTTGAAGCATTCTTAGGATGAAGTCTGAAGTAGAGGGGTGAAATTTTGGAGGACTTTTAGTCATGTTAATTGTTTGAAAACGTGTAGTTTCAGGTTTTGAGGGGAACATGCTTGTACTCTGTATATATACTGCTTATACGGAAAGCGAAACTGCGGAGTATTGGAATAAACTAGCTAGTTTCTGTTCTTCTGAATCCTCTGGCTAGAAAATGTTCTGGTTTAGGAGGGTAGAGGTTCTGATGGAGAAGGTCTCTGAATATGAAGGTAGTTTGTCTGCTAAAATATAGGCAAGGGGTCTGCTCTGTCGCTTCATATCACCTCCCTGCTGAGATGGGAGAGAGGGGCACAGCTGTGACAGCAGAGGCACTGCTGGGTTCAGGAGTTAAATTCTGCTCTCTGAGATTTTCTCAACTCTGACACCTGCAGGACAGCACGTGAGCAGCCTGCCCACACTTAGCTACCAGGCAAGGCTGGTGAGGTTTTGGGGTTTGTTTCTCTAATCTGTTGTTCGTCACTATACGATGAAGTTCACAGAAAGGCAGAAAATCCTTCTGGCTGACATCTGTACTTTTTCAAGCTGCTCTAAACTCATCTGATGGAAGCAAAGGAGAGTAAGGTAGGACATACAGCAGATTTTTTTCCAGCATCGTTTCAGTTCTTACATTTTAGACTACTGCATAGGTAAGATGCCTGCTGTTTGGTGAAAGTATTATCTTTTGTTTAATCACATGATACAGCAGGAAAAGATAAACAGGCTTTCAGACATAAGCTTCTCATAGATTTGAAATAGAAACCCAAACTTCCAATGCTAAATATAAGCTGGGCACTATTATCCTTTGCTTCCTAAACTGAAATGAAAATTAAATTGTAAGGCAGTTGTTCTGTTGTACATTTTCAAGGGCCATGGAACAGCAGCACTTCTGCTCATCACTTCTATGTCTCTACCTCTGATCCAATATAATTTGGGGATTAATGTTTCAACAGTATTATTCACAGCGTGGAAACCAATGTTCTGCAAGGCCCAACTTGTTTAGATTTTATATTAATTCAACAAAGAGCGTGCAGCAACAATTTGTGAAATTAATGTGATATGTTTATAACCTCCTTCTTGGTTCTCATGAAGGTTTGTCAACTTCTGCTTTCCATTTATAGTAGGGCAGGCAATAACCACAACTTTTTGTAATGTTGGTAATGTAATGAGGCCACACGGTATGAAAAAGGAGAAGTACCTGAGTGTAGGTCACTCCTACACGTGGGGTGTTGCCATGTCCACCTGCTCTCCTAAGATTTAGCTCTAGATTTGGGTGTCTTCTGCAGAAGAATGCAGAGAGATCCATTTCCAAGATGCACAAAGGGACAGCGCCGCACAGGACTGGGAAGGAAATGAGGATTAGTTCATAAGAAAGTAGCTTGTGGTAGTGTGACTGGTTCTGCTTGCTGCCTTCACCTCAAAATATGATTCTCAATACCAGACTTCTATGGTTGCAGTGTGTGACCAGCTATTTTAACAGGATGCAGACTGGAAAATGTGCTGGTTGTCCATTTCACATTAGTATCTGAGCATTGTGGAGGATTGAATGACTCGGATCATCAACATGGATAGCAATCATATCAGAGATCTGTAAGCACTGAGAAGCCAATATTTGTTGTGGAAATTGATAAAGATGATGAGTAGCCAACATGTACAGTTATTCCACTATCTGTGGAATGTTTGAGCTTATGCTGGCGCTTGCTGCACTAACTGGAAGCATACAGAAGGGATCTAAAGAAACGTAGAAACGAAGCAGATCCCAGTCCATACAGAAATGTGGGAGAGCAGCAGGAAGTACAGGTGTACAGAGAGAGTTCTCTGGGTTTTGTATGGCACTCTAAAATGCTTAGCAATTCTTAGCTCATGAGCAGGTACTCACACAAGTTCTTAGTGTATCTGTAGTATAAATTCTTTTTTTTTATTTGTCTAGTGCAGGCAGATCATTGCTAAGTCTGGAAAGAAAATGGATTTTAAAATTACTGTGATAAATTTTACAGTGCCAGCAAGTGCCCTGTTACCAGAAATGAATTCCCAATGTGATCATACACAGTAAACCATAAAGTTTGGGGAAGAGCTATATAAAATAGCTGTGCGATCTTTTGCAGTTCTTTTCTGTGCCGAGGGGATGTCTCCTAGTGATGTCTGCAAGTCTCATGAGCTGGGATGTAACATCCCAGCCAGAAGCTGCTGACCCTGAACAGACATTGTCATAGCTGTACAGAATGGGGTACTTCTTCCATCCTCTTCACTGTAGTTTCCTCATTACCTCAATAACTGCTGGATCTGTGCTTGCACCACTTATATTCTGATGAAGTTAGAGAAGTTGCAGTTTATTTAGTACTTGCCAGGTTGTTCTGGGCCATGTGGTCAGACTGCAGTATCCCACTCTCTTGAATGGAGTGAAAAATGGGTGAGTCTCATAAGACTGACTTAAAATTACAGACCAAGGTGCAGATTGCAATGAGACTTACCCATAAGACCAATGAGACCAGTTCAAGGGCTGTCAGATTTCAATGGCTTGTGATCAACAGAAAGCCACAGTGCTAGACTTTTACTTTTGATTAACAGAAGTTGTCTCTGTCATAGCTAACTGTTTTGTGATCTGATTTCAGACAACAAGAGACAAATCATGGATCCAGCATCTGTCTCTGAAAATGGCTATCTTGATTTGCTGCTTTGTGATATTGATCCAGTGCATCTATTTACATTCTCAGATCCTAAGTCATCTGGAAATGAAGTTGAATTTTTTGCAGGTTAGTAATGCACTAAAAAGCACTTGAATAATTTAGATAGAAGTCATTGCCATCTCTTCAAGATTAAGTGGTCATTCAGTGGAAGTTCATTGTGGTGGCTGGACTGAATTCACAAGGTACTTTGTTTTGCAGTATGATAATTTTGTCCGTATAAGTATATAAGACAGTGACTGCTTCCAGAAAATACCACATATTTAAAGACAAGTGCAAGGTGCTGAACCTGGTCCAGAGCAATCCCAAACATCAGTGCCAACCAGAGAGTGAGTGGATGGAGAGCCTCTCTGAGCTGAAGAACTTGGGGGAACTGGTTGATTAAAAACTCGACCTGAGCTGGCAATGTGGGCTTGCAGCACAGAAAGTTAATCCTGTTCCATGCTACATCAGAAGAACTGTGGCCAGAAGGGTGAGGGAGATAATTCTTCCCCTCTGCCCCACCCCTGTGAGACCCCATTGGCAGTGGTGATTCAGCTCTGGGGCCCCCTACACAAGAAAGACATTGGAGCAGTTGGAGCAGGTCCAGAGGAAGGCAGAAAGATGCTCAGAGGGCTAGAGCACCTCTCCTAAGGAGGCAGGCGGTGAGAGCTGGGGTTGTTTAGCCTGTGAAAGAGAAGGCTCTAGGATGATCTGATTGGAGCCTTGCAATACTTAAAGAAGGCTTAAAAGAAAGATGGGGAGAGACTCTTTACAAGGGTGTGTAGTGATAGGTCCTTGGCTATGGTATCTGTTAAACCAATGCTAACTCCTTTTTCATTCTAGATCCTGAAATTGATACCTGCAACTATGAACAATTCAATAATATGGATTTCCTGTGTACGGTGGAAAATGATGAAAATGAGGATGAATTATATCTCTCTTCCAGCGCCAGAGATGCTTATGCTAGAATAGGTATGAAAGCTTTCCTTTTTTTTTCCCCAACTCTTGATATCTTAACATGATCATTCTTTTCTACCCATTTGGTCAACCCATCTTTCTTACAAATTCTATTTTCACTCTAAAGCAGTGGCATATATTCAAGGGTCCTCATGCACAATGAGTCTAACCTTGGTACCTAAAACCATGCATTGTGGGGAAACAGATGAACAGCAGCCTGTGGTTGTCAGGGGAAAATCTCTCTATTAATGGCTTCTTCTGCTTAGTGCTTCCTGTCTCCACTTCTCCTTTCTCATGTTCTTTGTTTCCTGACCAACAATTTACAAGAAAATCTTAATTTAACTCTGTTATTTCAGTTATATTGCAGAACTCTGTGAAAAGTAGTGAACAATTTTTGCTGTGAAACATAGTGTGGTATTACTGTTTTCCTGTCTCTTTTCTTCTTTATAGCTGAATTAGCAGAATATGTACTCAAGGATCAGCATGAGAAGCAGGTGGAAGATGCTTTTGGTAAGATTTATGTGGACAAGTTTAATTTTCATCACAACAGAGATCTGGATAACACCTTGCACTGTACTTCATGCTCACAATTAGAACACTAGCAGGGTTTCTGTCATCAGGTATCCCTTTCCACCTTCAGCTTTCTCTCACCCAGGAACTGTGTCCTGACGAATTCTGGGGATATTTTGTTTTTTGCAGGATTTTCTCTGTGATAGCAGTTGTATCTGTGGTCAAACTGTTGATCACCTCACCATAGCAATAGGGTAGGCATTGCTTGACATGCAGTATATGCCTACAAGGAGCATCAGACTTATCAGCATTTGACACAGATGATGTGCATATATTCAGTAAGCCTGACACACCAGGAGGACTTATCATGTGTAAAAAATCAGTTCATGCACCCTTATTTCTGTCTAGGATGCACTAAGTTGCCTGAGAAACCATGTCAGCGTTTACTTCTCCCAGATCAACACAGGAATGGTAAAAATATACGCAGTGAATGATTTCTTCATATCAGTACTTGATCGGAGATATTTGCTTGACATCTTGAGTTTTGATTGTGGCACAAATGCAGCAGTTTACTGTTCTAGAGAATCTGTATTAATGTGTGGCTACTGAGAAATATGTAGATTTGGAAAGATTCACACAACATCTGCACATCCTCTTTTATGCTTGGGGAAAGTAATTTGAAATTGCTTGCTAAAGGTCACACCATATCCAGGACAATTAATTCTGGCTACAAGATGCCCATGTGACCTTTAAAATGTTTCTTACTTCTCCCTGGTGTATTTAGAATTCAGAGTGAAGAGGTTGAACCTAATGGCAAAATTGGTGCTGATCTTGGAGGAAATGAGATCCAATATTAATATTTATGTATTCCTGTAGAAGAATGGTACAGATAGCTTCACTGTTTTGTAACATGAAAAATATATAAACAGTTTAGAAAACTTTACTTTTCCTCTAAAATAATTAATTTTTTTCATATATATAATGACTGATTAATGACTGAGTACCTTTACTGGTACAGAGATCACACAAATGCTCTAATCTAGCTGAGATCCAGCTATGATGTTTAATTATTTGCACATAATTTGTAGTGTTTAAGTAGCCACTGAATTTCTCACAGTACATCAATGTCTTCACTCTGAAAACTAACACAGAGTGACAGAATCTATGGCTGGAGTTCTGAGGGCTTTCTAGATCCTATAGCTTTGGGTGTGTTTTGCAGAATGATTTCTGTCGTTCATCTCTTATTTGGATCATGTTTCATCGCTGCTGTCTTCTTGCGTCATTCTCTCACTTTTATCTCCTCCTGTAACGTTTCTAGGAGAACAACAGTTGAGATTTGCAATATTTCATCTTTTTAGCAGGGAGCCTTATTTTGGATGAAATGGCTCTTGAAAACACTGAGAAATTCACTGACGTAAAGATGCAGAAATGTCACAAAAGAAGTAAGTAAAAACATTGAGAGCCTGAAAGGTTCTAGAGTTTGGATTCAAAACCTGGATTAGAGTGCTTTGGTTTTATATGCAGCCTCAGTGCATTTCTCATGTAGCTCTTGAGTGACACAAGCAGATGTGCTTCCCCTGATTTTTCTTATCCTGTATAGACATTAAGTGAAAACTCCCCCCAGAACATTCTTCACAATTAGCAGAATTTGTTTTCCTGTAACATGACATTAACCGTGTTATATTCCCCTCCCTCCCCCCAACTTTTTTGTTGTTGTTATCCATGTGAGAGTGTCAACCTTGTTTGCAGTGTATCTACAGCTTAGCAAGCATTAGTTCAACTATTTCCTCTTTAACAGTAAGAAAAACAGCAAAGCTACACTATTTCTGGCAAAATAAAATAAAATAAAATAATCTATAGCCAAATTCAAACTTCAGGATCAAGTAAACTAATATGACACTATTCACATTCATGTTTAATGTACTGGACTCATGCCGTTCTGAAGTAGATGAATTGAAATTGTTAGCATCCTCTTTTACTTTAAAGTGTTAAAATAAGTTTCTACAGTGGAAACTTAAAAACAACAAACTGACTTCTCTTTCTGTCATTTACTGTCCCCTTTCTTTCATCCTTTTTAGGCTCTGCAGAGAATTGCTCTGATGCTTCAGAACCTAAATACAAGAAAATTGGTAAGATACTGGCTGAATAGGAAAAGATTATTGACCATACATTGACTCATGTTCCATAGTGCCTTCCTGTGTTACATGTAGCTCTGCCTTGTAAAGAAGATCTGCTGACATAGATTTTACAATTAGCATGGTGGTGCATTTTTATGCTTCAGTGCTTCTAGTCAAGTAGAAACTGCTGTAGAATCACATGCTTCTTACTATGCAGCAGTCCAATTCATGATAGAAAAATGACTTTGTCTGTGTCTAGAGAGGCACAGTTGAACTTTTCTAAAACCACCTGAGGGCATAAAGAAGACCGATGGAGAACTGGAGCAGTGACAAACTTTGTAACTTTTTCCATGTACACCTTTGATTTATGAAGTATTATGTGACTCTGAACAAAAGAGGATCAATACCAGGAAATGCCAGACTGTGGCTAAGTGTGACACTTTACAAAAATATAGCAAAACATATTAGTAAAAATAACAGGGAAGAGACTGCTTCTTGGCTCAGCCCATATTCTACAGTTCTACAGGAGTGTTTGCATCTAAACACATCTGAATGTTTCTAGAAAGAAAACAGGCCAGGAAAAATAAAGAATTTCATTTACTCTTTAGATTTTGCAGAGTAAGTTTTAGAAAGTTATTAATTTATTTATTTTTTCACAACTCAACTGATAAGAATCAGTTTTTTATAATATCTACTGATCGGTTTTATGATATCTATTAATACCTCTTCTATAGCCCCCCCAGCTTCTAGCAATGAAGTAACTTTCTCTTTTTGGTTTT
Source organism: Excalfactoria chinensis (assembly GCF_039878825.1). NCBI lineage: Eukaryota > Metazoa > Chordata > Aves > Galliformes > Phasianidae > Excalfactoria > Excalfactoria chinensis. Next base: position 6,169,143 of record NC_092838.1, on the reverse strand, counting down.
TATCTCATTTTTACTTTTAAGTGGATGCCCCTGCAGTACCAACAGGGAATGGATGCTTACTTACGATGTCTCTCAACAGCCATTCATCTGACTGCACTTCACTAACTCACCAGCACATGTCCTTTTCAGTTCCTACTATCAATGCACTGGGAAGTTTTGTAATTCCTGGTATGTACCATACAGCTGTAGCTGTACACTCTTACTTTGGTTGTTTTATTGCATCAAGAATTAACATTTGTTTAGTTCCAATTTCTTTCTCATCCAGGTGTTAGTAAAGGGCTTCTAGATGATTGTATTTGAAGTGATACATGTCATCTGTGTCTTTGCAATAGCAGACCAAAATCTAGTGTAGAATTTTTTCACAAAAAGTGAATTCTTATCCAAGTGATGGGCTGAGCAGCCACCTTGGTTTGATCATGTTCTATACAGCAGAAGGTGTGCAGGCTGCACTGACAAGTGCTCATGACAAAGACTCACAATCTGATACCTCTTGCTGTTAAACCTATGCTGGGAACGAACCCAAAAGCTTTATGTAAGTTGGAAGTCTGGGGGTATCTTTATGAATCTAGGTGAAACAGCATGAAGTAGTGGAAGAAGTTGTCACACAACAGAAACTCAGAGCTATGTATGACTGAGTTACAAACACTCCATCAACAAAAAATTCCCTGGTTTAAGGTCAGAGGGAGGATGGTCACTGGCTGCTTGTACAGCTGTGTTATGCAGTTCTGTGCAAAGGGTAAACATTCATTCTGATCTGTAGTATCGATACATTTTCTCTCTTCTTGATCTGTGGTCTGTACGTTTATGGACTTTGCCCTGAGTACATTGCCTTAATGTAATAGATTTTGTCTTTTGACTGTCAAGACACAGCGGTCACTCAACACTGGGTAATCCCCTGTATTTCCCACTTATCGTACCTTTTAAGAGTTTATTCTGATGGGGTCTGTGTCCCTCATGTGATCTCATGAGCTGTAAAAATACATAAAGTCATACAGTTCTGTTTCATAAAGTCTCTGCTGGAAGTATTTTCCCAGAAAGTACGAGAAAAGATAATTATCTTTGAGAAGGCTGTTTAGTTGTTTTTAGAAACTTTCTGAAACAATAAGACTGAAAACAGGAGAGTAATGATACTGCTGTTTCAGGGTCTTCAGTACCTTTGATTCCAGAGTGTTTGCCAATTAGCATGAAAGACAACAGAGAGAACATAGACTTTGTGGATCCTGCTCAGCAGAAAATTAATTATTTTCTTGGAAATGGCACATCTAATGCTATAAAAGATCCAGGTAAGAACTATACTTTTATCTGCATAAATAGTCAGAAAGTACTGGAAAAGTCATTGCTGTTAATATCAACTCTCTCATTTCATTCACTAATATCTGTGATACACTGAAAACTCTCATTTGTTTCTTGTCAGCACTGACTTCCTCCTCTGAATTAATGGTATCCCCAGGTTTTCAAGTTAATTCAAATGGTAAGTATAACATCAATTTGCATATATACAGTACTTTGGATTGGGGAGGAAATACTCCCTTGTATTTAAAGCCAGTTCACCCTTGCTGGTTTTACTAAAGTTGATTTCATTCAAGAGAAAAAAACAACACCAGAGGCATTTCATGCTTTATATTGTTGACTGGCTGCTTAGTGTAGTCCGGAGTATGAGGCAGGTAAGGGCTTGTAGATCTACAGGGTCAATTACAGAAAATTCAGCTTGCTACAAAGGAAAAAACCCTAATTAAAACCCTTACACAAGCCCCTTGTGTTTGAGTACTATCAGAACAGGACGCTGTGCCATTGCTGTCTTTTCCTGAGCATCTTAAGTGCCCTGTGCTGGAAGCCATGCTGCAGTCAGCTTCTATTGGAGCCGTAAAACCAATGTCTCATTTAACTAAACAATACAGAAGCATAGTATACAGAAGGATTTATAAATAGATCAGAGTCTTTTTCAGGCTGTAACAGTCCCAGCTGGGATAGCAGACTTCTCTCTGTACTTTTCTTCCAACACTGAGAGTGCAGGGAGATTTGTTTTCAGTACTTCCTCTCTTTCCAATCTCTGCGTAATCTGGTGATTACAGCTGCTCGCAGTTCAGTGTTTTGTTGCCCTCTGGTGGCTGACCCAGCCCACAAACGCACAATTTTGAAGTGGGAATTAACAGGCAAATACTCCTAGTTTTGGGAAAACACTTGTAAATGTTGTATACTGCTGTTAATTTTGATGGTATAAACGATTCATGTGTGTGAATGTGAATTTTTGCACATCAAAAAAGAACAGTGGATGTCACCTTGTTATGATATGTGCTCACACTGTTGGAACTGCTGTCATCTTTTTGAGTGTCGTGCAGCCTTTGTTCACATCAGCTCAAGTGTAATACTGTGTAATACTGTGAGCTTTTATTTCCCTTTCTCGTGTAAAATAAATGATAATATTTTCATGACAGTACGTGTTTTATGTTGCAATGAACTTGAATATTTGGATTCATTTTCCTGTTAAAATTAGTAAAGCTGAATCAGTAACTATTTGAATATCTTTCTCAAGTATAATGTTGTGTTTCAGGCTTAGAAATGTTCAAAGAAGTCCAAGTTCCAGTAATTCTTTCTGAAGAAACTTCAAGGAGACCAAGTGAGTTTATATCCTTTGAACTTCAAACTTCCACAATTTGCTGTTTTTCCTTCTTAGCAGAATAGAACCTTTCTATGTTTTAGGGACTGTCATTCTCAACAATTTGTTAAGTTGTTCCAACTGCCCTGAGCTCAGTTCCTGCTTTTAAGATCTTAGACCTGTACAGCTTTGGACATCTAGCTATACGTCCTACCCAAGCGATCAGTCCTTATCTGTTTTATCACTTCCATAGATATCTTTAGATACCATTACTGCAGTCTTAACTGAAGTAATTGGAGCTAGATAAATTCAGGCCTACATGCTTTATGGGAACTAATGTATTTTGACCATATTACAGTCATGTGCTTAAAGCACCCTGAAGCAGTGTTATCATTTTTGGACTGGTTTCTTCAGTTTGCATGTGTGTTTTTTCTCTAGGGTCGGTGGAAGCTTTCTGTACATCGCTTATGGATTACTTCCGAGATGTATGCAAATCTGTGTCTGTGGAGCGTGAAATGTCTCTTGATCACATTTATATTGATGGTACACTTAGGCAAAGCCAAATTGAAACCAAGCCTGGAAAGAACAGTGTAAAAGCAGCAGAAAAGGATTCAGTAACTTACAGTCAGCAAGAGAAGGAAAAGGCAGTCCTTGAAAGAGACCAAATATTTCAAATCCCAGGAGGTAAAGAGTTAGAGACTAAAGTGATTGTGGTGCTGGGAAAAGCAGGAATGGGCAAAAGCATTCTTGTTCAGAAGATCTGCCAGGACTGGTCCAATGGCGAGTTTCCTCAGTTTGAATTTGTCTTTTGGTTTGACTGCAAACAAATAAGCTTGCCTGAGAAGTGGTACAGCTTGAAGGATCTACTTCTTGATTTTTTTGTAAAACCTCAGGAGGGAAGCAAAGAGATCTTCGAGTACATACTTCAAAATGCTACTAAAGTCCTTCTGGTTTTTGATGGTTTGGAAGGGTTGCATGGCCATGAGAATTCTCCTCATTACTCAGCCAGCCAGCCTATCAAAGACTTGTGCCGCGTGAAGGAGCTGCTTTCAGGACTCACCCAAAAGAAGATACTCAATGGCTGTACTTTATTACTTACAGCAAGAACAAAAGAAAAGGTGTGCCAGTATGTGTCCAAAGTGGATAAGACTATTGAAATAGTAGGATTTTCCCCTTGGCAGAGAGAACTGTACATAACCAAATATTTTGAAGGATTATCCTCATGCAATAATGCACTGGATTTAATCAAAGAGTGTGAGTACCTCTTCAGTCATTGTTACAGCCCTGTCATGTGTAGATTTGTTTGTTTTCTCTGTGAGACAATACTTGAAATGGGAGACCAAGGCCTTCCTTCAACTCTTACTACACTCTTCCTGAAATACGTTCAGCAAAAAATAATGCCTACACAGACAGATGTTACAGATGTTACACTTGCACACAGTCAAGAGAATCTTGCTTTGCTCGCCTGTATTGCCTGGTGTCTTGGAGAAAAGCACCAAAGTGCCATGAAAAGTGATCTTCTTCCTTCTAAGAAAGTTAAAGAGTTTGCTCTGAAGAATGGATTTTTCCTGCCATTTGCATTCCCCAAACATTCAGGTACAGGAGAAGAGGAATATGGGACTATGTTCTCTGATTTTGTCATTCAGAATTTCCTGGGTGCACTTCACCTTATACTAGCAGAAGGCATCAAGGACAAAAGTCTAATAAAGTACCTGTCTTTTCCATCCAAAAAGAAGAAACCTTATAACTGGTTACATTTAGTGCCTCGGTTTTTGGCTGGGTTGTTATTCCTCCAGGATGACACTTACTTCTGCTCCCTTTTAAACAAAGGTGTAAAAAAATCAACCAAGAAGCAGAAAATGCTGCTGAAATATATTAAAAGGTTGCAAATAAACAACCTCTGTCCAGAGAGGTTACTTGGGCTTTTGCACTGTATTTATGAAACACAAAGCGATTATCTCCTGCAGCACGTGGCCTTAAGGCTCAAGACAGACTTATCCTTTCTGGGCGTTGTTCTTACACCACCTGATGTCCATGTACTGTCCTCTACTTTGGAAAGGTCAAGAAAAGAATTTTCCTTGGATTTGCAAAACAGCAGTATTGACACACATGGGCTAAAAGGCTTGGTTGGCCTGAAGAATGTGACATCATTCAGGTTGGTCATTCTGTGTAGATAGCAAGTATCATTCATAAAGCTGCGTGTAGATGACCCTTTCATGAAGCAGCAGTTATACCTGTTGTTTTATCACTTCGCAGAGCCTCCCTCAGTGATACAATCAGGCTATGGAAATATTTAGAACAGACAAAAGACTATGAACTGCTGAGAGCATCGACAGAAAAATTTGTTCTTGATCCCTTTAAGGCAAAGACAATGAAAGACATCAGTGACCTCTCTGACCTTGTAGAAGTGCAGAAGATAATAATCAACTGGTAAGCTTGTTTATGATCAGGATCCCCTTTAAATTCTTTTTAATGCACTATCTCGGTTACTAAGATGTTTCTCATGCTCTTATTCTGTGATTTATTTAGTGTGCAAGATGCCTCTGGTAGCAGCAGCTATGAAATTCCTGCCATAAAAAATCTGAGAAAACTAGAATTTGCGTAAGTGAAACGCTTCTCTGTTGACTGCTGTCTGATTACATTTAGGGCTGTTGTGGGGACTGTCTACAGTGTGTATTTAGATTATGGTAAAGCATTAAGTAAAACCCATTTATTTACATTTTGCTCGTATTAACTACTTTTAGTAATTTACATCCAACTAAAAAAAAAAAGTAATTTCTGGATCCTGCAGTGATTCGGATCAACATGGTTCTAACAATTTTGTTTGATTTTACCAAAATTCAGCTCTTTATAATCAGATGCAGATCTCATGTCAATATGCAAAATGCAACATTGTGATCTAAGTGTCCATGAAAGAATTTTTCACCAGAAATATTCAGCCTGTTCTACCTGAATTTTCTGCCCCATCTAAGTTTAACCTGTAAGAGGAAAAGGCCAGAGAATGCCTTCCAAATTAAGTACGTAGTACAGTTTTTCTGGAAGGGGGAAGATTCACTTGGAAACATTGTCTTGAAAAATGAGGTTTATTAGCCCTTACGTTTTCCAGACTGTAAAGCAGCTTACAAATGTAGACATTTCTCCCTTCTACTGCTTAAAAGTATCCCATGTTAGGGAGTTTGGGAAGAACTGACACCAGTGCAGTGGAGAACTCTCACCAGGTCTTCATCTATTTCTTGCTCTGCATATCTGACCTAGTTCAGAAGTATAATGCTTGGCCTCACTTCTGATTTTATGCTTCTTTCTCAGTTCCTTTCCTACTCTCATTTAATTTTAAAACTCTGCTTAAAATTCCATGCCTTTTAATTAGGCCGATCTTGTTCTGATACAAAAGGAATTCCAAATGAGATTAGCATCTGAGGGACAAATTTGATGAGCAGATGCCTAGAGCTGGAATACTATAGTTCTATTTATGCCTTAAGCTGCAGCAGAATGATGATCTTAAGTTAGTTTGAATTGCCAACAATTGGAAAAGAAATGAGAATATTTTTACGTCTCTGTTATCAAGACTGCAATAATGAAAATGGGAAATCTGAAGAAACAGAAAAAGAACAGAAATATATGAATCTAAGCCAATTGAGAGTAGTCTTGCAAAGAGTATAAAATATGCTAAATGCGGATACTTCTTCTAATCAAAATACCTCTGTGCAAACAGCTCTGCTCTGTCTGACTTTGACTTTGTTGGTTCTCATCCAGAGGCTTTGGAGCAGAAGTGCTCCCTGCAGACTGTAGGGAATGGTTGCTTCTGAGGAAGGTGAACTGTCTGGCATCCGGGGCTGTAGGGGAAGAGCTTACTTAACAAATTTGTAACTCCCTCTGTTTTCTTTCTGACCGTGAATCAACTGCTGCATGTCTACATCTGTTTGTTTTCCTCCAGACTGGGTCCTGCGTGTGGCCTTCAGGGATTCCTTAAACTTGTGGAAATTCTTGCAGCATTTCCATCACTGCAGCATTTAGAGTGAGTAAAGCTAAGGATTAACCTTGCTAATACTACACCTCAGCAGCCCATGATGAGGAGGGAGGTTGTTTATTCAAGAAACACTTTATTTGTGACAGGACTACCTACTTTGATGAACAAACTGAACAACAAAAACACTCAGTGAATATAACTACAAAATGTGAAGTAGGGCACTCAGTAGTGGCTCATTCAATAGCCCTACTATCACTTCCCTGGGTATTACCCAGTGATGAGGTTACTTACAGCGCCCTGCTGCTTGCCCATGTGTTTTTTATTTCTCCTTACAGGTTCTGTAAAAGACACTAAAAAGGTACTCAGATAGTACCTGCTTTCATTCTGCCCATGAATCTTGGTGCTGTCTTTGTACTTTTCTTTACCAGGGGAAACAAGTTATGTCTGAATTTTAAGCTGTTTTACACTAGAAACAATGAGTACTGGGTTTTGAGAGTGCCTTTAGTCAATGGTTCAGCCTATAAGCCATTTCTCTGTATTGTATCTTTTTATGATATTATAGGAAAGCAAAAGGGTCTGAAATTGAAACAAGCCCAATGTATCCTAGTGTTGTCTGTCAGATCGGAAGGGGATCCAATACCTAAAATACTAATTACCTAAAATTCTTCCACCTGGATACCTGAATGAGGAAAAACTTCTAATGCTCCCTACCTGGCAGAGTTGCTGTTTAGGATGGGTTTTGTGGCTTCTGCTGCATTTTATCAGTTTTGTGTTTCTATGTGCACAGGAAATCTTATTCCAATGTTGCTGGAGCACAGCTATTTCATAACCATTTTAATAATCCTCAGCATATGGTGGAAGTAAGGCACTAAGTGCTACCATTTGCATATCAAAGGAAATGGGTCAAGCCATTTGACTAGGCTGTAAATTTGAATAGCAGAAAGCAGCTTATTAGAGAAGCTGTGCGATGGTTCTTGCTGATTGAGGCCACTGCTGAGAAGCAGGTTCTCAAGACATACAGAATGTTCTCTAAGGTGAATAAACCATAAATATTTGTATTCAAAGGAAAGCTAATTCTCTCTTTTTGTCGTCATCCAGCCTTGATGCTCTGAGTGAAAATGGTATAGGAGATGAAGGAGCAAAGAGCCTGTCTGAAGTTTTTCCAACACTGACGTCACTGGAAACATTAAAGTAAGTTTCGGGGTTAACAATTTGGAACTTTTAAACAGAAGTAGACTAAACTGAGGGCCTAAAGAGACTGTGTGTTAACAATTACAGGCAAGACTAACCCATGGGCACAATAGAGCAATTAAACTATGGACATATTTAATCTGCATATTCATTAAGTAAATAGTTTAATCCTATTGCATTTCCTTATTTCCTCCCAAGGTTTATAATTTGTCTTTTTCCCTGCATTTGGTCCAAACAGATGTAATTTGTGAAAACTGCATTAGAAAATAGAAGATAGGGTACATATGAATTATTGAAATGTTTCTGCCAGAGCTGCCTCTAAAAATTAAAGCAATGCAGGGAAGAATGAGGGCCAGGCCAAGGCAGACATATGCTGAGGGCCACAAACATTGAAGGGCAGGAGGAAATAAAGGAAGTGAAGTTGAGATTCAAGGGGAGTTCACCTTGCTGCTTCTGACTCTAATGAGGGAGTGGGAGAGAAACAAGTTGCCAGCCCCAATCACCACTTCGTACAATCAAGACTCTCCTCTGCTGATTCTTCAGAGGACTGAATTTTGCAGTGTGAAAATGCAGTTTGCTGTTATCTTTTCCTCCTTTTCATCTCTCTGCTCTTGAAACTGTCCAATTTCACAGCCTTGTGAGGCCATTAGGCTTCCCAGTGTATATTTGTGAGTTTTTTTGTTTTTGGGTTTTTTTTTGCTTTTTTTTTGATTGAAAACACAAGTTACTGCTCCACGTTTTTCAGAAACTGGCCAAATTTGACCCAGAGGATAATCTTGTTTATAAGAAAAGATTCTTGAAATTCAGTCTTAGTTTCTAGCAAAGCTCTCGGGTTAACAGTAACTTGAGGTTTTATCATATTGCATTGTAGCATCGCATTTGTTTTTCAGGACATCTAAAGTCAGTTTATTACACATTGTAATCAATTAGAATAAATGTGTACAGCTAACAAAGCAATTTCATTTACTGTAGCTTGTCACAGAATAAGATAACAGATGTGGGCGCGGAGAAACTAGCTACAGCTCTGCCCTCCTTGTCTTCATTAACAACACTAAGGTAAGTGGTTGTGTCCTGTTGGGCTGTTTTATACAACATTCCTCACTCTATCTGTCAGAAATTACTGTAAAGAGAATAAATTTGCAATAGACAGCCTTTTGATTTCATTCTTACACAAAGTTTGTAGGGAGAAGGTGAATGTTTGACTCAGTGTAAACATACAGAAGCGTATCTCAGGAATGCAACAAGAACTGTGCTGGTTTTTAAAGCCAATTCACAATACCTGGTGATCAATAGTGCCTTATACAAATATACACACATGATCAGGGTCTACTGCAAGCTTATGCAGAGCTTTCTGAGCCAGCAGTGAGGTAGTGTGTGTTTGCAGATAGAGTACTAATGGTCCATCCCAATTGGTTAAAATATCTGGCATAGGCCTGAATGAAGTGACACAGGAATGTAGGAAACTGCTCTGCAATTCTGGAATAGTTTGCTCATGCAGAAATCTGGATGCAGTGTGACACAGCTTTGATCCTTGTTTTCATGCAGATTTTTAATTTCCTCCAATGTGTCAGGAGTTTCTCCTTATTCATTAAAAATTCTAGATCTGTTTTTGCTGTAGCTATGAAAGCTGGAGGATATTTATGACCGTGTGCCTTGATATAGAACATGGAAGTGTTTTAAAGATTAACTGCAATTAGATAAGGATAAGTTGGGCGTACCAGTCGTATCTAGAAATCTTTGATCTAATACAGAGTCTGTTTACACTGCCCATAACTCAATTGTGACTATATTGATTTTATTGTCTGCAGCTTATACAATAATAGCATTTGTGATTTCGGAGCAGAAAACCTTGCAGAAGTCCTTCCAGCAATGGCTTCCTTAAGAGTGCTCGAGTGAGTATGGAATCTATTGAAACGGCCCAGGAGAGCTGGCTTGTGTGGATACTGAAAATTCAGATCTTCCAGCTACGGGCAAAAGAGACAGAATTTGAGGGGGAAAATCTCTCTTTCGTGGGGTTGTGCTATGCTTAGAGACTGACATTTGTTGAGACAGAAAATTGTGGAAAGACTGAGAGATGATCCCTGGTGTGATTTGCCTGAAAATCTGGAGTGCAGCAGGAAATTCTTGAGAGGGCTGGTGTGGTTCTAGGAAATGCTGAAGTCTTGAATTGTTGCTGCCTGTCCTTATAGAACAGCTGTGCTTCACTCCCAGCCTCTTGTGAAGGGGAAAAGCACACAGTGGGAGTACAGACAGTCAGGGCTTAACAAGCAGTTCTCTACAGATGCTGTGGAACCACTTGAGGCCACCACAAGAGATGTAACTTCCTAGTTTTTTAGATACTTGGTAATAAATGATTTTGGTTTGTTTTTTGAATCATGGATCTATTTTCCTTTTTTCCCTTCATCCACAAATACACTCCTGTAGTCTTTTTGCTTTTGAATGAAATGTCACTGGTACTGCTACATGATCGGATCTGAATTAACAAGACCTTTGTGTTTCTTTTTCCCCCTCAGCATTCAGTATAACAAAATAACTGGTGTTGGAGCCCAAAAGCTGACTGACAGCCTAAGAAAATGTCCCCATATAAAAAATTTAATGTAAGTCTCCTGCTACGTAGTTTGCTGAGTCTTAAGTCTGTAAATCAGGTGAGAACTCATGCTAATGCAGTCTTTGGTATTTGCCAGATTCCTAAGAGGCACTAAGAGGAATGCCAAAATACAAAAGCAGTCACACAAATGCTAAAAATGTATCACTGGTTTCAGCAGCTTTAAGTCCCCAGTGCCACAGGCAAACAAGCTTGTTCTGCTTTAAGTACAGTTGGCACTCCAGTGTTTATCTTCTACCCTCCCAGCGCCCCTGGTATCTGTGCTGCAGAACTTGTATTTGAAGGATAAACAGTGAACAGCCACCATTACAGGTTAAATGGACTGAAGCTGCCAGTGCATGTTCCAAAGGAGTTTGATAGGAAGCTAGAGAACAATTAGGGAGATAGGACTGTGGTGTGTCCTATAATCAGAGTCAGCTGTGGTCTGGGAGAGTGGACTGCTTTCTTTGGAATGAAAACGTATTTTCCTTTGCTCCATGGCTTAAATAATGCTATAGAATGATTCAGGGGGGGAAAAAGAAAAGACAAGTCAAAGCAAAACTCCATTATCTCTAACAACAGCATGTTTACATATATTATAAGACAGAAACAAAACCTAAAAAACTGTGGAATGAATTAAGTCCTAAAATCTTTTTTCTGAACTTGCTCTTACAGAATGTGGAATCCTACAATTCCATATGGAGTTCTTGAACACCTTCAGCAGCTGGACTCTAGGATCAGTGTGTAGGTTCAGATGATCCTATAAAGGTAATGTAAATCCTGGCTCCTTGAGACAGACAGATTTGGTTTTCTGACAGATTCTCATAGGTCTCATTAGCAGCAGGCAGCATCTATGTGTATGTGGCTACATAAAGAGATGCTGGCACAAATCACTATTACAACAGATCACCTTTCACCTGTCCATCTTGATCTCCCATTTCCCTAATGCCAGCACTAGCAGACTGCAAGGGCTGTAATAATGAACATCAGGGGCTCCTGGTTCAGTTCAGTTTAGTGCCTGGCAGCAGGCCTGCTAACCTCCTGTCTTCAGCTTTGCAAAACTAAATAGCTCTGAGTTCTTCTCATGAGTTCTGTACACTTTAGGGATTGTTTTGTGATGTTTTTTAGTGAAGTCACTTCTTTGTTTAATACAAAAACACCACAGCTGTTTTGTCTTCGTATGAACCTGCGCCTGTACTGTACTGAGAGCAAACCATTCATTCCTACATTCCTCTTTGTCAGAACATTTTGTGCAGTTTGCCCACTCCACTTTCACTTCATGGATTCTGCCTACACAGCCTCAAGGATCCTTGAAATAATTACATCCTTAGCAAAGAACAGCTTGCTGATGATTACCAGGATTTTACAGCCTTGACACCACCAGTCTGATGGAGATGCAGCAGGCAGTTATGGGAAGTTATGATTTCATTTAGGATTTCTACTCTTTGTTTTCCACTATGTGCTTCTTCCTGCTCCTGTGAAAAAAATACAATGCAGGATGAATCAGTGAAATGATCTCTGCAAGGACCAAGCAGTCAGAGTCAAGTCAGACAGCAGAGACTCTCCAGCTTTCTTTCAAATGGCCAACATCACACTGCAGAGTGGTTGCCAGGCTGCTTAAGCAGCTGTTCTGAATAGTCCTGCAGCTGCCTTTGGCTCCTGAGTTTTGTATGACTCTTGCTCTCAGTGTGCTAATCACCACATGCAGATTTAGCCATTTTTATAGCTCACATCAGGCTACAAGTTTTGGAAGATTCAGGTGCTGTGCCAGCTTCACAGACTAGCTTTATACAGCAGAACAGAAAAGCTGTAGTGATGATTAATAGCTAACAGCACAACAAAATACCAACGCTTTGTCATGTTGAAAAATCAAACCTACTTGGAGAGAAGACATTAAGGATCATAACACTGCTGGGCAGCCTCATCAGGGCAAAGTTTTCTGTAACTCCTTACATCTTTCTCCACAACCATTTTCTTGTGTCTGCAGTGCATTTTTTGTGGCACAGGTTACCACATTAGTGCAGTATCTGAGCATGTGAGGAAGCCTTTATCTTCATTAGCACTGACTGGCAGCATAAGGAAGTCTGGATTCTGTCTCCCATCTGGAAACATCCAGCACCCACTGACCACTGTTGTGTTTCTTCAGAGCACATATCTGCAGTCTTGGCAGTGTTAATGGCGATTAAGCTGACGTGCTTGGATCTAATATCCTGTTTCCACTGTTTCACAGGTAACATAAAGAAGAGGGGAAGGTCTATTCTGTGTTCTATCTTACCGCTTTATGAAGCAGGAATTAAATGCCATTTTTTGTGATAGTGGCAACATGAAAGAAGTCGCACTGAACCTTCCGGGTGATGCTTGAAGTGGGTGAATGGTGGAGTTCACATATTCTTAAGAGGTCATTTAAAGTGCTTTTTAAAAACTCAGTTGCATCTCCTTTGAATTGATGAACAGTTAAGTAACACATTTCACAGAAGAACAACTGGATAATTTCACTATTAAAAGTGAACAGGAGTCACCAGTTTATTGGCAGTAGGAAATTCTATCACTGATTCATCGAAGTGTGTGCTACAAGCTGCTGCACCTGCAGTATCTGAAGTCATGAGAGATGGAAATTACTTGTTTCGTGGTGCCATTGATAAGAACGATTAAGTTTGTTTTGATTTTGGACTACCAAAGTTTATGTTTTCACCTGTAAATCTGGATTAAATGGAAGTGTCTGGGTCAGAAGTGTAAAAATGAGCAGTCTGGAAAACAGTCTGAAATTGGGAATCTAGAAGTGGCTCTTTTCTTTGTGTTCATTACCAATGCTGACTTTAGAAAGGTATTTTTTATCAAATAACTGTCTTGTTACAGATTCCTTCAAAAGGTTGGAGGGAGAAAAGAGACAAAACTGAAAAACTATCAGGGATTTTTTTGATGATGTGACAGAAATCCAATTATATACAAACAGCTCCAGCCCGGTGCACAAAAACCTTCAGAGTGACATCGCTTAAATGTTTTTACTCTGTCACAAATGGAAACTTCACAAATGTGAGGTCTTTTCTGTTCTTTAGTGAAAGAATTTCACTCAATGTGAGCTACTACAAAAAGAGATTGGGTTGTAAAGTGTCAGCTGAAGTATTTGTGCATGAAATTCTGAGGAACTGAAAACAAAAGTTGGACTTCTGAAGCCTGAATTGAGATTTAATTGTCACCTGCAAGCCTGAGACTAAATGCACAAGCATCTATTTTATACTTGAAAATGAAATCACTACTTTGTGTTGTTGACATGGTCTGCTTCTGCAGAGTTATGAAGAATTAGCCGATGACAGGAAATCACGTATTTCAAAGAATTAACCTGGATCTGTTCTGCTGGCCTCAGTGTTATTTGAGCCAGATCCTGGTCCTACTAAAAGCAATAACAAAACAACAGTCTCCTTTTCTTGCACTTCAGCCTTCTGAACGCAGAAAAAAAATAACAATTATACAGAAGCAATTGTCAGGACTGGCTCCCTGCATGTCTGGGTGCAAGTTGGAGACAGGAAAGCAAAGTTGGATGGTAGAAGTTAGCATTTATTATGCTACAGATTGGGAAGGGGGAGGGATGCGTACCTCATTTTGCCAACTTGGGGTTAGCTCAGCAACCTCCTTTAAGTCTCTTTTGCTAGGAAGCACTGACAACACTGACCAAGGACATTTGCTAATGAGCATCTCTCAACTCACCTTCCAAATATTGTTACTTGGTTTATAAACACCCCCAATTTAAACAGTTCAAAACCTCAATCTTTGTTCTTCACAGCAAATTCTATGTTTCCATTAACATTTCTGCACCTGCAGAATCCTGACAATTTAAAGAAAGAAGGAAGGAAGGTCTTCTAATTTGTTTCTGTTAAAAAAACTCAGGATCCAGACCTAAGGAGGTAATAATACAGGAGAGCAAGGTGAAAAACACTATGGAGAATGCGATTCTAACTAGAAAATTATATTTTCCTTCATATATTTTCCTTCAAATTCCAGCCAGAGGTGTGGAAAAAATTTATTTACGTTCCTCTCTTCAAGCTGCTTGAATGGGAAGTAGCTTGAGCTAAATGCAGTGTGACATTCCCATCAGCCTACAACACTCCACTCACACAGAGCTACAGTGAACCCTCCACTTGGCTTCCTCGAACCACGCTTTGGATGACAAATGCCCCTTTAGGGATATATTCTGCAGCCAGGCTTCACTGTGACTGAATCTGAGAATATGCTGTTATTGAGGCAGCTGAATGTTACAGCACTCTGCACTGCTAAAGCAGCGTTGGGTATTCTACTGTTCTCTTAGTGGGAGATATATGCTTATAATGTAGACTGTAAATTGTGATGCATTGTTTTGGTCATTTTATACATCTTTTTACAAGTATTAATAAAAGTGAGTATTCCTTTTTGTAGTAGCTTGCAGTACTCACTGAAAATCATTTCCATTTTCTCTCTGAAACACTGGGAAACCACTGCTGAACATGATGACAAGCTGAAGGTTCTCCTATTCCATGGTAATGGCAAGCAGCGTGTGAGGCAGACAGCACAGTCCTGCTAGCACTTACCAGTCCAGTGGTTTGGAAATGGAGAAATAATGCTTTCTGAACAGGCCATGGATCTTGTGAAGCCAACTGGTGGGCTGTGCATCCACAGGTAGAAGGTATAAAAGTGCTGTCTGAACCTGCCTGCTAATAACAGAAAAAAAATCACAGATTCATGGAATGGCTTGGGTTGGATCCCCAGGGATCATCAAGTTCCAGCCCATCTGGGGCTTCCTGCAGTTACAAGTTTTTAAATTAATCAAACTCTGGATGCTCTTGTGTAACGGGGCTTGTGGAAAAGGCTTTCATCAGTTGAGTGCCTTGTGTGCAGAGGACTGAATTCACTGGCTACCCTAAAAAAGATACTCTGTTCAAATCTGCATTCCAAAATATCCTGTTAGGATGAGAAGAATGCTTATCTTGTCTCTTTGTGCCCAAATTCTTTTCGTTAGATCTGAAACCTTGCTAAAATTCTAAGGCTTGTTTTATGATGGTGATCAGATCTACTTTAATCTGAGCACTTTCCCCATTATTAAAATATCTAAAGTTGAGCTGTTTTGAGAAATGGGAAATCTTGATCTTCAGTTCAGAATCTCCAAGGTGAGTTACTTGGTGGAAATTGTATTCCTTGATCTGTGAGTCATGTAGCACAAACCCACCGCAGAGAACAATTACCAAGCAGCAGATGCTGTAGATCCTATGAAAAAATAAACCATGCCCTTAAAATGGCATACATGCGACCCTGAATAATGGGTGTAAGCTATTTCTGACCAGTATAAAAGTCCTAACTATACAGTCAGCAGGCATGCTGCCTTTGGTAGTAAAATTCAGTATTCCTTGTGTTAGTCCTAAATGGGCACACAAACACACACTTAACGAGTCTTCAGACTTGTCTGCTGTTTACACAGGTGCCTACATGAGAATTCAGAAACATTCCTGATACATCAACTCAGTGCCTTCACTGTTAGGAAAACTCAACTTTGAAGGATATGTAGTAAGAAAAAACTGGCACAATACCTTTTTTTTTCCCCCTGTACATTATGAGGTTCCTGATATTTCAGTTCTGGTCTATTTTTTGAAGGAATTTTCCATGCAGAAGGGCTTTCTATGTGCTGGCCATCTCAATAATCAGGAACTGCTTTCAGCAGCATTCACCTTATTTTCTGTTCAAATGGAAAAAGAAACACTCCAACAAATGACTCCTTACTCTTTCATGGAAAAGGTCAGTCTTTATTGTATTGCTTTCAGATCTGTACATAGGAACATGAACTTAATCTGCAAATTATCTTGTGTTAGGTAATGAATCCACTTAACAAAATTCAGTCTCTGATCTGTTTCAAAGCTTGCAATAAAGTTCTTACTAGTGCACTTCTTGTCATAATACTGCCCTGAACAGAACCTTGCGGCACTCCTGAATGTGTTCCCCTGAGAAAGCGCAGATGTGGAACTATTGGCTGGTAGAGTTTTCAATGTGTGAATGCAAAACTTGCTTAAGCAGCATGTACAGTGTGTCCATTCAGGTGAAATGGTATTTATCGAAAAGTTTATCAAATCTGAGTCATATCTTGATTTTCTTTGTAAGAGAACATAGCTTATATTAGTTGTTCGCAGTCCATCCCCGAATTACCTATGGAAGCCCAGAACTGTACATGAATCACAGCAGGTAGTGCACACTCAAGAGGCAACAGTCATGAGGAAAAGGTCACAGCTGACAAGGTCTGATAACAACTCTTCTCGTTGTCCCCTTGTCCTTCTTTTCACCTCTACATTTCAGAGTATTGTTTCTCTCCACAACTCGATCCATTCACCTGGTCATAATCCATTTCAGGTGTTTAATGCATCTGTTTAAAAAAGAACACATAACAAATACACAGTAATCCTCCAGACCCACGCTGAATGGAGAAGTCACTGTATATGTTAGATACAGCACTATGCCATCTGTTTCTTTCAAAAGTAAATCGATCAATAAATCAACTCTGTGAGGTACTCAGGTGCTGCACTGACAGCAAAGAATTCCAGGAGGACTTCATAACATTGAGTGTGCAAAAAAGGGCAGGTGACCTCACATGATGTAGTATAATCCAACTGAAGAGAAACAACCTACACCTGCCTGCATGACACTGATGTTGGAGCTGACAACTACAGCTTGCCATCACCATCAACGACTCCCTGAGCTCAATATCTCAGCTGTAGCACACAAAAAAGCCAAGAAAATTTTGGACATCATCATGAAGGGCACTGAGAAGGTGGTGGATCTAAACCCTCAGCTGACTTAAAAACAGCACAGCAAAATGTGCCAGGCTTCCAAAGCAAAGCATAAAGCTGTCCAACTAATGTTCCAAACATGGCTGCAGGCCTGCTAGACCAGGACAGTAACTTGTGGTGGCAGATGTTAAAAGCTGTGTGAATGATACAATTGACCGGGATATTCACTCCTGTGTTTCTATTTTATGCGAACCTAATCCTTAACAGAAAACCGCATGGCTGAAGTCATTGTTCACGATGGGCTGGACCAAAGGAAACACAGTGACCCTGCTCTGCATCCAGGCATTGTCTGCCTTGTTTCCCAGCTTTCTAAAAGCCTTCAGATACTGTGGCCTATTTGTGCTATGCTATCTGAGCAAGCCTCAGCTCCTTTTTCCGGGCCCTTCAAAGAGAAGCCTCAGATCAGCCACCTGAACTGGAGCTTTACACAGCAATACATCACCTGGTGCACATCATTATCGATTTTACCTCTGTCATATATGTGCTCCATTAGCCTTTGCTTTTTAATTATGGTCGTACTCTGTATAAATTAGCATCATTATGAGGGAAGAAAGACTAAGAGTTGGACGAATCAAATATACATCCTGAATTTCTCTAAACAAATTATTCTTTTGTTTTAGGATTGTCATCTGAAACAAAGTGTTGTTTTGCCCATTCTCGGGAGAAAACATATAAGAAGAAACAAACTGAATTCAACCTGCCCGGCTGTGGTTAGCGACACTGAATGGATGGTTCATCATTAAGCCACAACTCTGTCTTCTTTCCATCTAGGACAGAAATCCTGCAAGGAACCACTGGAATACAGCAGTGTCTTTACAGCAGAGCTGCCAGGTGAGTTCGAGCATTCAACTTCTAATAATGTTAGTAACACCTGAGAGTTCACACCTGTAAATATTCCAGCTGTTGCTCTTAGTGCTGTCATTACTATAACTGATAACAAAATAGACAAATTATCCATCCCATGGAGTCAATGATTCACCTCTTTCTTTGGCATGGAGATTCCTACAGATAAGGGAAGAGCATAGTGAAAAACGAGAGGGTTAAAAAAAAGTAACAGATCACTCTGCTCATTATTTGTATGATTCCAAATCAGAGAGAATTCTAATGCATTTACGTTCATTCTGGCATGGCTGCTGGTACCATTCTTCTGATCCACTCCTTTATAAGGCATCTCAGTTTCTGAGATGGAAGAGAAGCCCAGCTGAGGTAAGCTCACAGAAGCCAGCAGTGGCAGACCCAGGCAGGAGCCCAGCATGCTTATTTCCCTCCCCACTGGGCCACATTGCCTCCTGCAGACACCGAGCGCTCAGCTCTAATTGGCACTACTTTGATAAGCTGATGAGTACAGCTATTTCTTTGACTGATTCAGGATTTACATGCTGGCAAAGAGCAGAAGTGCTGAGTCACGAGCTTTTGGGTGCTGGATTCTGCTCAGCAAAGACATGCACTCTAATTCATTTTGAAAAACGAGCCATAGGTAACACTTGTACAGTAAGATTATGTAAATCGAGTACGTCCAATTTGGTTTTCATTATCAATTGCTCATTATCCCTCTGATTAGAGTACTTTGTGATGAGTCACATCTGATTTTAAGGCAGCGCAAAGACAACAATCACATCACCTTATTCCAGGGGACTTCAAATGTAATGAAGAATCTGGCATAGCCAAGGGAAAAGGATAGGTGCCATGAGTCAGCTCGATCCTGCTCAGCTCACACAGATGGATTTCTCCATTTGAGTAGGACATGAGGCTTCCTTGAGCTCTTGGTTGTCTATCTGCAACCTCTGCCACCATTATGGTTAGAAACCATATGTGTGTGCCCCCAGTGGCGCAGTGGTTTAAGCTGCTGCCTGCGGCACTGGAGGGCCCGGGTTCGAATCCCCCCTGTGGCGCAGGGGTAGAAGTGCCGCTTCGCTACACAGAGGGCTCGAAACCCGGGAGTTGGACTCGATGATCTCTAAGGTCCCTTCCAACTCGCACGATACTATGATACTATGATACTATGAAACCTGAACATAACTGCTTCTATTGAGTATATTCAGCTGAAGTTTTCAGTGCAAGAGAGAATACAGCTCTTCTGATCCACCTGCTATTTTACACTGAAATAAGCCTTTCCACATTGTGCAGAATGGCCTCTTGGGATTTCCTTCCTTTGTATCCCTGTTCACACATGCCACTCATCTCCTGCGTGGCAGCAACGCATTTCAAATGCAAGAAGCGCACCTGCAAGGCTTTAACTGAGGCTAACCACTGCTTTTCACTTGTTCTCAGTAATCGCTGGTGAGTCACATGAAGAGCATTCCTCTTATTCTTTGTGCAAAGAGCCCTACTCCTATCACATCATCCCTGCTGGGAAAGCTCAGACCGCTCTTCCTGTATCGTGTGCTGAATCCTCCGCATGCCAGCTCAAAGTGAGCATTCCTGTGCCCATGGCTTCACACAGGGAGCTGGTAGTGACAAATGCCACAGCACTGTGAAGAACTCCATAAACAGGATCTGAGCACAGATTAATTCTCATGGTGACGCGCTGAGCCTTGTTCTGGTAGCTGAATAACCAGGCAATTTACAGCCCGGCTGCTGAACATATAATTAAATATATAAATAGACGAAGCACAGTAATGGCGAATGCTTTGCTTCCTGGTAATGGAGGTTTGTGATTTGGTTCTCAGTGGAAACAACAATGTAAGATGACAGCTGCCAAACAACAGGGCTGAGCTGAGCGGGCCAGCGCTTACCTCTGAGCACGGGGACATCACTGCCATTTCTACATGTGGAGGTGACGTTGTCTTACAGTGAGAGTACCAAGCACTTTGCAGAGCTTCTTAACCTACTAATATAAAGGAAGATGTTCAGAAGCCCATTTGCTGACACTGAACAGAACGGTGCTCACATCCTGTGCTCTATTAAATGATGTGCTCGTGTAGTAGCAAGAATCCCCTGCGTGAGCTGATGTGGCAGCTGTTCTCTTTGGGTCTCCCAGAAAACCAGATGAACTCACTGTAACAAATCCTGGTCAGCAGAAAAGTCCTCCACCATCACCTAATACAAGCATTAAAAGATGTTCCTTTTCTGAATCCTTGTGCTAGGTGATGTTGGAGTGGTAAGATCTGGAGTTTGGGGAAGGTGTTTCTGAGAAGCCAAGGGTTAGGACTTTCTGCACCAAAGATTTTGCTTAAATTTCTATTAATCATGACGAATTTCTTCCCTGGAAGACAGAAGATACCAGTCTGAAGGATACTTAGGAAGGCTTTTGATTCCTATTCCAGCATTCTAACCCCATGTGTTGTTTGCCCAACTGAAAAGGGCTGAGGACAGCTACAGCAGCAGGCAGCAGTGAGGTGTGGGCAGCTCAGCTCTGCTACAGACCTGTGCCAGCAGAAGGGATTCTAACCCAGCCACTTGGGACGCACCAGACATGCCATCGCACACCAAATGCACCGACACTTTGAGCTGTTGTAACTGCAGCGGGATTTCTCCAGTAGCAAGAGATACGTGTATCTCCAATGCCACACACACCCTTCTGTGCTCCCATGTGCTGTTGTCCAAGCCTTGCTCAGCTGTATTGGTGCTGTCCATATTCATCCAACACCACCAATTGATATTTTCCAGGTGATTGACCAAAACCTGACACTATCACTTTATATGGAACCTTAATGAGAATATTTAGAGTTTCAACCCGTATGAAGGACTGCACTGTAGAGATGTGGTTTTGCTTTTATGGTGTGTTTTTTTTCTTCATGTGGAAGACACCAAAATAGCACCGTGGCAGGCAGCACTTGTGTGACGTGTTCACCAAGGTCACGTCTGTGACCTTACAGCAGAAACCCCCACCTACACATTTTCATGCAGAACTTGAAAGGCATCCTAACCTGATTTTCAGACTCACAGGCGATATTTTGCTTAAACATTCTGCTGGCAGATCTGGGAACGCTTAAACTGTGAACGTTTTTGTTAACACACATTTGGCACAGAACGTCCTCGCTGGAAATAGTGGTTCTCTCCCCAACTGCAGCTCAGTTACAAAACGCTGCATCCTTACACTTCCAACGTGTGCTACAGCGGTAACAAAACGGTTGATCAAACAAACCCTCGTTGCTCGGATCGCTGATCCCGGGCTGAGGCTCACGGCACCTTCGAGCCCCGGGCAGCGCAGCTGCTGACCGCCCGCGGCCGCCCGGCCCTCCCTTCGCGCTGCCCGCGCCCCGCCGCTCCCTCCCCGCCGTTCGGAAGGCTGCGGGCTGCCGGGAGCAGCCGGCTCTGACTTACTTCTGCGGCCCCTCCGCGGCCCGGCCCGGCGGCGGCGCGTTCCGGGGGGCGCCGCGAGGGGACAGGCGGGCATCCCGCGGCCGCGCCGGGACGGCGTCACTCCAAGTAGGCGTCAAAGACGTCCAGCTCGCTGTCCGTCTCGTACAGCGCGGAACCGGGGTCGGAGAGCACCCCCAGGTCCACCAGCGCCTGGTCCATGTCCTCGGGCAGGAAGACGATGCCCACGTTGAGGACGATGTACTCCATCAGGAAGGCGTAGTACAGGATCAGCACGTTGACGAAGAACAAGCCCACGTAGAACATATAGGGCAGCACCAGCAGCGCGTGGAAGGCCCAGGACTCCAGCGAATCCAGCCGCGCCGACACCGCGGCGGGCATGCAGCCGGGGCTGCGGGCCGCGGCCCCCGGGGCGCAGATTGGGGACGGAGCGGACCTGCCGGGAGAGGCGGCACCGCCGAGCTGCGGGGCGGACCGCGCGGCTGCCGCAGCCCCGCCGCCGGCAGAAGGCGCTCCGCGGTGCCCCGGCCGCCGCAGCGCCGCCGCCTCCCGGAATCCTCCCTCGAACTCGGCGGAACGACCCCGCGGGCGCGTTCCCGCATCGGGGCCGAGCACCTGCCCCGCGCTCCGCCCCGCCGCGCCGTTTTACCGCCGCGTTCCCTCCTGCCCGGCCCCGCGCTGCTGCTGGCGGCCGCGCATGGGGGGCGGTCAGCGCGGAGCGGAGCGGGACGGGGGGCGGGGAGAGGCGTCCTGGGCGTCCGTCAGCGCCTCCGCAGCGGTGTGCGGGGCTCGGCCTGCGGGGCTGTCCTGTACTGCTGTCCTGTACTGCTGTCCTGTATTGCTATCCTGTCCTGCTATCCTGTATTGCTGTCCTGTATTGCTGTCCTGTACTGCTGTCCTGTATTGCCGTCCTGTATTGCTGCCCTGTCCTGCTATCCTGTATTGCTGTCCTGTATTGCTGTCCTGTATTGCTGTCCCGTCCTGCCGTCCCGCAGCGCTGCGGGGCTCCCTGCAGCATTCCCTCACCGCGCGCAGAATCGAAGTGGCGACTGTAAACTTTGTAATTTCTTTATTTTCTTTCACACGGCTTTATTTTCTGATCCGGCTCCATCCCTTCCCCCTCCCGACACGCACAGCCGCAGCTCCTCCCGCACGGCCGCTCGGGGCCGGCCCTCTCCCCGCTGTCCGCTCCGCAGCCGCCCGCATGAGGCTCCGAGCGGTGTCAGAGCCCGCGCTGCCCCGCTATGGCAGGAAGGAGCGCGCAGACGGGCTGTGCCGGCTGACGCTGACTCTTGTCGTTTACATTCACCTACGGAGCCCTGAACAGCTCCCCGCAGCACCCCGAACTGCAGCCCCGCAGCCCGGCACGCAGCAGGGCCGTCCCGGCAGCCCCCGCGGGGCGGAGCGTCGCGGTGCCCGATGGGAGCTGCAGTCCGCTCCCGGGACAACTTCCCGGCGTGCCCCGGCCGCGCGTGCGCAGTGCTGTGGGTGCGCGCCGGTGTCCGTCAGCGCCGTTGTGAGCCGTACGCGGCCTCCGCCGCCCGTCCCCGCGGAGCCATGAGGCCATAGACCCCGCCGAGCGCCGCTAGCATGTTCGGCCGTTCCCGGAGCTGGGTGGGCGGCGGGCACGGGAAGGCCGCCCGCAGCATTCACTCCTTGGACCACCTCAAGTGAGCGGGGGCCGCCGGAGCTCGGCGCGGCCGTGAGGGGAATGGGGGCGGCGGGCGGGAGCGGCGCTGCGGCTGTGGGGGCGGCGCGGGGCGGGTCGGAGCCGTGATGTGTGGTGCTGTGTTGTGTGGTGCCGTGAGGTGCCGTGAGGTGCCGTGTGGTGCTGTGAGGTGGTGTTATGCCGTGAGGTGCTGTGCCGTACCGTACCGTACTGTACTGAGGGGCTGCAGTCCCGGCGCTTTCCCGCCCGTGCCTTTCCCGTCGTCTCCCCTCGCCGGGTTCCCGTACGTTACCGCGGTGTTCTTGTCCCGCCGTTCGGCCCCGCGTTGTGCCGCGCCGTGTCTGCTCGCCCCGGAACACCGCGGGGCAGACGCGCTTCCGTGAGGTGGTGCCGCGCTCGTGGCCGTGGCTTTTAATTTGTAACGACGTCCCGGGAAGCAGAGCTTGAGAGGCGATCAGAACAAACAATATCGCATTCCTTCCCGCTGCGGCTGAGCGCTTTTCGCTGTGTGGGGGCACGCTGCGCTGCCCGCCGTGCTGCTGGAGGCGGCGGAGCGCGAAGGGCTCGTGGCGCTGCCGCTGCTCAGCGGGGTAACGCGGCTGCACGTCGCAGCGTCTCTTCCGAGCGCTCCGCTGCCGGGAGGTGGATTAATGAGGTCCCCTGTGACGGCGTTTCTTTCTGCTGAGCGGGAAAGGAGCAGCGTGCTGAGAAGCGCTTTCTAAATGAAGTTGCTGCCAATACGCAGCTCGAGGAGAAACGTAAAGCTGGTCGTTCTTTGTGACCGGTCAGATTGTAAGAGAGCTTGGATGGGGTCTGACAGCACTGATCGGGATGCACTCACACAAGGTTTGGATCTCGCAGTTGCCGCTATCACAGCGGTTTATGGCTTCTGGTCCTTACCTGAACTAGAGAAGTGTTTTAAACCAGACAGACTGCACAGCAGTGTGTGACAGGGAAATCAGGACTATAAAACAAAGCGGTGCGCAGTGAGTGAGGCAGCAGCAGTGCAGGAAGTGATCCAGGAGGGTCAGGCTGAGTGGCACTGCAGGGAAGAGCCACGCTCAGATACAGACATAGAGCAGTGTTCTCATTACAAGAGGTGGTTCTTTGGTACTAGTCAGTGCTTGGGGAGCTTTAGGGTCTGTCTGGGTTCAGTAAGGGTTCTGATGCATGTTAACATTCAAAGACACTGAGTTGAAGGTTAGAAGGAAAAGGCTGATGAGAGGAATGTTTGAGGCAAGAAAAATGTGGTCTCGTGTTTCCTTGTAGCCACAGAGGGTAGAGCAAGTGATATCCTGCTGGTGGTTTGCATCAAAGAGTTGCGCTGTGCTTGTTATACCTGACTTCTTACATGAGAGCTGGAGTACGTATTTCCCTGCTAAAGCACCAGATAAGGTTGGGGATGTTGAGTGTGTCAGGGATGTAGCAGTCAGCCCTAATGAGCTCACCTGCCTGTGAGCTGTCTGTGTTCCTGCCTCTCCAACTCCAGCAGAATCCCACCTTGCGTTCCTCATCAGTGAGCTGTGCAGAACTCACTGAGCTTGCTGTTAAAAATTGGCTCAGTGTATAGGAGGTACATGATGGTTAGTTATGAGAGCAGAGGAACCGTGTCCCTTAGGGAGTACTTGTTTTATATATATATATATATATATATATATAAATGTTTATAAAGGTAGAGTTCTGCCTAAGTTGTAAACAAGACACCTGTTAGTGAGAGTTACTGCTTTTAATCAGCAGGTGTTGGATCTGGAACTTCCGTTTCTGTTAGTTTGAATGCAGCTCGAGACTTGCTTGAGCAGATTGGCTAAAGGCACATTGAGGCTTTTTTCTTGTCTGTTTCTTTGCTAAGTGGCAGCAGTTATAGCTTAATCTGCTTTTCTAGCGGTGAAACAAGATTGGGAGAGGCTGTGAGATTGTGTGCTGTGCGCTGTCAGTGCTTCTGGTGGATTGTTTTGAGCGCTTGGCACATCCGTCCCCTTTGGTGAGCAATGGCTGGGCTGTCGGGGATGTAAATGCAGGAAGCCTTAGCAGCTGCAGGCAGGAGTGCTGGTAGCGGCTGCTTGTGAGAGTGATCTGAAAAGGCCATTGCTTCCCTTGCCCTGAGCTCTGAAACTGGGCCGGAATCTGCTCCTTAGGGCCGTGCTTCTGAAAAGTTTGATTGAACGTGCCCTGCGCTTTCCAGCTTCAGTGGAAGGTGGGAGCATGATATCTGTGTTTCTAAATGCAAAGAACAATGTTTCCCATCTCTTGCCTGTTGTTACCTCCAGTGTGTTTCCCCTTGTTGCTGCTGTGCTTGGTATTTTAATTGTTCCCTGATAACTCAAAGATTTTTTCGTCATTAGAGCTGCACGCTGAGCATTTCTCCTGGCTTGGCCACATGCCCTGCCTGTAGCCCTTTGCCTGGAGGCTCCCTTCACAGCTGATTCATTTCCTGAAGCAACAAATAACCATGTAGCTACTGGTAGCATGAAGAAGGAAATATGGTTAAATCTATCGGTGTTTTTTCCACTTTCTGAGCACTTGACTTCTTAAACTCTTACGTGCTATTGTATTTTTTAAAGTAATAAATAGACAAGCCATTATAACTTTCTGTATGTGTGAGTTACTGTAGTGTGCTATTGCTTTGCATGTGGTCTCTAAATGGAAGAGCTTCTAGAATCTTACCTGTTTTGCTAAGCTGCTGGCAAAACCCTTCATCCCATGATCTGATCCCATCATTGGTGGTGCTGACAATTCCTGGTGGGTCTTTGCTTCATCTCCAGTCCCCAGCAGTGACAGAGCTGCCATAGTTCCTTTGAGGGTTTAGCATTTCAGAGCACAGACTTGGCTCATCTAATATCAGTGTGTAAAGATTGACTTGAAGTATTTATAAGAATGAGAAAACCTGCTTCTATGCAGTACTTCTGTTGCCATGGTACGGTCAGTTGCACGTCCAGCTGTGTTGTATCTCTGTGTGCCAGTGTGTCAGCACAGGGATCTGCAAGTAAATGAATTTGGCATAGTGTATTCCTGGCTATCAAACCAGTCTGGCTTCTTCAGAAGGCTCTGCATTCCGTCGCCACTGGAGGTTGGATAATGGCACATCAATCTTAGCATTGCTTATGCTGACCACAGCTCTGCAGCTGGACAGAACTTTATTCCCAGATTTGCAATAATGTGACTTATTGCTGAGAAATGTCATCATGGTTATGAGCGTTTGATGTCACACAAGCAAGCTAAGGTAGCTGTACTGTCATTACTTTTAAAATTACACTGTTGGGCTTAAACTCTCCCATCTTCACTGTGTCCCATCCTACTGTCAGCGTCCACAGAAGGAACCTTAAGCTGTGATCCACACATTAACTGCAGGGGATTTGTGGCACCCCTTTGCAGTTGTGGTGCAGCACACAGCCCAGAGTTATTGCAGCAGGAGATGTTTGAGTCAACAAAACCTTGAATGGCTTCAGCCTGAGCTGATTTCACTTCTGCGTTCAGAAAACAAATATTGATTTATGGGAGGAAAAACATGCCTGTGATCTGTACTTAGTAATTGAAGCTCTTGCAGTTTTAAAGTGATGTGAAATTTCTCTAATTAGTTTACTTATTTCTTATGTGACTTATGTGTGTCAAACTCTTATATCCTTCTTTTTTCAGTATTAATATTGTATAAATGCATTTAAAAAAACAACAGAGGGGGGAATGGAGTATTTCTTGTGCTTTAGTTTACCCCTCCTGTGTGCTCCTTGGACTTTAAGGTGCTTCCTGGGAAATTCCCTGTGTTGAAATGGGAAGCACTGAGGGACAAATACTGCATAGTTCTCCTTCCTTTGTTAGCATATGCACGAGCATTCCTACCTCACTTGGCTGATTAGGGGTTAGTTCTGCTTGTCCTGTTTTAACAGTTATTTTCACTTTGCTTCACGATTAAAAGGTAATTTGGGTGTTGTAAAACTGTACCGTGATGAGAAATATTGCTTGTATGTTTGTACCTACATTGAGTTAGTGACGAAAGACAGCTGTGGTGCCTGTAGTAGTGGCAAGGCAGTGTGTTAATTGTATTGTTCTTCTTTTAGGTAC
This sequence comes from Excalfactoria chinensis, assembly GCF_039878825.1. Taxonomy (NCBI): domain Eukaryota; kingdom Metazoa; phylum Chordata; class Aves; order Galliformes; family Phasianidae; genus Excalfactoria; species Excalfactoria chinensis. The sequence continues at coordinate 6,142,014 of NC_092838.1, read as the reverse complement.
ATGTATCACGTCTTGACTAAAAACACAACAGTGACAGACCACAACCGCAATCTCCTGGTGGAGACTATTCGTTCTATAACAGAGATCCTCATATGGGGGGACCAGAATGACAGCTCGGTGTTTGAGTAAGTATTTGCAGGCAGCTTTAGCTCTGGCTGTGGAGAATGATGAACTACGCAGATTCCTAGTTTTCAAAGATAAACTTTTCCAAGGCAGTTTCCTACTGATGGTCATGAAAATAGCCTGTCCTGTAGTCGAGAGCTAAGCAGGATCACATTCTTGTGTTATGAAACAGAATTTGCTTCTGTTTAATTCCAAGTTCCTTTTACACGCTTTTTCTGACTCACATCTTTTGACATAGGTACAAAAGTCAAACCTATTAGTGCTCAGATTTATTCTCTACCTCTGTTAAAATGAAATGATGTTCATTTGTTCATCCTAGTTTCTGTGATGCTCCTAAGGGATACCTTGTTCTAGCTTTGATACCTGTCATATTATTCTAATCCTTGTACAATAGTGTGGTAGTAGAAATAACTTGGAAAGGGATACTGATTCTTCCTATCTGTATGGTAGCTTCATGAAATTTCTCCCCGCATTCTCTTCTGGAGTGAATCTTAGAGATAAGCAGCTTTTAATGCAAATAAAAGCCTAAGGAGAAACTAAACGACAGAAAAAGAAAAAACACAGATACGTATTTGTGATGTCCTGCTAGGAAAGAGGCCATCATTGACTGTTTCAGTGTCCAAGGTTTTAGGGGTTTTGAAGATAAAGCTCTGCACCATATTCTTGCATAAATATAGAACACGTTGTTTGTCCAATTTGTTTAGAATTATCTCTGATGTGAGGAAAATCATGTTCTTGTCAAATACAGCAAGTCACCCTATGGTACCTCTTTATTTTAGCTTCTTCTTGGAGAAGAATATGTTTGTTTTCTTCTTGAACATCTTGCGCCAGAAGTCCGGCCGTTACGTGTGTGTGCAGCTGCTGCAGACTCTGAACATCCTTTTTGAGAACATCAGTCATGAAACATCACTGTGTAAGGGCACATTTTGGAGCTGTTCAGGATTAAATGATCCAAATCTGATTTAATATGCTTTAATTTAATAAAATTTAGTCCTAGTGTCCCTTCAGAACGGTCTCTGTGAATTCCTAATATTCTTTTTAGTTAAACACTATTGAACATGTTGCAATTTGACTCTTAACTTACCTCTTAATGTTTTTTTGTTAATACAGTAGTTGTTTGGTACTACTGAAATATTTTATATGTTTAAAGGTGTTCTTTAAGTCATCAGATTAGTCATGGTCTGAAATGTTTGCCTTGATGCTGCAGATTCTGCAGTGGAATTCTGTCATCTAATTTGTACTGAAACTGTTCTCCCACCACTGGGTCTGGCATTCAGCCCACTGTATTTACTTTGATGGTTTCAGAAACAGAGAGGAGAGAGAATTAATTACTGGTTAAAAGTATTCCATGACTAACGAGAAGAGGAAGTCATGTGAAGAGCTTTGGAAGTATATAATTTTGGGAGGGAAGAATTCTGTATGTGTGTTGTTATGAGTGTTATTTAGTACTAAACTGAGGAGGAGTGGTCTCAGTTAACTGGTGTTCTTGGGAGTAAAGACTGCAGGGGAACAGTAAACCACTGTTCCTGCATGCAGCCATCACTAGGGTTGTTTAGTTGTTATCTTGAAGCACTGGATAGCTTGCTGCTAGCTGGTATGTTAAGTGCTTCTAGTTACATACTGATTTCTTTAGATTCATTTCTGTAATGTCTCTTATTTTTCAGACTACTTGCTGTCCAATAACTATGTGAATTCTATTATTGTCCATAAATTTGACTTTTCTGATGAGGAGATTATGGCATATTATATATCATTTTTGAAAACGCTTTCCCTGAAACTCAACAATCATACTGTGCATTTCTTTTACAATGAGGTAAGTAATAAATGCAGTTGCTGTATAACGATGAGAGGACTTTAATTAAAAACAAAACAAAACAAAAAAAACCTGAAAAAACCTGAAGGCAGTTTGATTTTCTGTTTAGTCTTCTGGCTAAGCTTGTCCAACTTGCTTAGAATCATCTCTGATCATACTAAAATCATCTTCTCATTAAATGCAGCAAGTGACTTTGACATCTCTTTATTTTAGCATTTTCTTGGGGAAGAAAACATTTGTTTTCTTGAACATCTTGTGTCAGAAGCCTAAACTTGTCTAATGAATCATTTGTCCTGAATTTGTTTTAGTCTCAGTGATTGAGAATGAAGTTATGAGGATCTCTGCAGAAGCGTAGTGAAGCAGGTTCCTAAGATCTGTAAGATAGTGTTTAACTGGACTGCTCGAGCAGTTCTGAAGTCTGCTTTGTTGAGAATTCAGCTTGTTTGTGCCTTGTTTTCTGTTCCTCCACTTGATTTTAAGAGGCTTAGTCCTAGTCTGAAAAAAGCTGATTAATCAAAGGCTGTAGATGAAATGAGCTTATCCTTGCTTCATGCTGGGTTTTGCCAGAAGGGGGCATTAAAGCTCTGAAAGTGTGCAGAACTAACGTAGAAACCTCTTTATACTCAAAGCAGTTTATTTTAATTCAGAGCTACAGAGCCTGTGCATTATGAAATGATTTCAGTTACTTAAGTTGAAAGTAGAAGTGTTTGAGTAATGCTCAGGAAGTGTTCTTCATACAGAATTCCAACAAATGTATGGTCTGTGTTTTGGTTAATTCATTATGCTTTCTTTTCTCTTGTTGCAGCACACAAATGACTTTGCTTTGTACACAGAAGCCATTAAATTTTTTAACCACCCAGAAAGCATGGTCAGGATTGCTGTTAGGACTATAACTTTAAATGTCTACAAAGGTATGCTTTCCATATCTAAAGAAAAGGCATGTGTACAAAAAAACCTTAATTCATTGTAATTTAAGTTGTCTAAGGGGTTTTGTTTGTTTTGTGGGATTTGAAACTTCACCACATTGATGTGCCTCATACACATTTTGATTTTTATGAAACAGAACCCTAAACCTTTAATGTGTACTTGTAAATAATGCTATCTCATGTGTGAAACTGGTTGAAAAAATGTTTAAAAGAGTACCAAGCTTTCAGGAGGAGCTTTGGTTTATCTTCCAGTAGAGATTGTGGTATGACTGAATTTAAAAACAAAAGAAAATTGAGAATATAAAATATGTTGGTGTTTTGTTTTTTTCTTTTAATTTACTTATGAATTTGAGTTTTATAGTATGTGAAGCAGTGACCTTACTGGTGGTATTACTTCCTTTCAAAGTGCTTAAGAATGTGACTGTAGGATTCCTAGGTACTGCAGCCACTCCAGTGTGAAGAAGCAGACCTAGACTGTTTCTAGAGGTGCCCAATGAAAGTCAGGATGCTGCAGTAGCCAGTTACTGTACTGGGCATTCCAGCTGGGCATAAGGAAAGTGACTGCATTGTGAGAATAGGTAAACACTGCCACAAGTTTTCCTGAGAAGGTGCTGAATCTGAATTGCTTTAGATCCTAAAAACTCAACAAGATCCATAGCAGCTTGGTTCAAATGAGAAACTAAACCTATTTTGAGAATGGGTTTGCACTACCCAACCTCCAAAAGTCACTTCTCACCAAATTTTCTCTGCATCTATAAACTTTGTGAGAGATTGAAAGTAACAGTAATTTCTCTGGGAAAATATCAGTGATTTCTGTGGGGGAAAAAAAGTGTATCTGCATACCTTCCACTCCTGGAAGCAACATGCTTTACATATAGTAGTTTGAATTATGAAATATGTTTGTGCAGTGTTTATTACTTTTTAATACATTTTTAATGAAACTGCATTTTGAATTTAAACCAGTTTCTATCAAGTAATGATTTGATGATGGTTTTCATCAAAGAGTATAGGATTTTTTTTTTTTTTTAATTTATGAACAATTTACTTTGCAAATAGCATCTATAACAGGTGGGTTCTTTGTAGCATTGACTGCTAGAGACATTTTTTCTGTTGGACATTGAGGAAGAGGTACTTGGTACTTGTTTCCTACTTATCAGCTGTAAACCCAAATGTGTGCTCACAGAGCAGAGTGCAGGTTTCGTATCCTATTAGTGTGCATTTACGTGACTAAATGCTTTTATGGTAAAAAATATACTTCTCTAGAATTTTGGTTGAATGCTGTAGGAATGTGGAGGTTACAGTAGTAAAACAACTCAGATATTCAGGGTTCATAACTTTCTGACTCTCCATTTGCATATGTTCTGATCTAACTCCTACGCTGTATCTTTTAGTTTAGATGCTTTGTGCTTTAGCTTCTTAAATCCTTTTGGAGGATGTCACTATCCCGGTTCCTAATCCTGTTAACTGTTGTCTGTTTCTTTTGCCCTTCCTTCACTGATGATTCCTGTGTTCCTTAATGCAGTGTCATGTAAGTCTAACTGGCTTGACTTTTCAGCATTACTGCTTTATTCTTCGCATTATTTTCTCTTCTTTTTTTTAAGGAATGTGCTAAAAACTTTCTGAATTCCACTAGATTTATTTGCCTTTAGACATGTAAATATATCAATATGAGGCTCTTTCAAGCCAATTAAGAATTGATGTGATGCTTTTGTAGATGTCCATTTCATGCATAAGATCATCTCAGGTATATACTCATGTGAAAAGCTGGCATGTAATCAAAATTCAGAAGATTCTTTGTTGTATTCATTTTTTTAAAAAATCTTTACAAAAGGACTAGAAGCTGATTTTTCTTTCTTACAATTTCTCTGCAGTGGACAACCAACCTATGCTGCATTACATTAGAGATAAAACTGCGGTCCCTTATTTCTCCAACCTTGTCTGGTTTATTGGAAGCCACGTGATTGAACTAGATAACTGTGTGCAGACTGATGAAGAGTAAGCTTTTTAAAATGTCATTTATTGAATGGAAATGCTTTTCCCAGACATTGATGCTCACCTCACATCATCATTTGACAACCTGCCTTTTCTTCATCTTCATTTTAATTTTGCTGAACTTAGTAGGAGTTCAGAAGACAGGGATGGTATTTTGTGCTTCTTAGTTTTAGTAACTCTTGTGTTTCTCTTCTGAGTATCATCCCAGCAGAACAGATCTCAGACAAAGATACTCTAGGAGAAAAAAATTAGCTGGAAAGATGAACTTTATTTAATGTGAGAACTGTAAGCAATGAAATTCCCACATTGTGCACTATTATCAACTGTAGAAATGTTTTTTTTGCTTCTGGTTAAATAACCAGAGGTAAACCAAGGTTGCTTGCTTTATTCCCCACTCACAGTGGGTGATTGTTTCATACTTCCTTAAAGTGAAAAGGTAGGAGTGTAATAAAATAGATGTGTTTTGTTTTTGGGATGAAAACCTTTTTTTTTGTGATTGATTTCTGAGAAGATTCTGGCAGTAGGAAGCAAAGTTTGTTAAAAGTACTGCTTCTGGAAACTGGGGAAAAGACTTTATACGTGCTCCTTAAAGAAAGTATATGCCTGAATGCTGTTTGGTAGCACAGGGCAATTAATAGGACATGAATTATTAAAGTAATTAAGTTTTTAAAAGTTTTATTTACCTGAGACTTTATCTGCTCTGTTTTTCAGGCACAGGAATAGGGGCAAGCTGAGTGACCTGGTAGCAGAACATCTTGACCATTTGCATTACCTTAATGATATACTTATCATTAATTGTGAATTTTTAAATGATGTGCTGACAGACCACCTACTTAATAGGCTCTTTCTTCCCCTCTATGTGTATTCATTAGTAAATCAAGATAAGGTGAGTACATGCAAATTAATAAGTTGTAAAGGAGTTGTTTGCTTTCAGAATGAATAGCAGTTTGTTAAACAGATGCATTCCTTGGTAGGGTTTGTACTGTTGATGCCTATGTTTGTATGTTGAATCAAATAAGGACTGTAGGGAGAGGGGGTATGTTATGTTTTGTTCATCATTATTTAGTTGATCTATTAAAATGTCTGTCAACATTGTTTTTTTTTTATTTAGATGTAATACTTCATTATTTCCAAATAGCTAATTCTTTAATGAGCGTTATCAGAAAAAACTCCTTGTGAAGGAATGGTTGAGTAGGGAATACCAACTTACTCCTGCGGTGTTTATCTGTTGCAGTGTTACTAAACAGGCTCTGACTGATAACAAGCAGAAGCCATTTTTAAGCTTGTAGACTGTGAGGTATTCTTAACTGGAGAGTCTTCATTTGAAATTGTTTACCAAAAAGTAAATCTGAAAGAGCTAATGGATATTTTGTGATGAAATGTATGCAACAACATAGTATTGAACATTTTGTTTAAATAAAATCTTAATCGGTGCTTTAACTTTATGGAAATAAATTGTTTTCCATAATTTCTTTTCCTTAGGGTGGGGAGCGTCCTAAAATAAGCCTCCAAGTTTCTCTCTACCTTCTTTCTCAAGTGCGTATTTGAATTATTTTGTCCTATTTCAGAATGTGTTTTGCAGTACTGTTATAATTTGTGATATTAATTACCATATTTTGATCTATTTTGAGAAAACCGTTTTTTAAAAAATTGACAAACACTGTTGAACATTTTCCAGTTTTCTTATTAAAAAAAAATATATATTGCTCATTTTTGCTTAAGACAGAGTAAGTAGCTTTGTCAGTCAGTATTCCTCTGGGAATCTTGTAGCACATGATGACAGGTTTTGGAGCATCCATTACAGTTTGTGTACAACACTGGGTAAGCAGTGCACAGTGGAGTCATGCAGCATTTCCGGACAGTATTTGTAAAATTACAGATGAGGTTTTCCTAGACATTGTATTGCAGTTTGAATCTACCTAAATTTGAAATATTCTCTTGAGTAAATAGAGGGGGCATTGATCTGTTTCATGGCTTGTGTTCTTCTTTATTAAAACTAGGTAGCTTGAAATGTATCTGTAGAGAGAATTATGTTCTATTGTGTTTTGAAGCAGATTTCATGAGCTATTAGTGTTAACCATTTAATGTTACTGTCTGTGTAAACTGAAGATAAGTGTTCAACAAGGACATGAATGAAAGTATGTTTGGTGACTGAAGTAGAGAAACCGTGTCATGTAATGTGCATCTAATATTTCTTTCCACCTTCATTTTAATAGGTTTTTCTTATTATACATTATGCCCCTTTGGTGAACTCATTGGCTGAGGTTATACTTAATGGTGACCTGTCAGTGTTTTCTTCTAAAGCTGAGCAAGATGTTCAGAAAAACTCAGTAAGTGTTCAAGTAATACTTGGATTTTCCTTCTTTTTAGAGGCAAAAATTCTATTTGAAATACCAGTAATATCTAGAAAGTAGCTAGAAACACCAGCATCTTGAAACTGGGAAGTTAAGGTGATTGTGTTTAGGAGATAAGAGCAGAAAAAATTGTTAAATGTGACTGCAGAAAAATGCTCTGCGTGTCTTGCAACATTACGTTCTTACTTGCCCACATTTCTCCCTTCTGTGGTGGTCAGACACGACAAAGTCTTCCAGTGCTTTTATAATCCAGCCCGTGTTCAGTTCTGGCTATTGACATTTTGCCAGTGGAGCTGACTGAATGCTTTGAGATAAAGCAATCTCTTATTTGTGTTAGGAAATGTTTGACCTTCTACTAGTTGCATACTGACTGTTGTGTGCTACTTGTGCAGAAGCAGCTTTGTTACTAGGAAATTTGTGGCAAAGGGGTGAGATAGCATATGTTCTATAAGGTTTTTTCCTGTTCCATTTACTGCACAGAGTTGCAAAATATCTGTAGCACGTGTTCGTGTGCTTACATTAATGTGAGGAATATTAGGGGTTTCCTTTAAATGTCTGTTCATCTGCTCTCATATTTATAATGCTGTTCTAGGTTGCTGCTTCTTAGTGATTCTGTGACCTCCTGCTACGCACACTGTGAGCTGTCACACGGGAGCAGCTACCAAATAGGATATGACTGTTTTTTTTAGCATAGACACTGAGCAAAATTGTACCATAGGTGGAACTTTGTTGCCACGCTCGGTGGTGCCATGGGCGCAACTGTATTGTTTAGGAACTTGAGTGTATTTCATATTAATACATTGTTACCAATAGACACTTCTGATTTTGCTGCCTTTATCCTGTTTACATACAATCTTTCAGTTTTATTTGTATTAACTGCTTTACCTGTTAAGCAAAATTCAAAGAAGGGAAATACAGTTTTAAGAGCCCTGCACTGTTAAGCTGATCGTTTGATTTATTCTTTTTTTCAAAATGGCATCCTTCTTAATGACAAGTCCTTATGTTATGCTACTTTGGGTACAACTTTCACTGGTTTGGTACTGCTTCTCCAAGGTCTGCTTTCCTGTATTTGAAACTCATCTGAAATTTAAGTTTTTTATTTTAAAACTTTGTGTGAAGTGTCTTTTATAGAGTTCCAAATGCTTTGCTTACAGCTCAGTGTACAATCTTAATATTTGTAGGCGAAGTCAAGTATCAGATGTTTCATAAAACCAACAGAAACACTTGAGAGGTCTCTTGAAATTAATAAACAGAAGGGGAAGAAGAGAGTGCAGAAAAGACCCAACTATAAGAATGTTGGTGAAGAAGATGAGGAGGAGAGACAATCTGAAGATACCCAAGATGACTCAGATAAAACTAAAAGCACAGAAGCAAGTTCGAAGGGCATCAGAACAAGCAGTGAAAATGAAGGTGTGTGCATTAGCAAATAAAAATGCTACTTACATTTTGGGTACTTAAATTTACTGTGTACATCTAATTTTGATCTATTAGATGGCTTCGTGTCTTGTTGCAGTAGGTTAACATGGAAATACTAATTTATTTCACTCTCTTTTGGCTGTGTGTTTTTCTCATGTTAAATCTTTCTACCAGGAGGTGTACTTTTAGTCTGATTGAAAACCATAAAAGTGCTTTTTCATCTTCTTGCTGCCTTTGTGCCTTTGATTATGGAGAGCTTTATAAGTAGGCCTCATAACTTTGCAGCTTATTTTACGCAGTAAGGCAAATGGTGTGGAAGATGGTCGGGGTGTTCAGTGCATGTTTCAGTGATTCAAGTATGCTAAAATCCAAAATTTGATAATCCTTTTTAGAAAACATATAATTGTTCAAAATTGAAGAAAACATCTTAAGCTTAGATTATTTTATTGCTGAATTTCAGGACTTTTGATCTAATACTAGCCTTAAGAAGAACTGGTTCTATAAGATGAGTGGTCTCATAGCACATCGTAACTGTTTATTTTAGTAGTTAGCAACTGGTAGACACACGTACATCAGAAGATAGGCATATACTGAGAACATGTGGAGAATGGCATACAAGGAGTTAAAAACAAGACCTCACTTCTCGGACAGTTCTGTCCAAATATGGTTGTCTTTTTGATAAGACTTTCCAGGATTTTTGTTTTCCTTAAATCACACCAAATAGCTTATAGTACATTGTCTGCCATAATCTTCAGCATGACATGATCTGCTGAGTAAGCTGGTTGGTTTATCAGTCATCTTTGTCCAAGTTCATAAGCAAAAGCTAGTACTACCGAAAAGTCTGAAGCATGTGGGACTGGGTGCCTTGTTTGCTGTAATAGTAGAAAGCCATTTACACCCTCTGGGAAACTTCACTTCCCCTGTTAGTGCTCATCAATGTTTTCATGAATTTTTGTTTTTCTAAACAATGCTCTGTGTTTTATTCCTGTGGTTTAGAGGAGAGAGGCGTTACTGCTATTTATGTATTGAACAAAATAATTTGCATGTTTTCTTTTGTATGTTATGTGTATGTGTAAATTTCGTATAGCATTAAGTTTCATATGGGAGTGTAAGGAAGCATTCTGGCTATTATGAAGAAAAATTAGTCTACATTCAGTTATTTAAACTTTTTGAGGCTGTGGCTATGCCTCTTTTAGTTGCATCAGTGTCTTCTAATGCAAAGTGGAAAATGTAAAAGCTTGCAAAAACTGTTTGTTAAAAAAAACAATTTTTGTTTTATAGAAATAGAGATGGTGATCATGGAGCGATGCAAACTCTCAGAATTGTCCATCTCTGCTGTGACTGAACAGAATACAACAGATGAAGAAAAGAGTGCTGCTGCTTCTGGAAGTGAGATAACAAACTGGAACAGGTATGGAGACTGTAATGTCTTGCTAAATTGCTTCTGTATTTGCCTTCCTATAGACTTCCTCATCTCTCTTACGGGATGTCTCAGATCTGCCTGCAATTAAAATTACAAGTGTTCTCGTAGAACAATCAGATGGGAGGCAGTAGGAAGACAGAATATTGCTTCTCAATTTGGAATATGATCCAGTTTCTTTGTTAAGGTGGTGCTTTCTTTCACAGCAGTTGTGATACCTAAAGTTGGTAAAGTTGAGTTACAAAACATTAGCACAGTAAAAACAGGAACTTAAAAGTTTTCATTCCAGAACTTTCCAAAACCAAACTTTCTAAACCATCACTAGTGCTTAAACCTCGGAGGCCAAAACACTTCTGCAATCCAAAGCTTTAACTTTTCCACTCAAATGTTCTTTTCTTTTTCAATTTTCCCTCCTTTAGTCAGTTGTGTGTACGGTTCTTGACAGCTGGTTTTAGTGTAGCCAACCTTGCTCCAACTGTTTGTGAAAGTTAGTGAAAATTTCCTTCTTGCTCTAGTAGTAGTACATGCTTTTCAAAGTACTTCAATTTTAAGATAGGTCTTTTTTTCTTTTTTAATGCAACAGTGATTGCAGCTTCTTGAACTTAATTATGTATATGTGCACTTAAGCTGTACAGTGCTTCTACGTACATATTAAATGTGCTAGAAACAAACCCAGTAAGTGTATGAACAGGTAGTTCTTGGAAAAGTGTTATGAAACAATTTCCATAAAAATGTTTGAATTAATGTCAGAATGTAGTATGAGACAATACCGTAATCTGAGTACTTTCAAACAAGTTATATTTTGCTTTAATGCCTGAAAATGTGCATTACTGTAGACTTCTTTTATTAGCTGTGTGTAGAGCAGGATAGTTATTGATTTTCCTGTAAATGTTGTCTTATTCTTGACCATTTCAAAGTTTTTCCTTTCTGCAGGCCTTTCCTTGATATGGTCTATAATGCACTGGACTGTGCTGAAGATGATTACTACGCCCTCTTTGTGCTCTGTCTTCTGTATGCAATGTCACACAATAAGGGTAAGTCATTTTCCTAGACAAAGTAAATGAAATGTGGTCTTAGGTTTGAACAATCCCACAATGTGTTTAATCATGTTGTTGTTCATCCTTTTCCTACTGATAATTTTGCAAGTTGGTTTTGAATTTCTTTGTATTGCTAGTTACACTCTGCCATCTATGAAATGCACCTTGAGGCATACTCCTGTTTTCTAATCTACTTCATTTTCTTCCTGCAAAGGCATTGACCCAGTCAAGCTGGAGAGAATTCAACTTCCCGCTCAACATGCTGAAGAGAGAAATTCATATAATCATGTACTTGCAGAAGGGCTCATCAGAATAATGAATTATGCTGCACAACCAGGTATCATATTATAATATTTGTTTTTTTCACAAGCTAAAAAGCTACTTAGCCTCTTGTGTATGAGATGAAAGTGTCTGTTTAACATGCTCTCTGTTGAACAGTAAGTAAATATGGGCTGTGGAAGACAAATGCTGTTTTTTCTCAGTTATTGAGTAACCAGAAACTGCATTTCTGCTGAATAGTTGTTCGGATCGTGTTTTAAGTTCTGAACTGTTTTTCAAAAAGCATTTTTTTTCTTAATTACAACTGTTTTGTCAAATAAGGGATATTAGGCTTAATGAACTGTTCCATGGAAATGCACTTTTTGTTTCAGCCACAGCTCCTCTTGCCTACGGTGCCCCTATTAAAACTTTAATTGGGTGGAACCAGTTTCCCCTGCAACTGATGCACTGTTGTTATCAATTGCCTGCAGAATGAAATCTAGTGCTTGTTTAGCACACAGGTCTTCTCTGTGGGCTCCGCAATGGTTGCAGCTTTCTTCAGTCTGTACCCTTCTGCTGTGGTGTGGGGTCATTCATGGTCTGCAGTACAGATATCTACTCTGACATGGTTCTCCATGGGCTGCAGTGAGACAGCATGCTTCTTTAAAGGTCTTTTTCATGGGCTGCAGTGCCTGGAGCACCTTGTCCCTGTCCTTCACTGGCTGTTGTGTCACATTTTTTCGTCACATTTTTTCTCAAATTTTGTGTTTCTAATTTTTTAATAATTTTACGGAAAATATAAACTTAAACTCCCAATACTTTCTTTCCTTTTGACCTCTCTGGATTTTTGCATCCAGGCTTTGCCTAAATCCTCTGGATGTGAAGAAGGCCTGTGCTTTATTAGTATGCTGTATACAAAGCATCACTTCATCTCGTACCTTTATCCATGCCAGCCATCTGATCCTCCCCTGATCCTAGTATAATTCAACCTGTGTTTCCAATTAACTGAGGTGTTTGGTTTCAATGGCTTTTGCAGTGAAGTAGATCTATTACCTTCTTGTTGCACAGTTCTGTTTTTACCCAGTAACTCTTGTCGTTTACTTCTTGCAGCCATCCACACTATACGTCAGCATCAGCAACCACCCTTGTCAGGCAGGGTGTGTTTGACGGGTGCTGCTGTTTCTTATATTGAAATTCTCTTTTCATAGACGGAAAAATCCGTTTGGCAACTCTAGAACTTGGCTGCCTGTTGCTGAAGCAGCTCGTGTTTTCTAAAAATGGCAGCATAATAAAAGATGTTCACCTTGCTTGCCTTGAGGTTAGTATTTTTTTTTCCCATTGCTAGTTTTAGCATTACTTGTTTGCATCTTGCTGTGTAGTTGCACAAATGTTTTGGTTTTTATTGTAATAAGCTTAGTGTGAAACTTGACCCACTGGTCTTCCATTGGTGATTCCGTGCAGTGAAAGAAGCAATACTCTGTATGCAATTCTCAAGTCTTCTGTTACCTTACTAATTAACTCAGAAAAGTTAGTTTCGTTTTTCTCTCTGAAGATTGTATGTTAACCATCTCAGCAATGTGAAGAGAAGTACTTTTGAAACAAACATGCTCAGCTGAGCTGTAAGAGCTAGAACTACTATATCAAATTCTGTGCTGGAGGCTGTACGTATGGGGATATTAGTTGTTTTCTCTGTTAGAGGTTCTGGGCGCATTTGTTTTAATGTTACTTTTTATTAAATGTTGTTTGTTTTTTTTTTACTCCCTGAAAAGGTTTTTTTCTATTTTCTAGGGTGCAAGGGAAGAAAGTGTTCATCTCCTTCGCCGTTTCTATAAGGTAAATATGCAGAGGGTCACAAGAAACAAATCTTTACATGTGGATTTAAAATAAATTCTGTAGACCAATCTCATTCCTCAAGAAAGTGCTACATATTTGTTACAGAGAAGGAAGCGTTTTGTTAGACCGTTTCTCTCTTTCCTACATTTCCCATAGCCCACTGATGTACCCAAAAGGGGTCTGAGAAGTCCCCATAGGCTCTGCATCAGAGGACAGATGAGTAGTCATGCTTTTGTTGCAGCTGCTGTGCACATCGTGGAGCAGCCATGCCATTAGGAAGTTTCTTGGATTTTACTAACGGCTCTAATATGGAAGATGTCTCTTCTTGGCGTTACTTTTTGTTTGTATCTCATCCAAAATGATGGTCTGAAATTTTATTTTACCTTGTTTTGGGACCTCTGCAGCTTTTTTCTCTTTTTAAATGTCGTGAACAGTGAGCCCTAAATGTGAACTTCTTAGTTACAGATTTACTGCCCCTTATATAGACGTGTCTAAATTCTTCTCCAATTTGTGTTCAGATTCTCTCGAGGAAGAAGGTGCAGGTTTATTTTTAATTTCCAGTAATAAAAAATAGTTTAAAAAAAGTAATTTGTGGTGTGATGACCTGGGCCAGCTGCCTGACACCCACCCAGCTGCTCTTGCACTGCCCTTCCTCTAGGGAGAAAATGAGATGAAAAAACCACATGGGTTCATGTAAAGAGAGACAGATTGTTTAATAATTACTGTCATGGGCAAAAACAGATTCAACTTGGGGAAAATTTAACTTGCTGCTAATTAAGTTGGATCGCATGAAACAAAGACTAATGAAAACAACACCTTTCCTTCACCTCCATTTATTTCCAGATCAACTTCATTTCTTCATTCCCAACTCCTCTAGCTCTTGCCCTGCAAGAGGGATGGGACTCTGGGACTGTTGCTGA